>NC_081383.1:12585728-12925728 GCF_030684315.1 Stegostoma tigrinum | reverse complement strand
TCCTTATCTGTATGTAAGGATACGAGTGATAGTGGGTCATGTCGTTTTGTGGCTAGTTGATGTCCATGTATCCTGGTGGCTAGCTTTCTGTCAGTTTGTCCAATGTAGTGTTTGTCACAGTTCTTGCAAGATGAGGAAGGACACCATTTTGATTGGGACAACACATCCATCCTAGGACAAGCCAAACAGAGACACGCACGAGAATTCCTAGAAGCATGGCATTCTAACCGGAACTCCATCAACAAACACATTGATTTGGAGCCTGTCTACCATCCTCTGAGAAAAGGGACAGGAAATGACATCACCAATGCTGGAAATGACATCACCAACCCAAGGAAACCTAAACAGATAAATAGAAAGCGAGACATAACGCCAGCGCTTCACCGGAGGCTCGCTGATGATGTTACCTAGAATGGGGATGAAACATCTGGGAACAAACCTTCCAGCTCAGTGAACCAGCTTAATTCTGGAACAAAATAAAGACCCACTCTCTTGTGGACCGAGAGGAGGAGAGTGCTGTCTTGGAGGTGAAAGGAGGACGTCGGGTTGGCTGTGCACCCTTGCAACCAGTGGATCTTAATGCTGGCTTCGGCCTAACGCTGGTTCACGGGAGCAGCCAACCTGCAACGATGGCTGCGGCAAGTGCTCGTGCCCCAGGTCAGGGGGTCCGGAACACCATCCGTGTTTCCGTAAAGAAGGTGGATGAAGGTGCACCTGTGGACCGCACCTTCTTCGTGAAGAGGGTCCTGTTGGACTGCTGCGGGTTCGCAGCTACAGACATTTACTGCCTGCAGGATTTCCCCGGAGGAGGTTTTTACGACGTGACCTTCAGGAATGCCAAGCTTTGCGAGCGCTTCCTGGAGGTTTTCAAGGAGAAAGGAGGTGAGGGCCCCCTCTCTGTATTGACCGCTGTCCCACTGTTTGTGATGCCAGCGCAGAGGAGCCGTATGGTGACTGTACACATGTACAACCCGCATGTGCCAGCAGTTGATGCCCTGACCTTCCTCGGAAGGTACGTGAAGTTGGAGGGAGACCTAACTGACATCATGGACCCCTTTGGCATCTGGACCAGTAAGAGGCAGGTCAAGGTGACGCTGAGGATGGGCACGGACGGGAATGTCGTACACCCACCATCCAGCTTTGCGATCGGCGGGAGCAAGCACTACCTGACCTATGCAGGGCAACCTAAAGTCTGCCATGCCTGTGGTAGGTCAGGTCACGTGGCGGCCGACTGCAAAGCCACCATCTGCAGGAACTGCAGGGAGGAGGGACACCTTGCAAAGGATTGCCCACAAGAAAAAAGCTGCAACCTTTGCGGGGAAGCGGGCCACCTCTATAGTGGGGGACCACCTAGGCCCAGGTCGCCGGCAGGGGCAATGCGGGGCCAGCACCCCCCCTCCCACCCCGGAGGAGAGGAAGGCACCAGGGCCCTGCAAGGACCCCACTAATGTGCAGGAGGACGAGGTCGTGCAGGAGGGCCCAGCCCCGCAGGATGGGCCCGAGGCCAGCAAAGCGCCCCTGCAGGCTCCGCTCCCCCCCGACAACCCGGAGTCAATGGAGGCGGCGACAGGCGACCCAGGGGAGTGGACGACGGTCCGGAAAGCGAGGAGGGAGGTGCGTCGGCGGGCCCAGGAACCGCAATCATCAGGCGGGAAGAGGCAGCTACAGGGGGGCTATAAGAGCTCCTCTGATGAGGGGGAATCGGAGAGGGCCCGCCCGAAGCAGAAGTTAAAGATCTCCAGGGAGAAGGAAAGCAGCACCACGCCTCCAGGTGACGGGAGGCGTCCTGAGGCTCCCTCCGACACCCAGTCACGTGCTGCTGGGGCACTGGAGGGCCCCCCGGAACTTCCAGGCGGGAAGGAGGAAACAGCGCATCCCCAGCCTGACCCAGAGCTGGACTCTGCTGCCTCCATACCCACAACGGGGGGATGCCACCCGGAAGGCAGCACGGACGGTTTCCTCAGCCTGGAGAGCGTCCAGCAGTTAGCCCAGGCAATGGGCATGAAGGGACAGATGGAGGGGCTGGACCTTGGACTTGGAGAGGGTACCGCGGTCACTGCCCACAATGGGGGTACGAGTTGCGAGCATTAATGTGCGCAGTGTCAAGTCCACCGCAAGATGTGTATCCACGTTGGCCTACCTGACCACCATCAAGGCGGACCTCCTGTTTCTGCAGGAATGCGGGATACCGCACCTCGGCAGGTACAGGAAATGGTCCGGCGACTGGACCTGTGGGCCTTCGATCTGGTCGGGGGGGTAACGACTGTTGCTCCTCGGGCCTGGCTATTCTGCTGTGGGGGCGCGACTTCACCACCTCTTAAGGATGTGGTGGGGGGGGCGCCTCCTAGTGGCTGACGTCACCTACAGGAACACTCCCCTGAGGCTGATCAACGTGTACGCCCCAGTGGTATGGAACGAGCGGTTGGCCGTCCTGCAGCGGCTTCCACCCCTGCTGGCTACGTCCAGGCCGGTCATCCTGGGCGGAGACTTCAACTGCATCATCGATGCAGATGGAAGATCCGGCGTGGGGACAGCGGGTGGGGTGAGTCAACTGGACGCCACATCCAGTTTCCTGATGGGCACGGTGAAGGATGCCAAGCTGCTCGACGTCTTCAGCACCCCTGCGGACAGAGCGCAGCGGAGGTACACCTGGTCGCGGCCAGACGGGTCTATTCGCTCAAGGATAGACTTCCTGTTTGTGTCACGGGCGTTCTCGGTCAGGTCCACCGGTGTTGAGCCGGTGTTCTTCTGTGACCACTGCCTCCTGCTGGCCAACTGTCACTTACAGGACGACCAGCCGGCCGGCAAGGGGACGTGGAAGCTCAACACGACTCTGTTGACTCCACAGAACGTCGAGGAGCTTAAGAGGGAGTACGCCGGTTGGAGAACCGTGAAACTCCTCTTTGAGTCTCCGGGCGACTGGTGGGAGATGGTGAAGGAGAACATCAAGAGGTTCTTTGTCCTCAAGGGTGTTCGGAAGGCGAGAGAGAAGCGGGGAAAGCTGTCGCGACTCCAGAAAAGGATGCAGAACCTGCTCCTTCTGCAGTTGATGGGGGTCGATGTCACGGAGGACCTCCGTGAGCTGAGGGGCCAGCAAGCCTCGCTCTTCGCCGCGGAGGCCTCCAGGATAATCTTTCGGCCCAGGGTTCGCTCCGTGGAGCAGGACGAGACGTGCTCGCGTTTCTTCTTTCAGAAGGTGCACAAAGAGAGCTCTGTGCTTAGCCGGCTGAAGGAGGACGACGGCTCGATGACGTCATCTCGGCCCGACATTTTGAGGATCAGCAGATCCTTCTATGCCGGACTGTACGACACGAAGCCCACGGACAGCACGGCCTCCGAGTCGTTCCTGTCGTCTATCACGGAGGTCTTAGATGACGGCACGAGGGAGTGGCTGGACCGGCCGATATCCCTGGACGAGTTGAGCAAAGCCCTCAAGTCCTTGGAGAGGAGTAAGACTCCCGGGAGCAACGGCTTACCAGTCAAGCTGTATTCCGCTCTGTGGGACCTGGTCGGCCAGGACCTGCTGGAGGTGTACGATAGTGCGCTTTGGGCAGGGAAAATGTGCAAGTCCATGAGGAAGGGCATCATCACCCTCATTTACAAGAGGAAGGGGGAGAGGAAAGAAATTAAAAATTGGCGTCCCATTTCACTATTGAACGTGGACGACAAAATCCTGGCCAAGGTCATAGCCAACCGGGTCAGGTCTGTCCTGGAGTCGGTGATTCACCCTGACCAAACCTGTGCTGTGCTGGGCAGGAAGATCGCTGAGAGCCTCGCGCTCATCAGGGATACGATCGCCTACGTACAGGACAGGCAGGTGGACACCTGCCTCGTCAGCCTGGACCAGGAGAAGGCCTTCGACAGGGTCTCTCATGCTTACGTGAGGGACGCCCTCTCCAAATTGGGATTCGGGGAGGGCATCCGCAATTGGATCCGGCTGCTCTACGCCAACATCGTTAGCGCAGTCTCAATCAACGGGTGGGAATCGGATAGTTTTCCTGTCAGATCTGGAGTCAGGCAGGGCTGCCCGCTCTCTCTTGCCTTGTTCGTGTGCTGTGTGGAGCCCTTCACCGCATCCCTCAGTAAGGACGTGAGCCTGAAGGGCGTGACTATCCCAGGCAGCGGTGGTCTTCAGGTCAAGACCTCCCTGTACATGGATGATGTCGCCGTCTTCTGCACTGATCGTCGGTCGGTGAGTAGACTATTGGACATCTGCGGCCAGTTTGAACTGGCCTCGGGTGCCAAAGTCAATAGGGGTAAGAGCGAGAGATAATGGGAACTGCAGATGCTGGAGAATCCAAGATAATAAAATGTGAGGCTGGATGAACACAGCAGGCCAAGCAGCATCTCAGGAGCACAAAAGCTGACGTTTCGGGCCTAGACCCTTCATCAGAGAGGGGAATGGGGAGAGGGAACTGGAATAAATAGGGAGAGAGGGGGAGGCGGACCGAAGATGGAGAGTAAAGAAGATAGGTGGAGAGAGTATAGGTGGGGAGGTAGGTTCTTCGGGAACTGGGATGACTGCTCCTTCATCCCCTTCGCCGTCAGGACAGGCTACCTGAAGGTGCTGGGTGTTTAGTTTGGTGGAGCTGGGGCATGCACGAAGACTTGGGAGGAGCGTATCACCGAATTGAAGCAGAAGCTGGGCAGGTGGATGTTCTGGTCCCTCTCCATCGCGGGTAAGAGCCTGGATGTCAGGTGCGAGGGGCTTTCGGTACTGTTGTATGTGGCGCAGGCCTGGCCTATTCCCTGGACCTGCGCCACTGCGGTCACCTGGGCCATCTTCCACTTCATTTGGGGGTCGAGGATGGACCAGGTCCGCAGGGACATCATGTACAAAGACCTGGAAATTGGGGGAAAGGGCGTACCTTCGCCACCCTCGACCTGATGGCTACCTTTGTGTGTGGCTGCATCAAGCTGTGCGTAGATCCTCAGTACGCAAACACCAAGTGTCACTACTTACTGAGGTTCTACCTGTCCCAGGTGTCGCGAAGGATGGGCCTGGCCTCGTTGCCGCGGAACGCTCCGAGTAGTTGGACCGTTCCGTACCACCTGTCCTTCGTGGAGAAATTTTTGAAAGGAAACACCTTTGACCACAAGGCCGTCAGGCAGTGGTCAGCACATAGTATCCTCGAGACCCTTCGGGAAAAGGAGAGGGTGGATCCCGTCGTGTGGTTCCCCACGCAGACTGCCAAAGTCGTTTGGCAGAATGCCTCATCGCCAGAGCTTTCAAACAAGCACAAGGACATTGCTTGGCTGGCGGTGAGAGGGGCTCTGCCAGTGAGATCCTTTATGCATGCCCGGAATCTCTGGGCCACCGCACGCTGCCCTCGAGGTGGCTGCGGGGGGGACAAGACTGTCGATCACCTCCTTCTGGAGTGTGCCTATGCGCAGGAGGTCTGGAGGGGGATGCAGTGGTATTTGTCAAGGTTCATCCCGAGCAGCTCCGTGACACGGGACTCCGTGCTCTGCGGGCTGTTTCTCGGGATGCACACCGAGACCAGCATTAACTGCGCCTGGAGGACCATTAATGCGGTGAAAGACGCTCTTTGGTCTGCCCGCAACTTGCTGGTCTGCCAGCTGAAAGAACTGACCCCGACCGAGTGTTGCAGACTGGCGCACTCCAAGGCCCAGGACTACGTGCTGAGGGATGCGCTAAAGCTTGGGGCAGCCGCTGCCAAGGCGCGGTGAGGAAAGACCACCGTATGAAACTCCTCGTCCAGAATAGAAAAAAGGGCCCTATCTGGTAACTGGGCCCAGCTGGCGCCTTCCCCAACCGGTCAGGGGGCCAACGGGGACTGTGCGGGGTGACGACTGCCGGGGTATTTTCTTTGCTTTGCTTTGATTTTTCTCCTCTTTGTTTGTTTTTGCTTCTAGTTGGTGTACGTACCCCCGGGTAACCCGGAGCGGCCTGCATGACTGGGTAGGTGTATAAATGTTTTATACTTTATTCATAAGATGTACAAAAAATATTTTTTCAAATAAAAAAAAGTGACAAAATGTCTGAAAATGAACCTTCCAGCTCAGCGAGCAAACTCACATCCAGTTTATGAACTAAAATCATTTAACTTTGCATACAAAGGCTAATAGTGAGGTTGAATGCCACAGGTTGAAAATGATTGTTTCTCTGTGACAATCTCAGACACCCCATTGAGTGGAATGAAAATAATAATTCACCATTCAGACCTAGAATAAGAATCCTGATCCTGCTGGCTTTTATAACAGTATTATTATTGTATTGCACATATTAGAAGCTATTTCACTGCTGCCCACTTAGACCTGACCTTGATACATTCCTAGTTTCATACATATCAACTTCTGCCTTGTACTTTGGCGACAGATTAACAAACGTAATTTCTCGTAATTGTTAAACTGCACGTAATTTGGAAAACCTTGAAGGGGAGGAATGAGACAGCTCAGGAGTCTGCGGCCAAACTGAACAAACTGAAGGTAATTTAATTGAAAGAGAATTGTTTCCAGCAAAAATAATCAGGAAAACGTCCACAAAAATCAAAACACACCAGTATTCCTATCTGCCGAGTGAAACCGCACTGAATGACCTCTTTGTTCTGGACGTTGAATACCATCTTTCTCTCCACTGTGTGAAAGTTCCTGGAGCTGTAATTCCTATATATTGGCCAAGCTTCAATACTATTGGGGATAAAAGGGACCTTTGAAACATGAAGACCAAGTATGTAACTTTTTGAAATTCATTTCATTTAGGCAGGGATAAGAAGTCGGATTGGGGGCGGCGGCTAGTTGTATATTTAACCATTTGAGGAGTTTCCCTCACAGTTATTTCATTACATATTTATTTTTATCACTTTTCTTTTGTTCTTTCTCTTGAGGGTGCTACCTTTGGCCAGAACAAGCTCTGTCTAACCTTTAGTAACTCACCCAATCGACATTCCCGTATTACATCAGAGAGTCTAGCAAATAAGGCCTTGGGTTTGCAGACCCCAAAGAAGTTGATGCTCTCACAGACCTCAAGGGTGCTGATGGGGTTGGAAAGCTGGTGTCTTCCTGAGCTTCCTTTAACAGTCTTGGGCCCGAGTAGCCATGAGGAGAGTGTGTGCTGATACATTTGCCAACTTAATGCAAGCTAATGCTATAGGTGGAATCGATCAAGCATTGTTGTGGGGGATGGAGACCTCACCACTCCACCATCCTGGTCCACAATCCCTCAGGGATCAGGTTCATGGGGGCGGTGCAAAGAGAGGAGACATAGAGGGCAAGGCGAAGGAAGGATGCTTTGGCTATGGATGGAGTGAAATGAAGGTTGACCAAACTAATCTGTGGGATGACAGGACTGGCATTTGAAGAGAGTCTGGATCAGTTAAGATTTCATTCATTGGAGCTTAGAAGAACAAGGGGGAGTCCCGTAGAAACCTACAGGACCAAACAGGATAAATATAGTGCAAGGATGACTCCAGTGGTAGTCCACTTAGGACTGAAACAAAGAAAATTTGTCATCCAGAGAGTGGTGCATCTGTGGAATTCTCTGCCACAGAGAACTTCAGGTCAAAACGTTGAATCTTTCCAAAAAAGGGTTAAGATTCTGACAGCTGAAGGATCAAAGGGAATAGGGACAAGGCAGGAACAGGTTATTGAGTTGTAAGAATGACAGAGCTAGCCATGGGCTAGATGGGCTTTTCTGGCTCCTACTTGCCAGGCTTAGCAACTCAGATCAGAGTATAAATGTGGAAATGTGAACATAGAGAGAATCACTGCTGAGCCTGATCTTGTTGTCAATGTAGGTGCATTTTAAGAGCAGCCTAGACATACACGAGCTGAGAAATGAACAGAAGATTGTGTTGGTGGTATTCAGCAATGAGAAGGCTCCCAAGGCTGTTTGAATGTTGGCATGAACCAGTTTGGGTTGACTGGTTTGTTTTATGTGCTGTATATTGAAGCTTGCAATTATGTTTCCAGGTGATAGCTCTTTGGGATGTGAAGTAACAGCCTAGGTGAGTTCTCTCAGAGGAGCTGAGTTCTAAAAGTATTGTCCAATCACCGACTTGACTGGGTTAATGAAGCATTGCCAGAGATCAAAGGCAATGATTTCCTACTTTGCAGGGTTTATTATTACGCGGATGATGCCTGAAGCATAAACTCATTAAAGAACTGTCCTCTCGATGGTGTTTTCCCATTTGACTTTATTCATTTACAACTTCAGTCATTTTCCTACACACCACTCCCTTTTTTCTCTGAGGGCACTTAGTAGAATTCCCATCCTGATCGACATTGCTAGGTGCATCCGGATAGGGAGCAGATTAGTGGTTTTTTCTGATGTTGTTTCTACAACCAGATGATCCACTGTTCTCATCAAGGCTTATGTTGTGCCAAGCTGTTTAGGTAACAGAGGTATTGTATACTGTTGTGTAATATAATGCTCCAGACCATTAATCATTTAGACGCAGTCATGACATTCCTTCACTTGTTCAAACTGAGCCCTTGCACTTCATGGAAACAGGTTCAAACCAAAAGAATAACTACCAAGTCATAAAAGGAGGTATTAGGACTGGTGACCAAAAGTTTGGTTAAAACAGAATTTTATGAGTGAAGAGAGGCATCAAATTTTAGGGAGGGAATTCCTGACCACAGGGTTCAGATAGCTGATGGCATAGACCTCCAACAGAGGTGTGAAAGGATTGTTGGGTACACAATTTAAGGAACACGGTATTTAGATTGTTGAAGAACAGTACAGAGAAATCGACTGTAGAACAGGTTATTGGAGTGATTTGACTAATTAAAAATTGTCACCCTAATGCTCAAAACACTTGTATATGGAAGAAGCATTCTTTTAGGAAAGAAATAATTTTACTTGAACCATGGTGTTTCTCCATGGGATTGCACAATTTTAACCAAAAATGACTGGCGCACATTTATCTGTAGTTAAAATGCCTCAATACATGTCAAAACCACCTCCTAAACTCCTGATTCTATTCCCATGAGAATAAAAGGGCTGTGCAGAATTCTGTCAGAACCACAAAAAACTGGTAGCAGTGTTAAAACTGGACATAGACTGAACATATCTGATCACAATGAACCCATACTTAAAAAATGCAAAACATATGAGCACTTCTGTCCAAAGCACCCTACATAACTCTGCAAAGATCTCTGGCAAGCATTCCAGGACATCGAGCCCTCATCTGTAAAACACCCACATGAGAAGATCTGGTGACTATTAATTTTATTAGCCTACAGGTACAGAGAGGCAATCATGGCAAAAATAGCAAAGGCCCTGTCATGAACCAGTAGTGGCCAATCACCCACAAGCATCACAAGGGCTCAGTTTGAACAAGTGAAGGAATGTCATGACTGCGTCTAAATGATTAATGGTCTGTACATGACTCCAAATGGAATAATTTACTATTGCAAAATACAATCCCTCTCTCAACTAGGTTATGTTCTTCTGTGTGGTCACCTGTCATTCTTCTAATCACATGTCAGATTTTCCTCTTATAAATTACCTGCAGGTAGAATGTTAATATGTATTAAATTCTAGGTTAAACACAGGCACATTAACATTTGGAATTTAGCTGGTAAGAATTAGCATCGCAGGCCTGGTACTCTGTCTGTGTTGGTCTGTGTATTTTATGCATGCAAAATATTCAATCTAAATTGAATTTTATTCTTTTGGAAATGTTAGTGAAGTGAGTGTGGACTTTGATTGACATGACAACTTTACTATGTGCAAGTTAAACAGTAACACGTGCACCTTGAGATGCTGGATAATTAATTACTACTCTTGTCCTACACAGTTCGAAACAGATGAAACCACTTCTGACAGGGTGGCAATCTAGACTGGGTTTTTTTTTTGAAAAAGCCTGATTTCCAGAAAAGGAAGGGCTAAAAGCAATGACAATTTCTGTATTTCAGAAAGATCGCTCACCAAGAGAGTACCAGCTGTGCTGCGTTAGAGGAACCACTACATTCAAACAGAAGATGCAAAATTGTCCAAGATCAAAGAGGGAAAGCCATTTGATCCTTTCCTTGTCTATTTGGAATGAAGTGGGATGCCAATGTTGTACTGGGGTGGACAAGGTCAGAAGTCACACGACACCAGGTTATAGTCTGACAGGCTTATTGGAAATCACAAGCTTTTGCAGCAGAGCGCAAAAATCTAGACTGACACCCGCATGTGTAAGAATGCAGCACTGTTGGTGGTGCCATCTTTCAGATGAGACATTAATATATTGTACCGTCTCTCTGGTAGATATAAGAATCTCAAGGTGCTGGGTTGCAGAGGAGCAAGGATGGTGTCCCAGCCAATGTTTCTTTCTCAAAGATCATCATTAAAGCCAATTATCTGATCATTCTTACATTTTTGTTTATGAAAGCTTACAGTGCACAAATTGACTGCTGCATTTCCACTTCAAAATACCCTTCAATGGTTTCGGATGACCTGGGTTTGCGAAAGAGGCTATGTACAAATTGTAAGTCTTTTCCTTCATCAAGGCAAGTACCTTTGTGTTGAGCGGCCCTTCTGTTAATATCAATTTAATTTAAATCAAACATGCCTCTCCTCAGATCAGGATGCCTCACATTGATTTCTTTGGCTTTCATTTCTAATGTATTTTATTGCATCTTGTCTGCAGTGCCGGCACCACAAAATGCACACAAATACTCTAGAGAAGCAACCCAGATAACAGACCACACTTACAAAATTATCAGATTTGCAGAGGAAGCAAAATAAAAGCAGAACCACATCCACCTCATAATTTAATCACATTTGCTTTTATTTGTAAGGCACCATAGATATTTCCTTACAGCACTAGCGAACTAATTTAATACACTTTTGTTTTATTTAGGACATAATGTTTTTTTTTAAAACACCGCCACATTAATCTTCAACACAATTTGCATACATATTCATACAAACTGATACTGGTGCAAATGCAGTATACAGCCTTTGCAGCACCAGTGGAAACAAATGGAATTTGAAAAAGCAAAGTGTTTTATTATTTTTAAGTGATTCGAAGCTCTGAAGCCACAGCATCAGATGGATTAATTCAATAATTTTTTTTTAAAAATTCTGTTACATGAGATTATGTATTATGCAGTGACATCCAGGGAGGTCTCTAAAGCATCATTTATCTCTGGAACCTTATGAACCCTTTGAGGACTGCGACAGCAGGAAAATAAATATGTTGGAAACTAAAAATGATCTCTTCAATAATGTCTACGCCCATTAGAGGGACAAACAAAATAGGAGTATTTAAACATGTTTGGGATCCAAAAAAAGTCTTTGTTTGGGTATTTCTTTTCCTTTTATAAAAAGTACTCCATTAAAGGGATTTTATTGGAGTCAATCTTTAATAGGGTCCACTGTACCTCAAGCTTGTATGTAGTTGATTCAAAGAACAGCAGTGTTTTGAAAAATTATATAACTGGGTTTGCTAGTATTCAGGATCTGAATTATAGAGAACTGGTAAATGTAAACTATAAAAAGAGTGAGAGAGCAAGGACTTTTTACTTTGACAATGCATTTTTGAAATAAGACAGTATTCCCATTATAACTTGTGAGTCATTTCAATACTTTAAAAGCAAGGTATGATATAACCTTTTCTTTTAAAATGGCCAGTCTAACCTGCATATGCAATGCTGATATTGCAACTTCCACACAGGCCACTGGGATGGATGAAGTGCAGCAACCTGTAGAAGCACAGAGCTTTCTGTTTTGTTTTTGTACAAACTTCAAGAATTGTCACGATTATACACCATGCTCAAACTTAGAAGGGGCGAGGCACCCAAGTGCACGCTACATGTACAATTCATTTCATTAAATAATAGAAATAAAATTAACAAAGTGACAGTGGAGACTACTTATTTTTGTTTCACCCTCAAACGTAGCTTTAATGACAATTTTGCTCACGGCTACCACCGTATTTACGGGTGGCTCTTTAGTTCAGGTACAACTTTTCAAAAAAAGTTTTAATCTCTCACTGTTGCTGCTATGGCCAGGTTGCCAAGTGTTGAATTCCGCTCAGGATTTGTTTTAATTCAATGAAACCTGGCATAACCTATAAGGAACGGGATGGTTAAAGAACCTCTCTACACAGGCCATGACGAGAAAATTGGAGGTGGCTTCTTCCGGGATCAGTGAAGAGGGTCAGGCTTTATATTTTCAGGGTCAAGACTCCTCATCAAAATGAATATTGTCAAAGATTTGGAGGGGCAATGTTTATTCTTCCTTCAGATACTGGTTAGCCAGCTGGTGTATCACCATGACTGTGTGTTACCTCAGCTGTATAGAATGCACTCTTTCACTTTTCTAAAAAAATATATCAAATGTGAGATAGGTTGTGCTTGGCCAATAGCTACAAGATGTTTTTTGTTAAGTTTTAGTTTTACGCAATAAAAGTTATTAAAGATTCATATTTAGTTGAAACAGCACAGAGAAAGCAGGAGCCTTCTAGCAAACTATTGCTCAATCTACTTCTAAAAAGCAGAAGAAAGCACCAAATGGTAAAAGAAATTCTACACCTCCAGTCAAATTCCATGAGTGAATCTGCCAGTGTTATTCCAGCAGACAGAGTCTTTATGGTATTGTGTATTTAGGCCAACTAACTATATCCCTCCTCTAGTTAAGACTTTGGGGCAGATGATGCCGCTGCGGATCACCTACATTGTGCAATATTCAATACAGGGAGCAGTGATCCACTAAGGACCAAGCACCAGGTCCCTCAAAAGCACGGAATACAATCCTGTGGCTTCAAGCACCACACGGATTTATAAAATCGATGAAAGGTGGAGCTTTTACGCCATGCATAAATGAAAAATAAACTGGGAACGGGAAACATATCACTAACTACAAAGCCTCAGCCACATCACTTGCCTCCAGTTTTAGCAGGTGCAAAAAAACCAAACAGCAGCCCAAATAAGCAAATACACGAAGTATCCTAAGCAGTTTAGGAATTTGAGAGGAAGGCTCGTAGTAATGAAGAACTCCCTTTATATGGCAAGTGTTGTTCCAAAGGCAATGCATGTTTAACTTTTCAGCAATTGAATATATCACTATAGTGGCACCCAGCTGTTACAATTCAGACTTGATCCCCCCATTGCCCGCGGAACATAAAGTACAATGAAAGCTGGTCAGAAGCCTATTACGGCTGTTGTATTGGCAAAACACACTGTCCACGTGCATATGCAAACAACATGCAAAGCAAGCCAGTATTTAGTTTAAGTTAGCAGGGGAAACAGTAAATTGTCTGTCTGTCTATCTCCAAGCAAAGCAACTGGCTTTAGGATCGGGGCTGGGAGGGAGGGAACCACATGCCTCCCACTCTGTAGCTGAACTCTGTCAGGCTAACGCAATACTTCTGTGCGCACACAAACAAAAACATGACTCAGGTTCACCACCCCCAGCACCCCCCCCCCCCCCCACCTCCTCAACACACCCAACCTCTATCCCAAATTAGAGGGGCCTTTGTCTATTCTTTGATGCACTCTAGGGTCAGATCTCGAATTTGCCTACTGTCGTTGAGAAGCAGAAATCACTTTGCACGAAAGACATGACTTAAAACAGTTACAAATAAACAAATAATGCCACAAACACTAAATTGCTCCCCCATTAGAGTTAAGCTTCACTTTGAAGTTTACTCCTGAAAAATGTCACTCAGTCATTTTACGACTGAACATATGCTCCGGAGAATCTTACCATCTTTGGACCTTTGTCTGCCAAGTATGTAATTCAGTTGCAAGTTGAGGGATATGGGCCAGTTGTAACTGAGTAATTGTATCTGGCACGTCAGAAGTGGCACACAGCCAGCTACAAGCAGTGGCAAGAAAATTGGTATTAAATCATAAGCAAATAAAAGAACTGAAGCTACTTGCAGTGGTCTAATGTTTAAAGCTGTAGTATATAGATTGTAGTTCAACTTGGATTTCAATGAAGCCCTCACTTGGAAATTTATCGACAGCACATGAAACCCTAATGTTATACGAGTAAAATAGCACTGTAGTCCTGTTCACTGCTTCTGACCTAAGTGAGGCCCAGCTAATCCACCGAAGAGTGTGACCTGAATAATGAAATGCTCTCAGGAACTGGAATATGTACACAAGGAACAAAAATATATTGTATTTACTCTAATACAGGCCACACTTAACACACACAAAATCAAGTCAGATTCAAAGATTCCTTCAGCCCAGCACCAGCACCATTTTCCACCACCTCCAACCCAACCTCAGAGCTAATCCAAGGGGAACAAATTCAAAATTGTCCAAACTGCAAATGCATTCCCAACTAACACACACACGCGCGCATACAGAGAGGACATTGTCAGGAACGGTGGTTGTGTGTGATCAGCGGGAGGTCTATGCTGTTACGGAGATTAAACAACATGATTCAGGAAGGCAATGAAAGTTAAATAAAGGATACTTTACTGCATCACTGGAGACATGTGATCTGAGGTTTATGGATCACTTGCTTGTTTCTGGTCCCATATGACACAATGGAAGCCCTTAGGTGGGCAATTAGTGTCAAAATTTGGTATTCTCCCTGCCACAACAGGCAGTGATAAAAGGCAGATACCCAAAATGCAGTCTGACGGGTAAACCTTGCAAGTCATTCAGCAGTTGAAAGGAGAGAGGTTGCCCCATTGCTAGGCACCTGGTGCCAATCCAAACTCCCTCCCTACAGTTTTACCCTCCCCCTTCAATCCAAACCCCCGCCTTGTCCAACATGGCCTCCACGCGACTTTGCCAGGAATGGGCAACTTGACGCAGGCACGATCCTGGATATATTTGAATGGCCCGGTCCACTGCGGACAGCCACTCCTTGGACCACCTGCAGAGCCAGCATTGACCAACCACTCCTTAGTAGTGTGCACTGCTAACAACCAATTGGCCAGCAGCTCTTCAGGATAGGACCTCCTCCTGGATATGTTAGATGCGCCACCTCAATAATTAACGGGCCATCACTCAAAAAATTAAAGCCAAGCAAGCCAGCTAAGATGAAATGGACCAGCCTTGACAATTCTCTGAAGTTCTAAGAGTCCACTCTCAGCATCTAATCCAGCCCAATGTTACCATACTGTGTTGGAAGCAAAGTACGAGAGATGTAGGCAATCAAAAATTAAAAAAATAAAATGCTGAAATTACTGAACAGGAGAGACAACATCTGTGGCGCGAAACAGGGTTAAAAATTTCAGTTTGGCTCTTCAGCAAGCCCAGCATGTGGTGTGTGAACATGGGACATCAGCTCACTTATTTGCCAAAAGTACCCTGTCCACACCAAGAATGTCTAAATTGACGAACTGAAGTACACCAGAACAATTTGGTCTCACCACAGATAACTATTTCGGACAATTAGATTTTTAATGGCAAATAATGCTGAAGATACATCTTAAACATGCTAGGTCAGAAATTGGCTCAGGAATGAACCAATCCAAGGCTTATGCTGTGTGTTGCGACCAATTTAACCCTAACTGGGGCTAATTTCCACCTTCTCTGCTATAAACTTGGGTGTGAAATGCCTAACATGGGGGGGGGGGGGGGGGTTTAAAACCTCAGTGCATTACACACATCACCACATCAGGGCTAAAACTGGCATCTCATTTCAAAACAGCCAGGAGCAGCACTAGTCTGTCCCACAGGCTGAGTTACATTCCTTTCATGTTTGTATAGGGGTTTGTGAAACACACTGAAGTTGGAACAAAAACAGAAGTTGCTGGAGAAGCCCAGCAGGTCTGGCAGCATCTGTGAAGGAAAAAAACAGAGTTAACATTTCGAGTCCAGTGACCCTTCCTCAGAAGACCCGAAACGTTAACTCCGTTTTCTCCTTCACAGCTGCTGCCAGACCTGCTGAGCTTGTTGTTGTTCGTGATTTACAGCATCTGCAGTCCTTTTGGTTTTTAATATAGTGGACTTGGAACTCAAACTGGCATGTTTCTTCTCTCATGGATTTTAGTGGTGCGTCTTTGAGACCAAAGCCTGGTTTAGTATTTTTTTTATTTTGGGGGGGGACCGGGGGTGGGCGTGGAATGGCGGAGGAAGGGTCAGGAAAACTATGAATTTCAAGTATGGCATACACATGTCCTTCACGAACCATAACTAGCAACCAACAGGAACACATTTGCAGCTCTAACTTCTCCCATTTGATCCTTCATTGCCTTGATGGATCCCCTTCCCAATTCTTCCTTCATGATCAGCAAAGTGTAGATTTCAGTGAAAGAATCATTCTCAATGTACAATTAGTCTGGATGAAAGAACAGCCATCCACGGCACAAACACATTTCAGGTACACTGCAAGCTCAGTGTTATCTATACAGTTCAAGTTAAAGGCATCCACACAAAGTTGGTTGCACTTTTCTCACAAACTGCACAGACCCCACCCCCCAACCCCCAAATTATTGCCAATGCAGCATTTGAAATGTCCAACTGCACAGCCAAATGTTCAGAATTCGCGCGCTGATACTTTGAGATCTATAAAAGTCTGAGCTTACTTTGGAAAACACTGTGCAATATAGAAACGCCTATATTGCTTTGAGTTGAGGTGTATGTTGGTGATTACGCCCCATTCTGATGGCTTAACACAATCCAACAGAAGAATATTTTGCTAGCTCTCCCACCAAATTCTGAAGTCAACTCTCGTTACATTCTTTGTCCCCATCCAGAAACAAGCAAATGATAAAATACTTTAAATGATCATCTCCATCTTGGTCAGTAGATGTTTACTCCAAAAACTTTAAAAGGTGATTGAGAAATTTGGAACTGCATATCAAATCCCAACAAGGAATATAGATCTCAGGCAGCAAAAAAAGTGTACTCAAGCTTTTATAGAAACACAGACATTCAGATGAAATTAGAGAGTTTAAGATGATTCTGTTTTTTTTAATATATATATAATTTTTTTTTCCTTTTAAAGATTTGTTCCCATGTAACTGATTTAGAGTGTGTTAATAGGCCAAACATTTAAAGAAGGTCAAAGATATGGCAATTTCAACAGCACAGAACATCAGCCATCTTACCATCAATTTGGCAAATTTGCTTTGGTTTCTGACAATGTACTGATCTGCACTTTAGAAGTCATTTGACTTGAAACAAGAATCACTCAAAAGCCCAATTATGTGGACAACTAGTTGGAAAGGCAATTCCTGTCATGCGCAATTTTAATGGACAGGCTGAATCAGAAGCTTTTATCTTGAAGATGCTGAATACTAGAACGTCCATCAGGTGGACAAGCCAATAAGTTATGCCCTCGTCTGAAGCAAATTCATACTTAGTGTGTCCCTGCTTTGTTCATGCCAAAACAAAGTTGCTTTTAATATACTGCAGCTTTAAAATAGGCTTTGTTCTCCTAAATAATAACATACACAGCACAAAATTGCCACCTCCGAGATATATACAGGCATTAAAACAAACACCAAAGATCATATTTTAAGGATTTTGTGTTGCGCAATCCTCAAGAGTTCCTAATCAGGTTTCTGTACCCCCTCATCTCTCTGGTGGTCACCGTCATGGTGGTTCTTGTCATCTTTCGAGGCGAGGTGGATCTGAGAGCCCAGGGCGCTGGATAACGCCAGTAGTCCTGCACTGGCACTGACTGAAGGGATGACAGGAGGCTGCAGGCCAGCTGGTAAGGGGGTGAGTGGCACCGTGAGACCATGGAGGTGAGACAGCTGTTGTGCTTGAAGCTGCTGCTGCAGGAACACAAAGAGGAGGAGATGGTCAGAGGCTGAATCAGGTATGCAAAGGGTGAGGAAATAAAAAAAACACAACAGGTTAGTTGTTTGGATAGGAGAGCTAAGGTTTCTTCTTTTTAATGCAATATTACACTCATATTCAGGAAGGAATAGCTCTCTCCTTTGATAAGCAGAAATGAGCAATTGATTGATTATTGTGCTGAGCTCTGCCAGGCACAATAGCAGATCAAGCACTCAATCCCACTGGCTGAAAACATATCGAATAATGGATGGCACAGAGTGAATCATGAAGCTCCAATCTATTATGAGGGGTTCAGAGAATGTCACATTACAATGTGTGAAGCTTTAAGCTTTTTATAAAACACGCGAACAATGAGATTTGATTAAAAGCTTGGCAATTCATTCTATGCCATTACAGAAAAGCATACTCGCACTGCACAATTTATATTTGGTGTTCCTTTTGAAACACTTACTCTTATGGCTAAGGTCCCTTTTTAAAAGGAACCTGTTTTGGATTTGAGAGTTAAATTGAAACCCAACAATAGTGAGGCCCACAGGAGAAGACTAAATTGGCATTAATCATCTCACACTGTATATTATAGGCCACCTTTTTCCCCAGATGAACCATTTCATATATTTTTAAAAGACACAGATTCAAGAACACCACTGTACAAGGACTTTCTCTCTGTACATGAAAACAAAATTCACTCAACTAGCTCACTCACCTGACCCTGCTCAAATGTACAGTAGTTTGCCTTTTGTAGTCCGACAAAACGCCACATTTCAAAACCAACAGCATTGAAAACAGGAGTAAGAGTAGGCCATTCAGCCCATTCACCTGGCATTGCCTTTCAAGGTCACGATTATGATTCTCTGTCCGAATATCTTACACCGCCTCCGCAATACCTGGGGCCCTTTGTTGTTGAGAAATCTATTTCTTTCTCAACAATAAATATACAAAGGCTAATCACACTGTTTCAGATTTTCAAAAAAACTAAAGTTAACAGGGCAATCTTCATTCTCACCCAGGGTGAAAGATAAAACCAAAAACTGCAAATGCTGAAAATCTGAAACAAATCCAGACGATACTGGAGGAATTCGACAGATCTGGCTGCATCTGCAGCGTCTCAAATAGTTAACATGTTCTGTAGGAATGCTATTTAATTGGATAATGATTGAACATTACTGAAATAAATTCCCTTTGCCAAGTCACCCACTACGCTACAGACTTAACTTCATCTGCTTAGCCAAAATTATTCTCATCCAGATAAATGATCCCAAAGAAAGGTGTCCCCATATGATTGGGAGGGCAAGAGAGAGTGACAGAGCAACAGTGCCAGCAAAACCAAGCTTCATTTACATAAATCTGACAAAGAATCACTGGACTCTAGGCATTTACTGTTTCTCTCCATGGCTGTTGTCAGACCTGCCAAGTTTCTCCAACCGTGGGTGTATATTTCACTTCTAGTACTTCAGCATGTCCCAAAACACTTCACGCTAGAACAGAAACAGGACAGCAAGACGAATGAATGCATGGTTCAAGAAATGGCGCAGGAGGGAATATCCCTGAATCACTGGGACCATTTATGGGGAAGGTGGGCACTGTACAAATGAGATGAGCTGCACCTCAACCAGAATGGGACCAACATCATTGCAAGTGGGTTAGACAGTGCCTTTGAGAGGAATTTAAACCAGTTCAGCAAAGCCAGGGTACACTGTGCATCAGTTCACCAGTGACACATCATACCATAGATAAGAGGCCTAGGCAAAGGACTGGAGGACAGCTAATGTGGTTCCATTTTTCAAGAAGGCTTGTAGAGATAAACCAGGGAATTCAGATCAGTAATTTTCTCATCAGTGGTGGGAAAATGATTGGAAAAATAATTCCGAAAGAGAAAGAGAATTAATCTCCACTTGGAGAGTTAAAGTTTGATCAGGGATGGTCAGCATGGCTTTGTCAGGCAGGTCATGCCCGGCAAATGTGAATTTTTCAAAGGTCGTGACCAAGTGTGTACTTGGAGGTACGCATTTGTCATAATTCATATATTTCAGCAAAGCCTTTGACACAATCCCACATGGGAGACTGATAAAGAAGCTAAAAGCACATGGGATCCAAAGTAATTTGAGGTTGGATCCAAAACTGGCGGCAAAAGGCTGTCTGTGTGACTGGAGGCTGGTGTCGAGTGATCTATTGCAGGCATCAGTGCTGGGTCCCTTATTGTTTGTGATAAAAACAATACAGATGAGAAAGCAGGAATGGTGATAAATAAGTTTGCGAATGACACAAAGATTGGCCAGGTGGTTGACAGTGAGGAAAACTGCTGTAGGACGTAGACGGAATGGTCAGATGGAATTTAGCCTGAAAAGTGAGGGGTGATGTGCTTTGGAAGATCAAACAAGACAGGAGAATACTCAAGTGAATGGCAGGACACCAGCAAGCTCAGAGAAACAGAGGGATTTGGTGCGCTTGAAGGTAGCAGAACAGGTTAGTGGGATAGTTATAAAGGACAGATGTGATGCCTGCCTTCATCAACTGTGGCACAGAATAAAAGATCATGGAGGTTATGTTAGAGCTGTATAGAACTTTGGTTAGGCAACAGCTGGAGTACTGCGTACAGTTCCAGTCACTGAACTATAGAAAGAACGTGATTGCACTGGAGTGGGTGTAGCATCCTAGATGTTGAAGAGACGCTGGGTAAGCTCAGGTTGTTTTCTTCACAGCATTGCAGGCTGAGGGAGGACCTGACAGAGGTGCATGAGATAATGAGGGACATGGACAGGGTTGAAAGAAGCAGCTGTACTCCTCAGTTGAAGAATCAATAACAAGGGGACAGGTTTTGAAATGGAAGGCAGGAAATTCAGAGGGAATTTGAAGAAAATATTTTTCATTCAGGTGGGAGGGGGTGTGGAATGCACTTCTTGGGAGGGTTGGAGAGACATGAAAGCTCAACCTTTAAAGAAGTATGTGGATGAACACGATGTATTGTAACACGCAAGGTTATGAGTGAATGTTGTAAATCGGGACTCGTGTAGATTGAACGTAGTTTAATTGGTGCAGACTTATTGGGCTGAAAGGCCTCTTCTCTACGATTTGATTCTATGTCTCTATGGTAATGTCTCTATAACTCGGGCTTGTCTAGGCCAGAGAAAGTCCCACCTGCTCCAGAGGTGTGTCATAACAGAGTCATAGACTAGTACAGCATGGAAACAGGCCCTTCAGTCAAACCTATCCACGCCAACCAGATATCCTAAATTAATCTGATCCCATTTGCCAGCATTTGGCCCATGTCCCTCCAAACCCTTCCTATTCATGTATCCATCCAGATGTCTTTTACGTGTTGTAATTGTACCAGCCTCTACCACCACCTCTGGCAGCTCATTCCATACACACCACTTTTTGCAACAAAAAGTTTCCCTTTAGGTCCTGGGCAACATGCTTCTAAAAAAAACACACACACAAAAAGAACTCAGAAATGTGAACTCAGAGTGGCAGCAGGTGTAAATGCAACGGCATCTGATTCAGGGAACCACACTTTAGAAAGGATGTAAAGGCATCGGAGAGAGTGTACAGAAGTAATTAAGACCATAAGACATAACAGCAGAATTTAAGCCATTCGGCCCATCGAGTCTCCTCCGACATTCAATCGTGGCTGATAAGTTCCTCAACCCCATTCTCACACTTTCTCCCCGTGACCCTTGGTAATCAAGAACCTATCTATCTCAGTCTTAAATGTACTCAATGACCTGGTCTCCACAGTCTTCTGTGGCAATGAATTCCAGTGATTAACTAGAACAGTTGAAGGAACAAGGATGAAGTTAGACTGAAGAAATTGGGACTGCCTTCTTTGGCAAAAAGGCAGCTAAGAGAAGACTTTATGGTGGTATTCAAATTCATAGGGCATCTGGCAGATTAAATACTGCTAGAAAGTGTTCCATTGGTGAAAGGATTGAGAATACGCACATACCTGTTTGAAGTTAGTGGTAAAAGAAGCAAAAGCAATAGGAGCACAACGTTCACACTGAGAGGTTAAGGTCTGGAATGCACTGCCTGACTGTGGTGGAGGCAGACTTCAAAAGGAAATTAAACTTATTTGAAAAGGGAACAATGTGCAAGATTTCAAGGAAAATGGTACTAAAAGTGAATTGCTTATTCAGAGTCAGCACACATACAGTGGACCAAACGGCCTCCTTCTGCATGGCCACAGTGACCCACTCCAATCAGTCAAAGTGTGTCCCTACAACAATATGAAAGTGATAAATTATAGAATCATTAACATTGTAAAATACACAGGTCTGACAGTGTAGATAGTCAACTTACAGTGGATTTGGAAACATTGGACAAATCACCTCCAAACATATCTTTGCTGTCTCTTGCAAGAGAAGGGAACAAGACTAATAACATCCCATGGTCGAGCAGCCAGCACATTGACCCTCAGGCACATGAGCAGCGGCTTAGTGGAGGGTGACGGCTGAAGGAAAGGAAGCCCAGAAATAGCCAAGTGCCAATTTAGAAGCTATTCCCTTAGAGTGACCTTGCCTTGTGTTTCAAATGGATGACTTAAGTGGGGCAGTATGGTAACAGGCAGCTGAATTATCTTGAGGAGGAGACTTACTCAGCAATGCTTTTATTGGAGGACTTCAGGTAAAGAGTCTGAAGTATGAGGCAAGATCACAAAGGAAGGAAGGCGTCGCCTTCTGCCAGTAAATGTTAAGTCTCCAAGAGATACTGGCTGCTCTCACTTTCCAAACACTCAATGTCAGATTTTATCTGAGAGTATTAGGGAGACATTTTAAAAGTGTAAAGCATTTAAAAGCTGCATGACGAACGTGCATTCTCTGGAGGTCCTAAATTCAATCCTCCAGCCTGTGCTGGGTCAGTTTGCCTCATCGCAAAGTTCCAAATCGTTACAACATAAGGCACAGAAACAGAAGTCGTTCATCCCATCCAATGAGTTCAAGGCAGATTGGATATCCTCAACTCCACCTTCCTGCTTTTGCCCCACAATCCTCAATTCTATCACTGATCAAAAATCTCTCTCTGGATGGGAATAAAGGAGGCCGGAAGAGGAGAAACAGCCAGGGCGCTCACACCGTGTTATTAGGTCGGACTCCTATGAGGATATTAGGGAGGGCAGGTCGAAAATTAGCTGGGGTGTTCTGTGTGGTTGAATACTTGAGCAATGTCACTTAGGACAGACATCAGAGGCAGATAGTGCTGACAGAACTGTTACTTGTTCTATAAGGGGATAGATCCCCTCCAGAAGAATTAGGAAAATTGTGAATTTATTGCTAGTTTGCATTGTTACAAGTAACTGCTTAGGTCGCTCCAAGTCCCCACAACCCCCAACCTCTCATTTGCACGTTTCTCACCCCATCTTTTGGCATTACAAACAGCCTTTGAAGCAAAAATCAAAGAGTGAGCCAGGATTCTGATACAAGCCTCATTGCTGGACTCAGTGACAGTGTGCGCACGTATGCAGATGAATAAAGTGGACATACCCTGATGACAGTATTAAGCTCCGGTGCAGTCACCTGCTTTGCACGTTCTATGGCCTGCACCACCTGTTGCTGATGCTAAAATAAAAGCAAAAGACAAATTAGTTAAACCATCGACTTTCAAAACAGAGAGATGGTGAGCACTAAGCATTATTTTACAAATCAAATCAGAAGCTGAGCTACGACACCATTAAAAGTTAATGACTCTTGCATTTGCACACGGTTTTAACACAGTCAGTCAAACTAAACTAAAATGTAGTTACCTCCTGAGACAAGAAGGGGATGACTTGAGCACAAATTCCATTCAATCGTTTGACAATTTCAGCCTATGTGGAAGAAAGGAAATATTTAGTTCATTTCAAACACATTTACGACTGCGTACCAATCGTTTTTGTTGCAGTGTGTCTCACAAATCTCAATAGGCTTTGCGTAACCAAATAAAATTCCCACCCAAGGCCAAGGTGAGAGACGGCACTGCAGCAAAATCCAGTGGCAGCTTTAATAGCAAACAAGTTTAACAAAATGAAGATCCCTTTAAAACATTAAGTTATAAATTGATATGACATTTCATAAGGAAAGTAACACTGAAAAGAAGGAGGGAGGGGGGAAGAGAGCGAGAGCGAGAGAGTTGAGACAGGAGAGTTTATTCCAGGAGGGATATGACCTTATAAGCCACAAGTGGTTGATTAAAACTCTCGGCACCACAGAGTGCAGCTCTTTATTCCACTGGCACAACTGCAAAGCATTAAGAAATCCATATGCCCGGAACTATTGACTCGCAAATCATTTTGGTTTAAAAATAGAGGTGTGCATGATCATGACAGGTTCACATAAGTTAAACAAAGAGAAGCTGTTCCCATTAGTTGATTGCACAGGGAGTAGGGGACACTGAGCAAAAGATGTGGGCTGAGGGAGTGAGGAAGAACACTTGCATGCTGCAAGCATTAACGACCTTAAACTCGTTTTTGCGAAGTCTTGTGGAAGGAGTGTCTAGCAATTACTACAGAAGAAATTGGACTGATGCTTGAAAGAGGAATAAATATGCAGAGCTACGGGGACGGAGTAGGGAAGGGGAGAGATTCCATTACCTAGAGCCAGCAGAGAGATAATGGGCCAAATGGCCTGCATCAGTGACTGTTCTGATAATATGTCACTCTTTAGAAACAAAATCTCTACCACTTTGCATTACCTTTTCCAAAGTCATTAAATCAGTTAATTTTCAACAAGTGAACTCAATCAAGAGACAGAAGAGGAATTTCTTCTTGATGCGTAAATGCATTTGTTAAAAAGAATTCAGGGGACTTCTTTTAGGGTCAAATATTCAAATATGTTCAAGCTCTGCCTTCTTATTCCTGATACAAGCTGACTGTAGACAGCTCCAGACTGCCTGTTATAATACACCCATTACAAAAATGAAACTACTGCAAATGCTAGAAAATCAGAGATAAATCTGATTGGTGGAAATGTTCAGCAGGGCTGGTAGCTTGTGTAAAGGAAGAAACAGAATTAATGCTTCAGTCAGTTGAAAGCTTACAGACCTGGAACATTAAGACTGTCTCTTTCTCGATAGATGTGGCAAAGCTGACAAGCGTTTTCAACATTTTCTGTTTTTAAGTTTGTATTACTGTACTAATGCCTGGAAGAGGTTCCATCTCCCTTCCTCTCAAGGGGAAGGAGATAAGGCATTCACAAGATATGGGACAGGATGTGTTCCCAGAGAGGGGTATTGGAGAATGGGTGCTCTCCTGCACATCACCTAGCACATCAGCAAGGATGGCAATACAGCCACTCGAGAATGGGGCTACCTGTTTAAAAACCCCTAGACAAACCTGACTCTTAAATCTCTCCAGTCCCTCAGGATGCGAACCAAAACCAAAAAAAAACAGCCGAGTTGGTTTAAAGCTGTAACGAACCTCAACAGGTTAGTGACGTTATCTGAATCTTTCTGAATGTAAAACAATCTCAAAAAACTGTGGATGGTAGAAATCAGAAACAAAATCAAAAATTACTAGGACAACTCAGCAGGCCTGGCAGCATCAGTGGAGTGAAAACAAAGTGAACATTTCTGGTCTAGTGACCCTCCATGTTCTGAAGTGCTCGCATAGCAATTTCTGACTCTCAAGATATGGCTGACTCGTAACAGACTCGTAATTGTGTGCTCTTTGCACTGTCACGGAGATTTAGTGCAATTATACAAACAGAATGTGGAAGAAATAGTTAAGCCGAGACAAGAATGAATTAGCAATGTGCTCCTTGAGTGTTGTTCTAAATACATCACAGATGTGCCCCAGTGTGACCACACAATAACAGACCTACAACAGCAGTACTTCACCTCACTGTTACATGTTTTAAAAACTCTCTCCAGAGACACTCCAACTTGTAAAGGACAAAATCTATACAGATGCTCGTACTGCAGGGTGTTTTTCACAGTCTAAATTGTGATAGCACAAAAATTACACCTGGATTGACACTTCACTAAAATCTGAGTGGCAAAACAGTTTGTGAATTCAAGAAGAATTGAGGGCTATTACAATCCACAGTCTGTTTGCCTTTTAGCATCATGGTAGTCACACCTTACAGTGTCTTGTACGTACTTGTATCTATCCAGCTCCTTTAACATAGTTAAAATGCCCTGGGGATTCAGAAGAATACTAACAAATATGAGGTTATCCACTTTGGCAGCAAGAACAGATATACAAGTATTTCTAAAATAAGGCGAGCTTATGGTCGTGTAGATGCACAAAGGGACCTGGGTGTCATTGGAAATAAAAAGTTGCCGATGGCTAACAGTCAGTCACAGTAACCAATTAGGAAGAAAGATGCAAAAGAATTGAGTACAGGAGTAGCAAATCTGCATCCTATTTGCAGCACCACGCTTAGGCTGCCCCCAGAGCACTGTGTGCAGTTTTGGCCCCTTTCCTCTTAAAAAGGATATTATTGTCCCAGGGAGGAGTGCAATGAAGTTTGAGCACATTGTCCTCAATCTCTTTGCCACCCTGGGAACACAGAGCTTGTATTCTCTGGAGTTTCAAAGACTCAGAAGGTATCATCGAAACCCACAAAATACTTAAAAGGAATAGAGTCAGGAGAGATGCAGCTAAGATGTCTCTACCAGGTGGGGAGACTACAACCAGGGAACAAGTCCAAAATAAAACAGGGATTTAGGACCAGGGTGAGGAGATTTTTTTTTAAATCGTTAAACTCAGGAAGCTGAGAACCTTTAGAATTCACTGCCCTCAAGGGCTGTTCGAAGCTTGGTCTTTGAATGTGTTTGAAGCAGAGATTGACAGATTCCAAAACACCAATGACAAAGGGCTACGGGGTAGGGTGGGGAATAGTTGCAGAAGTGGATGATCAGCCTTGATCATAAGGGAGTGGCAGAGCAAGCATGATGGGCTGAATGGCCAATCCCGTTCCTGAAGTTTGACACCCGATTAGATCAGGTGACATTAAGATCACTGACCAAAATCTTGATCAAACAGGTAGATTTCAATAGAAACATCTTAAAAGATAGACAGATAGAGAGACATGGAGTTTTTGCCATTGAATACCAATGCACCATTAATGGAGTTTAAGCCTAAATCACAGCAAAAGTTTTGATTTATCCATACACAAATCACTTATTGATTAGTCAGTAATGGAACAAGACATGAGGTAAGGCCAACCCCAGCGGAAGAGGCAGAACTTAAATCAATATGGAGGTGAGACTTAGGGGGTTCGGGTACACAGCTCCTTGAAAGTAGTGTCACAGGTAGATAGGGTGGTGAAGGTGGCACTTGGCATCGGTCAGGACATGGAGTATAGGAGTCGGGATGTTGTGAAGTGGCTTTTAGAGTACTACTTCCAATTCTAGTCACCCTGCTAAAGGAAGGGTGTTATTAAACTGTGAAAAGGTGCAGTGAAGATTCACAAGAATGTTACCCAGAAACAGAGGGCTTGAGTTATATGGAGAGGCTTAATGGATTCAGACCTTTTTCACTACAGTGCAGGAGGGAGGTTGAGGAATGATCTTACTGGAGGTTTATAAAATCATTAAGAACATAGGTAAGATGAATAGCAAAAAGTCTTTTCCCTATGGTAGGGGAGTCCAAAACTAGAGGCCATGGCTTTAAGATGAAAGGAGAACGATTCAGAGGGACCTGAGCTGTAACTTTTTTCCCCCCAGAGAGGGTGGTGCATGAATGGAATGAGCTGCCAGAGGAAGTGGTAGATGTGGGTACAGTTACATTTAAAAGACATTTGGACAGGTACATTGATAGGAAAGGTTTTGAGGAATACAAGCAAAAAGCAGGCAAGTGGGACTAGTTTAGTTTGGGATATCTGGTTGGCACGAATGATTTGGATTGAAGAGTCTGTTTCCATGCTGGTGTGACTCTAAGTATGAAGTACTGTAATGAAAACCTCTGTAATCCTTAGATAAGATTCTGCTAGAAGATTGGAAGTTGTGCAGCTTGGAGCCTGGAACTCTGTTGCCTTAACATCATGTATATATCATTCATAAAGAAAACCCATCTGGTTCACTAATGTCCTTTAGGGAAGGAAACTGCCATCCTTACCTGGTCTGGCCTACATGTGACGCAAGGCCCACAGAAATGTGGTTGACATCTTAGCAGCTCCTGGTGCAATAAGTCCTGACCCAGCCAGCAATGCCCTCATCCCGTGAGCAAATTTTTAAAAAAATTAATAAGCATTGCTCAAATTCTGCTTCAAAAAGTATGGTATGAACTTTAAGGAGTTCAGAAAGAGAACATCGGTGGGCTGTACATAAGCCTGGAGTTCCAGAAGATGATCACCTGTTCTACCTAAGCACTCTGATATATCACCACCTTACACACATCTTTTCAACAACAGTTGAAATTGAAGCTGCTGTAGGGATGAGAAAGTGAGGAAAAGGCAGCTCACTGTAATTTATTTCATAGATAGTAGGAACGGCAGATGCTGGAGAATCTGGATGAACACAGCAGGCCAAGAGCCTCAGAGGAGGAAAGCTGGCGTTACGGGCCCATTTCCGAAGAACGGTCTAGGCCCGAAATGTCAGCTTTCCTGCTCCTCTGATGCTACCTGGCCTGCTGTGTTCATCCAGCTCTGCACCTTGTTATCTCTTTGCAATTTATATTGAGCATTATGTTGAGACTAGATCTATAAACAGTTTATAGTCAGACGTCAATAGTACTGAGGCTGAAAACACTTCTGATGTCAAAGCTTTCATACATTTTCCTGTGAAGATACTTCAAATAATATGGCCTTCTGGTAAATTCAAAAATAATGCAGGTTTTGTTTCTTCCACCCACCTAAATAGAAAGGTGGACAGATTCATTATAATGAGCCTGCTGACATAGTTGATCAATTGCATAACACATCAATATGCAAGTGTGGCTTTAGGCACAGCTGGTGCAGAACATTACCTGACACACACACACAAGCCGCTGAGCTCCTAGTCTTTGGGGAACTAGGTGTAGTTTATTAAAGTCAGTCCGCTTCAGGATTCTGCCTTAATCAGCATGGAAACAAACTAGTATGCATTAAAACGTGGGCTAATTGGTGCCTCCAAATTATTAATGAAGCTGCTGACTGGAAGTTCACATTAATGCCAGAAAAAAAAGAGGGCTTTCTTTTCCACTGCAAAGTATAAAGATTGCGATGTGGTGCTTTTTCACCAGATCATGAAAAATTGGTAACACAGCCCCACTTAATCTGCACTATCAACACCCATTTTCCCACCTGCACCACCTAAACACTGCCCCCAACACACTTTCTGTCAGCTTTATGAAGAGTCACCCAGACTTTATGAATGCTGCCTGGCCCACTGTGGTCTCCAGCATGGTTTTCAGTCCAGTCTCAAAAGAACCTTCTATATTTTCTTGCAAAATACGGAGAGATTGCAACTGGTGGACAAACAGACAGATAACACTGCTGTTGAGATTCTGACAATGAACTGATATCACCAGGGTGTCAGAAAAGACTCTTCTGAACAAACATTACATCACTAGAAAGATAGCCCAACAGTCATAATGAGTTAGAGATAATGGGAACTGCAGATGCTGGAGATTCCAAGATAATAAAATGTGAGGCTGGACGAACACAGCAGGCCAAGCAGCATCTCAGGAGCACAAAAGCTGACGTTTCGGGCCTAGACCCTTCATCAGAGAGTTGTTTAGAGCACACAAACTCTATAATCATCATCACTCAATATTTCTATAAACTGAGAGATAAGAATTTATATTATTGCTGAGAAACCTGGATTTTAAAACGCAGTTAAATAAATTTTTGGTTTTCAATGCTGTGAAGGTCTGATTTGCTTTTTGCTTTAAAAGGAATGGTTCAGAAAACCATATTTCAAATAGGAAATTCAAAACAGCCATTCCAAACTTAAACTAAAAGACAAGCAAGCTAACTGGAAGATAACTGCTGCAATGTTGAACTTCTATGATCTACAGAAACAGATGGCCAATGGTGTAGAGTTTGGGCTGGGTGTGCAATGATGTTGAGGGACAAAAAGATGAATTCCAGCAGAACTTTTGTTTTTAAAAGCTTGCAGAAGCCTTCAGATGATCAGAGCTGGAAATAAGACTTGAATTGATTTAGCAGCCCATTAATTGTAGCTTTCTTCCCTGCTTTTGTTTCTAAACTTAAGTGCTTTTGTTAAAAGTACATTAATAACTTCTTGAGTATATTCAGTGACTGACCACTCTGGTGAAGCGAATTACCAATGTAAAAACCTATCCCAGATAGACAGGATAGTGAAGGCGGTGCTTGGTATGCTTGCTTTTATTGGTCAGTGCTTTGAGTTTAGGAGTTGGGCGATCGTGTTGTGGCTGTACAGGACATTGGTTCAGCCACTGTTAGAATGCTGCATTCAATTCTGATTTCCCTGCTACAGATGTTAAAATTGAAAGGGTTCAGGAAAGCTTTGCTAGAATTTTGCCAGGGTTGGAAGGTTTGAGCTACAGGCAAAGGCTAAATAGGCTGGGGCTATTTTCCCTGGAGGATCAGAAGCTGAGGGGTGACCTTATTGAGCTAATCATGAGGGGCATGGATATGGTGAATAAGCAAGATTCTTTTCCCAGGGTAGGGCAGTCCAAGCCAGAGGACTTAGGTGTAAAGGTGTGAGGGAAAAGATTTTTAAAAAAAGGGTGGCGCACGTATGGAATGAGCTGCCAGTGGCGGTAGCAGAAATGGGTACAATTTCAACATTTAAAAAGGCACCTGGATGGGTATATCAATAGAAAGGATTTACAGGGATATCGGCCAATGTTGGCTAATGGGACTAGATTAATTTAGGATACCTGATTGGCACGGATGTGTTAGAATGAAGGGTCTCTTTCCACACTGTAAGACTCCAGGACTCGATGACTAAAGTGTATGATGCACTCTGGAATCTGACTTGTCTGATTATTACCATCAGTTGGAACCATGAAATAACAAGATGCAGAGCTGGATGAACCCAGCAGGCCAAGCAGCATCAGAGGAGCAGGAAAGCTGGCATTTTGGGTTGAGACCCTTCTACAGAAATGGGGGGAGGGGAAGGGGATTCTGAAATAAATAGGGAGAGGGGGGGATGGTGGATAGAAGATGGATAGAGGAGAAGACAGGTGGTGAGGAAACAGACAGGTCAAAGAGGTGGTGTTGGAGCCACTAAAGGTGAATGTGGGTGGGGAGGTAGGAGGGGATAGGTCGGTCCAGGGAGGACGGACAGGTCAAGGGGGCAGGATGAGGTTTGTGGGTAGGAGATGGGGGTGGGGCTTGAGGTGGGAGGAGGGGATAGGGAGGCAAGAAGTAGGTTGGCAGGTTTTGTGATGCGGTAGGGGGAAGAGGAATTTTTGAAGCTTGTAGCTCACTGGCTCCGACCCCGCCTCTTTGACTTGTCTGTCTCCCCTCCACCTATCTTCTCCTCTATCCGCCTCCCCCTCTCTCTCTATTTATTTCAGAATCCCCTTCCCCTCACCCATTTTCTGAAGAAGGGTCTCGACCCGAAACGTCAGCCTTCCTGCTCCGTTCATCCAGCTCGATACTGTGTTTTCTCTTGATGGTACGAATTCTTATTGGAAAGGTTTCTCCTAGGTTTGCTGTCGAGAGACCTTTGCAATAAAAATTGTGCCACTCTTAGAGAAAAACAAAAGCCATTGCTCATTTGGCCCAAGGTTTCCACAATATAAACACAAGTTTTTGCATGCTTAACCTTTTGTTATTTGTTTGGCACTCTGTGCACGATGGGAATTTGAAGTAGTAACCCCACTGTAACAACCGCAAGAGCAAAATCTTCTTCAGCATTATAAACAAATTGACAAGTAATGCAGCCTCAAAGCACTTCACAATTAATTGTTTAATAACGTGTAGTTTATGAACTGTTAGATAGACAAGGACAGTGGCCAATCATACAAACTAAGGTCACTATCAATCAACAGACAAAAACCTATCAGCTTTTGTGTTAAATCCCCATGATGCTGATCAAGAGAGAAACACTGACCAGGGCGATGGGAAGAAAAAAAAATCTACATTTCTTGAAATGGTTCTACTGGATCTTTTACTCTTAACTCAATGAGCAGATGGGATATTACTTCAGCATCTCAATTAAAGGTACCAGGAAATTTTGGGTTCAAGACCATCGATCCGTCAAGCAGGTAAACCGACCTGACAATCCAGTGTGACAACATTTTTTTCAACTAAGTAGTTAAGCCAGAATCCTACATGCACTTGAAGGTGGACATGAGGGAACTCTATTCCAAACTTCGAAGGTGAAGCCTCCACTGTCTTAGCCAAATAGCCGTTAAGCAACTCAAAAAGCAGGCAATCTTGTCATTCTCACTGCTGTTGGAGACCTTGCTTGCATAAATTGGCTGCTGTGGTTTAGATATTATAGCAGCATTCAAAAACACTTCATTTGTAAAGTGCTTTAAGACACTGGATAGAGTGCATTTCACCATCTCAGTTTTCTATTCCAACATTTGAATAAAACACTCACATTTAAAAGTCTAATTTTATTTCAAAATGGACTTCATATCCGTTAAAACTAATTTATTTCTGAATGACCCCATTAAAAACAGTCTCCATGTTGCAAATTAATGTATAAAAAAGCTCACATTGAGGTCACTTGTATCCCAGTACAGTCAATATCAACTTCAATTCTCTATCTACATTTATCGCCAACCACTCCCCATGAACCACAGACCATTCCTCACAACACCCAAAATTAAAAGCTGCAATCCATTACAGCAGAGAAGGAGAGAAATTATTTTCCATGGAAATTAGCATTTAATGTGATCGTTTTGCTATGGGGGGAGGAGGGGCCTTGGTATGAGAACATTGCCTGTTGCCTCTGGGGCTTGGTTTCAAATCCACCAGTGGGGAGCTACACGTTAAAGATGCCAAGTGATGAGAGTTTGGGTGGTCTGCAGACACTCCTCCTAAGAGAGGTGAGCAAAATTGACAATTTCTTTTCCTCTTACCGAAGAGTATATTGTGTCTCAAAGGACCAAGTTAATTTGATCCATTTCGAATTGCACTTGACTTTTTAAGTTTCCCTCTCATTTATAAAGGCGACCCTTTTCTCCCCTTCTCCTTTTTATAGATTTTTAGAAGGCATTACTAATTAAGCTTAAAACCTTTCACCCCAATCCCATTTTCAGAATACAAAGTTCAACCATAAGACATTAAAGCACAAAATGGATTTTCTAGGTAGTTGCTAAATTACCACAGATTTCCCTCTGCCTTTTTACTTCTTTATCAAACCTAAAATGAACAGAACTGACTTAGTTCCTTTCCATAAGCTTTTGTTTCTTTACATAAAGGGTGAAATCAGCTGGAACCAAGCATGTAGATTGCCAGGTTCAATTTAAGCAACAAATGACTTATCCAGAATACAACCGTACAAGTGTACAAAAGAGACAGAATGAAGAAAATTACATTCAATGTTACAGCAATTTGCATTTATATAGCACCTTTAACATAAAAAGATTAAAAGTCCTAAAATACTTCATAGAAGCACAAAAATACAGAAGAGCAGAATGAGCCATGGTGACAGGACATGCACTGCTTGAAGGATGGAGAGGACAGATTTAATCACACAGTTTGCACGAGGTAACTCGGCAAATACATGAAGGGGAAAAGATTTGCTAGCCCATAGCATACAGTCATGAAGTGACACTAGTTAGAATAGAATCATAGAACGCCTACACAGTGTGGAAACTGGCCATTTGGCCCAACAAGTCCTCACAGACCGTCCAAAAAGCATCCCACCCAGACCCATTTCCCTACCCCTACATTTCCCATGTCTAACCCAAACATCCCCGGGCACTGCGGGCAATTTAGCAAGGCCAATCCACTTACTCTGTACGTCTTTGGACTGTGGGAGGAAACTGGAGCAACCGGAGGAAACCCACGCAGACGCGGGGAGAACACGCAAACTCCACACAGGCAGTCGCCGGAGGGTGGAATCGAACCCAGGTCCCTGGCGCTGACAGGCAGCAGTGCTAACCACTGAGCCACCGTGCCGCCCCAAATTCGTATAAAATAGCCAGCACTGACTTGATGGGCTAAATAGCCTACTCCAAAAATGCATCATTCTAGGGCTTTGGAAACAAGGGAAGACTTGAGTGGACAATCATCACTGGATGATTCCCTCAGAATGGCTGCATTTACCACCAGAACCAGAGATAACAGAAAACTGCCATTTGATTCAGGCAGTCAGTATCAGCGTCTGTCCTTCACACAAGCCCCAGCCTCAAATAACCATCCTGCTCCCACTACCCTTAACAGACTCACATTGTAAGATAATATATCCTTTATAGGATAAATGTTTGGAAGTCCAATGTTTAAATCTTGGTTAACTTGGATAAACGGAATGGGTTAATTACTGGGTTTAAATCACATGATAGTAAAACACAGGTCTAAAATTAATTAAAAGACGTATTTAGGGCTACTAGAGAGTAGAAGTAGTACATACTCTCCAAGCAATGCTGCAGCTCAGTGTTAAATGAGGAGGAGAGCTTGTACTAATAACACCAAAGCTGGTGGGACAGAGCAACAATGAGATAAGCTATTTTCAAAACAAGGGTCATGACATTAAAATTAACACCACATCATTTAGGAGTGAAGTCAAAAGCATTTTTTCACACAAAGAACAATAAAAGTTTCAAGTTAACAATCCTATGGAGCTGTTGAGGCAGGTATTATTAGAACTGAACTGAGAGTACGAGATGATCAGGCAAGAGTACTGGGGGATACAAAATCCAAGACAGGTGGATGGAGACAAGATCCAAGTCAATCATGATCGAAGGACGGCATGGTGCCTCAGTGGTTAGCATTGCTGCTTCACAGTGCCAGGGACTCTGGTTCAATTCCATTCTCTGGCGACAGTCTGTGTGAAGTTTACATATTCTCCCTACGTCTGCATGGGTTTCCTCAGAGAGTTCTGGCTCCCAAAGACGTGCAAGTTAGGTGGATTGGCCATGCTAAATTTCCCTAGTGTCTAGGCAGATTAGCCATGGGAAATGCAGGGTTATAGGGTGGTGGGCTGGGTCGTGCTTCAGAGGGTTGCTGTAGACTTGATGGGCTGAATAGCCTGCTTCCACATTAAGGATTTCATGACAGAACAGTTTGAGGGACTGAATGGCCTCTTCCTGTTTCCATACTTCAATGGACTGATGCCAGTCACAGAGTGAAGCATTTGGAATGGACTTCCTGCTATCGCCATGGAGGCAAACACCTCTAGAATCATCCCAGAATGACAGGTGAGAGTGGGAATGAGTGGTCCCAGAATGAGAAGGCAAGATAGTTCAACCAATGAATGCTGCAGCCACAAATCTCTCCTGTTTGGAATATTACCTTTTGGAGACACGAGCAGCACGCAGCTAAGCTCGTTCTACCATCCTCTTCATGGCAGCTAAAGTATGAAGCTTTGTTGAAATGAACCTTTCGCACAGAAACTTGTGATGGCTCAGTAGATGCAGGCGATAGTTGGAACAGTAGAAACAGTGTTTTACAAAGTTCCAACAGCCTCCAATCCCTAAATCCTTGCCAAGCAATATTCTCTGAATATCCCATCTGGCAGCAGCACCAATTCACTCGCACTTTCACAAGTGCACACTCTATTTCGAGAGAGTTCAGTCTTGTAAAAGGGCTGCAGCACACCAAGGGTTAATCTTTTTCCACTGAGCTGTCAACTCATACCAGAGTAAGAAGAACAAAGAGCAGAGATTACAGGCAGATTAAGAGATCTGAATAATGGCCTGAAGACAGTTATTTGCTGAAGCGTCTTAATTTTATTTAGATACTTGGAAACTGGACCGATCTGACCACCGTTGCTATGACAATAGGAGCAGAGACCGCAAATTGCTTTGCTAATCGCACCACTTATTTTCCAGACAGGCACTGAATTGCTGCTGTAGCCAGGACATCAGGGCCTGATTGAATTAGCAGTTCCCTCAGTGATAATATGCTTTACTAAACCTCATTGATCTTCCAAGGTAGGCAGTAAGGATGTAATGATTACAGCCTTCTTGTAAACGATTAATCATGAGCAGTGATAGACTAGCATGAACATTCACTGGAGCCTTCCACCTCTAATATAAATGTGCACATATTTTATTTCTCCTCTTGGCAAAACCCTCCTCGCCCCATGTTGGAAAAAAAATGCAGCTCATTTTATTTCTGAGCTTGTGGCTGTCAATTTCTTTTCTTCTATAACGAAGACTATGCATTAGCACTGATGGCCATTTCCATACCTCCAAAACTGGGTGTTTTTTGCCCCCCAGGACAGTACGACTGCACATAAGCACATGAACACACCTTCCAGTGGATGACAAGGTGATTCAGTGACAACACCACAGACAAGTATCAAAAGGAGGCTTTTAGCACTGCACTTCAATAAGGAGGTCAACATTGCTCTGGAGTACATTTACCCTTCACTTGAAGCCCGTGACAACAAACTGGCCTTAATCATCTTCTGGGACCAGAAGAAAACTGCCTCGCAACTGTCACATGCATTCCTTAAGCTGAAAAGCAGAAATTCCCATGGCCCTTCGCTGCTTCCCATCTCCATTTTGTCCGAATCATCCTGGAGGCATTTAGGTTTCTTGCTGGAGTCTAGCTTCATGGTTCAAATAGCCATCCTTTACACACAAGCACACAAGAGCTACCACCTGCCTTTTCATCACAGGCATCACTGTCAAAGTTGGTCAGCGTGGGACCTTACTCCACACAGAACAGTTCCTTGGATAGCCAGTCTCCTCTATTTATAATAGAACCCTTCTGCTGCTAGTACCCTCATGTGCCTATCCAGCTTCCCTCTAAATCAATACCTCTCAAGGCCAGTTAAAAGGTTCATTACTATGGTCTTGGACAACCATAGCCTGGCTGAGAATTTCTCTTGTTGTTCATGGCTTGAATCAGACAAGAACCTGAAGCTGTACAACAAGGCTTTGCTGAAGTAGCTAGCTGTACTGAGCTCCGCTCATTTGTTTTCATCTCTCAAAACAGACTTCTTCCTTGAACAGTACTTCAGAGTATGCTTACATCACCCAGCCATTTCACTGTTTCTTGGCACAGTCAGTTTGCCGCTGCACGTGTTTTGAGAACTGTTGTGGAAACATGGCAAGTGGCAAAAAGACAGGCTTGGAATTCAAAGTGTAAGCTGTGGTGCAGTTGGTTGCTCCCTTAACTCTGGGTTTGATTCCCATCCCCAGGCCTAAGTATAAGAATAAAATTGCACTGGAGTGTCAATCGTGAAGAAAGGACTGCATTATTGGAGGTCAGGGCCCCAAAATAATTTTTTATCCACCTCTGTAAGCTTGGGAGCTACTTTTTGATTCTCACCAACACTTTCGTCAGCTGATGCAGTCAATTAGTAACAATCCCTTTTGTATTTATATTGATACATGGGCATTCAGACACTTAGAAGCAGAATTAGAAGAATTCATCAATATCCTCAACAATCATCAACTCTCCACTGAACTTTAAGCTGCAACAAACAACAAAACTATTCATTTCACAGACACCATAAAACTCGCACAAAACACCAGACTTAAGTTAGGAACAATAAATCATTTTCAAAATAACTGACAATTCGACACACAAAAAAAACCCCTAAACATATCTAATGGGGGGTGCTGAGGTTACAGCTAATGCATTTCCATCAGACGGTTAAGATGCAAAATTTGAGCCAGACAGTTACAACACCTCTTCCTGCATCCAATACTTCCAATCTCAGATTTAAATTTGACAATTGACAGTGTTCAGTATAATTGCATCCATACCATCCTTTTCTAATTTAGAAGCTTCAAACTCATGCAACCTTAAAACTAGAGATTCCACATGCATTTGTGAATTTGTTAGCTCAGTTATTTGAAGTTTTCCTGGCTTCCAGTTAGTCGGATATTTGTTTGCTGATATTTTTTAAAAATGGTCCTCACTCCTTGGGAGCATCTATCTCCTCCCTTGCAGCCTTGGTGCTCATGTATGACCCATTTGCAGTCTCCATCTCCCTCCACTCCCTGGCAAAGATGCCTCCGCACTGCAACTCCATCCCCGTCCCCGTCCCCAGTCCACAGTCCTGGCAAAAGACAGCTTCAGCTCCCCTACAGAGTCCCAAGAGGCTGTAATTTACTTGCTTGACTGCACCTCCAACCACAGGCATTTCTCGCCAGGATTTGCTGATGATGGGAGAAAAACAGAAGATAGCTCCACCCCAATGCTGTTGATTCCACTGACAGCCGCTACATTCTCACTCACGTGGCTGAATTTTCCTGAGAGCTTGAGGCACTTGAGGCAAACTCACCTGGAACCATATTTCAAAGAAACGTTAAACCGAAGTACCCCATGCCTGCTTGCGCAGGATGTGAAAGCTACCATGGCGCTATTTCATACAGAAGCTGCAGAATTCTCCCTAGTGTCCTGGCTAATATTTATCCTTCAATCCATATCACAAAACCAGATTACCAGGTCACTATCACACTGTCCTTTGTATATTTGAGATGTCCAATGGTCATGAAAAGACAACCTTTGTGCAAGATAATAAAATGTGAGGCTGAATGAACACAGCAGGCCAAGCAGCATCTCAGGAGCACAAAAGCTGACGTTTCGGGCCTAGACCCTTCATCAGAGAGGGGGATGGGGTGAGCGTTCTGGAATAAATAGGGAGAGAGGGGGAGGCAGACCGAAGATGGAAAGAAAAGAAGATAGGTGGAGAGAGTATAGGTGGGGAGGTAGGGAGGGGATAGGTCAGTCCAGGGAAGACGGACAGGTCAAGGAGGTGGGATGAGGTTAGTAGGTAGGAGATGGGGGTGCGGCTTGGGGTGGGAGGAAGGGATGGGTGAGAGGAAGAACAGGTTAGGGAAGCAGAGACAGGTTGGACTGGTTTTGGGATGCAGTGGGTGGAGGGGAAGAGCTGGGCTGGTTGTGTGGTGCAGTGGGGGGAGGGGACAAACTGGGCTGGTTTTGGGATGCGGTGGGGGAAGGGGAGATTTTGAAGCTCGAGAAGTCCACATTGATACCATTAGGTTGCAGGGTTCCCAAGCGGAATATGAGTTGCTGTTCCTGCAACCTTCGGGTGGCATCATTGTGGTACTGCAGAAGGCCCATGATGGACATGTCACCTAAAGAATGGGAGGGGGAGTGGAAATGGTTTGCGACTGGGAGGTGCAGTTGTTTGTTGCGAACTGAGCGGAGGTGTTCTGCAAAGCGGTCCCCAAGCCTCCGCTTGGTTTCCCCAATGTAGAGGGAGCCACACCGGGTACAGTGGATGCAGTATACCACATTGGCAGATGTGCAGGTGAACCTTTGTGCAAGTATTTTTTTTAAATCACAACTATTAATATCACTTCTATTTGCTATATAATTTCATAGCAGTTTTAAAATATTCACTTGAAAGTGATTGTCACTGGTTGGGCCCCTCCCTTGAGAAGCTGGTGAGCTACCTTCTACTGCAGACCATATGCCCATTGGTTGGCCCACAAAGACATTAGGGAGGGAATTCCAGAATTCTGGCTCAACAACACCAAAGGAACGGTAATCTATTTGCTAGTCAGGATGGTCTTGGAGAGCGTTAGTTGGCTGTTAGTGTTCCAATGGATCCACTTCCTTTTAGATCAAAGTGCTTATGGGTTTGGAAGGCATTAAGGATCTTTGGAAAATTTCTGCCTCTTGTAGATGGTACACGCTGTTGCTATTGGCGGTAGAAGGAGGAGTGAATGTTTGTGGATGCGGTGCCAATCATGCGGGCTGCTTTGTTTTACATGGTGTTAAGCATCTCAAGTGCTGTTGGGACTGCATTCACACAGCAAGGTGGGGAGTACTCCATCATACTCTTGAATTGTGCCTTGTAGATGGTTGACAGGCTTTGGGGAGTCAATGATTCCAGTATTCCCCTAGCCTCTGACCTGCTCTTATAGTCCCAGATGTTGATAATGGGGGATTCAAAATCAAAATAAAATAAAATGACCACTTAATCAGTGTTCGATCATGTTTTTGTTTGCTCTTACATTGCTGTGCCAAAAAGGATGCCAGCCAAAAGAGTCAGGATCTTGGGATAACATCCAAAATAGACAGAACAGAGACAGAGACAACCAGCTGGTGCTGTAAGCATAATTCAACCATTGTAATGGAGACTTTACAGCTGAATAGCTCTTTCCTACCCATCCACAAATTTACGTAACGTCTCACAGGACTATCAGTTGCTGGAAGAGACCACAGCATTAAAACAAAAGCAGTCAAGAACATTTCACCTGAGTGTCATGGCCATCTGACTTTTCAGGGACACTGCTCTGGCCTAAAGTCCAGACTATGTTCAAGCCCACAGTCATTTGGCCATGAGCCAGTTGCAACACCATCTGGGTCAAGCTAAAATTTTGAAGTTCAGGAGATGATATAAAATTAGAAGATCTTGGGGTGAGACAGTAATTTGACCTGTTGTGCCCTAATGCAGTTACTTAAAAGGAACTATCCACTTAATCTCAAATTCCTACTTTATGTCCCTTGATCATGCAGCTTTCCTGCACCACCCCCCCCCCACCCCACCCCCACTTTTTAAACCTGTACCTCATTCAGTTTTTCCCTTGATTTGCCCACTAAATGTGGCATCGCTGATAAGGCCAGCACTTATTGCCTGCTCCTAACTATCCATGGAAAAAATGGCAGCAAGCTACCTTCTTGAACGGCTGCAGTCCTTGGAGAGTAGGGAAGGGGGCTAGACATAGTAATCAGTGACAATGAAAGAACAGTGATACATTCCCAACTCTCAATTTTGAGTGGTTCGGGAAAAGGCAGACAGTGGTGCTCCCACGTACCTGACACTCTTGTGAAAGTCACCATTGACTTTCCTTCTGTCATCCTTTCAGACAGTTTGTGTCAGGTTAAAATAACTCTTTTGCCAATTAGCTTAAAACCTTTATCATCCAGTTATTAACTCTTCTACTCGAGTAAAACTGACTTGCCCCATCTTTCTTATAAAAGCCAAAATGATTTTGCAAGACTTATTAAATCTTCATTGAGCTTCCACTTCACCATGTTCAACAAAACTAGCTTCTACAGTCACTTAATGTAACTCAAGTTTCTCAGAGTCATACAGCTGGAAGTAGAGCCCTTGGTTCAAACAGTCCATGCTGAAGATAATGCCAAACTAAACTAGTCCCATCTGCCGGATCCTGGCCCATATCCCTCCAAACTTTTCCTGTTCATGTACTTATCCACATGTCTTTTCAAAAATTACAATTCTACTCATATCCGACACTTCCTTAGGACATTCATTCCGCATGTGAAACACCCTCTGTGTAAAAATTTGCCTCTCATATCTTTAAAATTGCTCTCCTCTCACTTTAACAGATGTGCCCCCCCACTCCCGCCGAATCTTGGTACCCCGCCCCCATCCTAAGGGGAAGACAACTACCATCAACTCTATTCATACCCCTCAACTATTTTTGTGATTCTCCTCTGCAACCTTTAGGACCACAACATTGTCTCTCTAAAAACATGGTGCCCTGAACTGGATGCAATATTCCAGCTGAGATCTAATCTTTGTTTAATAAATGGTTCAGCGTGAAGGAGTGTGATATTAAATGAGTAGGGAGCAAAGAGACAGCAGATTTAGTTGCTGAGGATTGCAGGAACACACAAAAAAAATGAACTAACTGGTAAAAGCTAAGTGGGACAATCAATGCAGTTTTGGACTTAGTACATTATGCTTCTCAAGTGCAAAGGAATTTAAAACAATGAGATATATTTATAAGTAGAAGCATGGCATTACTGTAGTCACATACATAAAGTGTTCCAGTTTCAGCTCACCACCAGCTTAGGAGCAAGTCATTTATCCATCAAGCTTATTTCACAATGAGATCATAGCTGGTCTGCAATGTAACTCCATATTCCAACGGTTTGTATTTCTCAAGAAACGTTACATAGGTGTCAATGCGCAGGAGACCTTCATTTCAGAAAAAAATATGCTTCAAGGAACCTCCTGTATGAAGGTACACAATTCTTTGAGAATGTCCATCAGGAGATGGTGGTATGCAAGGAGAACTGGAGAAAGAAACGGCCAGTAATCTCAAGGCCACGGTTCAATTTCACATCACAGAAAAACCTGCCTGCCATATATGGGATTGGAGATGTGGCTCTAGGATCAGGTTCCTCAGCCATTTAAGGATCCAGCAATCCCATGGCCAGTGACAGAATTTCTGTCAGTGGTGAGTGAATGATTACCTCCACCAATGCCAACTATTCACACAGACACACACTCTGGAACAATCAGTACTAAACGAGATTTGGTTGAATATTTCCCTCATATTATTTCCCCATAGAGAGACTGCTACAACGGTGACACCCATTGACAAATGCTCGAATAAATTTACCTTCTAACTACTCAGTATTTTCAAGGAGATCGCTTGGATCAGTCTCTCACAGGGTGAAAGAGTTGAAGACTTGACTTGAAGGCAATGTGCAACTGACTATGGCACAGCCAGACTCAAAAGAAAGAAACAGTCCAGTTCAACATCAAAGAACATGCGAGGGGCAAGGTTTAAAGGTGATGTATAAGGCAATTTTTTTTTTTTTTTTTTACACAGAGGGTGTCTGGAACTCGCTTCCAGGGGAGGTGGTGGAAGCAGATACCATAGTGACTCTTAAAGGGCATCTTGACAAATACATGAATAGGATGGAAATAGAGGGATATGGTCCCTGGAAGGGTAGAGGGTTTTAGTTGTGACAGACAGCATGTTGGTGCAGGCTTGGAGGGCCGAAGGGCCTGTTCCTGTACTGTAATTTTCTTTGTTCTTTGTTTGCTCTTCTGTAAGATCTGGCATGCCAGTCATGCTGACCTTGAGCAGCCTGGCTCAGACACCCACTGAGAGTGAGTGTCAGTTAAGAATCTATGACTTCGAAACAAAATCAACTATTATTGATTACGAGAACTGTCCTTTCCTTCACATTCATTCCCAAGTGTCTGTAACAATTATTTAGGAACCACATGATGTTAGCCTTTTTAACCATACAGGTATGCACGATTAGACACTTTTATAAAGCTCCCAAAAGAATCAACAACAATCACAAGAAAATCACGCATCAGCTAAAGTAAAAATAGCCTTTCAGCTCAACTTGATTGCAACCTTTCGGAAGCCTGAGATAATGAGAACTGCAGATGCTGAAGAGTCCAAGATAACAAAGTGTGAAGCTGGATGAACACAGCAGGCCCAGCAGCATGTTAGGAGCACAAAAGCTGACGTTTCGGGCCTAGACCCAGAAGCCCGATATTGTTACACGGAGATCAGCAAGAAAATGGAGGAGCAGTGAGGGATGGGGGACGGGGTGGGATGGTGGGAGAGAATCAGCGAGAAGAGAGGGGAGGAGCGGTGAGGGCCAGGGGGAAGTCAGCGAGAAAAAGGGGAAGAGTGGTGAGGGACGGTTTGGTTACTGAGCAACAGAAGAGCATAGGCCTGAAAGAATTTGAAACAAGGATAAAAATGTTCAAATAAAAGCATTCCTGAGGAGCTAGAAAATGCAGGAGAGGTGTGGGCTAGAAACAGTACATAGCACAACTTTGGTTATGATGAATGACAATAATATATTTTTGAGGGTATACAAGTAAGGGATGATATTTGAGGGGTACTGGACCTCGCTGTTCCTATCATGTCATTTTTATTATCCACCTGACTCCCTGAAACATATACAGCTTCAGATAAAAGGAAAATTACACTCCAAGCTAGACTGTTGTTGCTATTTAATGTCCCCATGCATTCAGTCCTGAGCCCATCGTCATATTCTCCTAGTAGAGCAGCTGATATTGCTATAAAATCAAAATTTTGGGTTTCCAAGGGGTTAATAGCAAAAGAAAAGGGTTAAAAAAGGGTTTATTTTTGTGGTTACTACCAAAAACATTTTGTCAGGAGAATATTTTTCAGAGTTAAAGCTCATGAAGGCTTTATTCAGCCATTATGGCCCACTCTGAAGTGTCCTGTGACTTGAATTTATCTAACCCTATTAGCATATTAAAATTTTTCTGCCCATTTTGCTTTGAAAGCACATTTTGCAGATAAACAGATTTATCCAATTTTACTTACAAGATTCAACACCAGAATTTTTGTACATAATTGGTCAGCCAGACATAATTAGGACAGAACTGATTGTGGAAGAGAGAAACAGATTTCAGCAGGTGAGGAGTTAATCACACATTATGTTTCACATTTTAAAAACAGAAAAGAGACTTTGTACATCAGTTGGAATAAATCTTGGTCCCAGTGCAGTGGAAACCTGTTAATGAAAAATCCACGTGGTGAGCAAAACATTTGGCTTATCTGATCATTAAGCAAACACTATTAAAGTGTGTGTACTGATCTTGCTTGGCCGTATCAGGTCCAATGAATACATAAGATTCAATGCTATTAATCTAGCTCTAACAGCCGGTCTGTATTAGTGATAAGAGGGTTAAAAACAAGCCTATTAAATATTCCTTTGTCTTGGGTTCCATCCACATATACATTGATTAGTTTTACCACTCTGCTAGCATATTTTGCTCGAGACCATTGCTACTTTGTCCACTACACTGTATGGTCTCAAGACCTGAATGTGGGCCCTCCTTAACACTGTCAGGACAAAAGGCCGTCATCTTCAGTTCTTGCCGAAACTGCAACTGACCTCTTGTCTGACAAGAATAGCCCAATAAAATAAAGCATACCAATATAAGGAGAGAGAGTCAGAATTAGGTCAGTTCCAGAGTGTATTGAATGGTTACCCTCTTTGATGTATACATTTAAGACAGAGAGACTCAGTTACACAATATTTCACTGGAGCTCTCCAGTACAGTGACCATTACAAAGAAGACAGCCGGCAGGAAGTTTGCACAAGGCAAGATCACCCACTGGCTTGCCACACCTCACTTCTGAAGGTTCAGATTGTTAAAGAAAGCAATGGACACCTTCAGCATCAAGATGGGCGAAGTCTGGAAAAAAAAATCAGTTTATACACCCAAGGGAGAAATGGAGTGATGGGGCAGAGATGGTCACCACTGGGAGAAGATTGGCTTGGTGACAAAATGGATGTAGGGAGCAAAGCAGAGAAATGGGGGACAAGTTGTACACACCCCCTGATCGGCAAAGGTGAGTAGACAAATAGGCCACCTTGGACCAAACTCCCAAGAGCTTGTCTTCTCCAAGATCTGTTAATTCCCTGGGCTCGGGGAAGTCACCATCTTTGTTTTCAGGTCCCTTAATGGCCCAGTCACTACCACGTCACAAATATAATCCATACTTCAATGTCCTGTCGGGGTGTGGAGATGGAGGTGGAGGTGGTGGTGGTGGGGTGAATATCACTTACAGATCCCAGCCAGCAATCCCATATGCACAAGTAGGAGTACAAATATCCTGAGGGGAGATGCTGAGATTCAGCTACAGGGCCCCACAGTTGATAAAGCAGCCACTATGTGAAGGGTGAGTCATTGGGCATGTTCACTTGGTCAGATGGACGCAACGGGAGTCAACTCTTCCAGGAAGAGAAACATAACATGGGTGCGGGTGAGTTAGGGAAATCTGGCTGCTGTCTCTCTGTACAGATAGTAACCTTCACCTTAAAAATCAGCTTGTTGACTCTAGTTGGATTTTAGTCATGAATAAAATCCATCTACATGCAGCTCCGCCAAAATGTCTGCAATGCGGTTAGACAATGGCTCCCATCCCCACCCAGGAAACCCACTGTCAGTCTGTAGTGAGGCTGCAATCAAATATTGAAGTGGCACTTATCTCTTAAGAGGAATAGGTCAAGCCAGAAACTAAGCATCACAACGGGCTATAATCCCAGCAATGAATATAATGTCACAAGAGGCAGGATAGAGTACATGAAACCCCAATGAAGCAGGGAGGATTTAAAAGGCAGTACATGAAAAGCAGCAAACTTCACTAGTTAGCTTAAGATAAGCTTGGAGTTGCTGAATAGCATGTGTGTTGAAAATCTCTTCAAATCATCAGCTGTGCTACACTTGCTCCATGTGTTTCAGCTGAAACTAATCTGATTGACTGTGTAAGCCAAGTGCCATCACATGATGCTGTTAAACACAGGAGGGCCAGTGCTTCCATTTCTGTTCAGATAGCACTCTCAACGTAAAGGAACATCATAAAAGGTGCGTCACAGCAGCATTAAATAAAACAGAAAAACATGACGGCGAGATTCAACAGGCGTTAGTTCAGATGATTTTAAAGAAGTGTCTTAAAAGGGATAAAAGGGAGGAAAGTAACGTCGGGAGAGATTCTGCTTTAGTTGCGTCAGCTGCACTGACTAATAACCATATTCAGCCAACGTTTAGATGGGTCGAGCTAGACATATAACAGGCACGGCCTGCTGAAAATGACAATCCTGACGATGACCATTTTTAAAGGATTTCTGGTGACTATTTCCTTTGATAGCTTGTTCTACTATGTCCTTGGCAGGACAGATGGTGAAACTTTAAGCAAAGTTCTGCAGCTCAGGTTGTGGGGGAGGTTGTCAACTTGCTTGCTGAGCTGGCTTGTTCTTGTTCAGATGTTTCGTCACTGTGCTAGCCTTGCTGATGTCACCTAGCACAGTGACGAAATGTCTGAATGAGAACAAGCCAGCTCGGCGAGCAAGTCAGCAACCTCAGGGCATCAGGGACAGATGGTCTTGGAAACAAATGGTATTCGTAGTTTGTGGACGGCTGTGTGTTTTGCTGTTGCTCGAAGTGCGGGAAGTCATCCAGAACTTGGGGATTCGATAACTGATGGCACAGCCACCACTGTTTGAGTGATGGCACAAAATGGCCTCGAATGGAAGGACTGCTGTTATCAGAGAATTGGTGAGCCTGGAGGAACTTACGAAGAAAGATAGGGAGAAGGCAAAGTGATTGTCTTGATTTTAAAAGCATCGCTTTGCCAGCAACTGCTGTGGTAGGGAAGAGAGCTTTACTCCAAGTTAAAAGACAGCAGCACAGTTTTAGACGGCCTCCAATTTGAGAGACCAGCCAGCGGTTTGATGGAATAGTCAAGGTAACAAGGGCATGGACGAATAGGACAACAGATCAGATAACTAGCAGGACATAGAGGAAAGAGCGTGCACAAACCCCCAGAGATTGTGTGCATATCCAGGCATCAATTTCTGAAAACAACAGCAATAACAGAATGCCAGCCTGAACAAATACAGCGGGGGGGGTAAATCAAAAAATAATGGATGCCTGAACTGTACCAGGGAATGGGAAGGGAGTTGACAGATTAAAGAACTCACCCATCGATCAACAGGACTAACCACAATCCTTGAGCACAACGGCCATTACTAGACGCAGAGCAATCCTGTCTGCAATTAAAAGAGTCAGTGGCTTGGGATTTCGTTGTCTGTGTGTGGGGCAAAAGCTATCCTTTTAGCTGCACACAACATTGGTCAGGCGGTCTTCATCCAGACGAAAGGGGATTTTCACAGATTAAAAAAAGACCGGCTCAAGCTGGTTTCCTCAGATTAAAAAACTTTCAGATCAGATTTTATTTAAAACTTTTAAAAAAAGGCTTGTGTTTAAGATCATAAAACTGATGCTTCTTTAACATGGGCAGCAACAGTCCATGCCTTTCTGTACGAAGGCCTACAAGTTAAAATATATCACTCAGACCTTTTGGGAAGGTTTGCAATATCAGAATACTGCAACAGAAATGCAAGGTTTTTATGACTCTTTGGATTTAAAATCTTTGTTGCTTCCTGAGAAGTACTTTTCTTTCTGTATGGGAAATGTGGCAGGCAATTGGCACACAGCAAGCTCCCACAAATGGCTTTTATTTTAAATCCCTAATTGCCCTTGAGAAGGTGGTGGTAACCTGTCTTCTTGAACTGCTGCAGTCCCCCTGCTGTGCATTGAGCCACAATGCCATTAGGGAAGAAATTCCGAGTGGTAGTGAAGGAACAGCGACATATTTCCAAGTCAGGATGGTGAATGACTTGCAGGGGAACTTGAAGGTGGTGGTGGCCCCATGCATCTGCTGCCCTTGTCCTTGCGGATGGAAGTGGTCATGGGTTTGGAAGGTGCGGTCTGAGGATGCTTGGTGAAATTCTGCAGTCCATCTTGTAGACTGTACACACTGCTGCTACTGAGCGTCGGTGGTGGATGGAGTGGATGCAATGGCCTATAGTTTCGATCATGGGGCAAAAACTCAGTGAATGTGCCAACATCAGCGGAGATAGAAATAGAGTCAACGTCAAGTCCAGATCAAGTTGAGTCCGTTTCGAAAGTCATGCCAGACCTGAAACGTTAACTCTTTCTCTCTATTATTTCTGACAGATCTGCCAAGTTTCTCCAGCATATTCTGCATTTGCTTCAGATTTTCAGCATTATCAGTAGCTTGCCTTTATGTTGATGGAAGGATTGGTTAGTACACTGGTGATGGATCCTTATACAGTACGGTTTTATCTTCCTCGTCCAATTGAGCAAGCAGATTTAGCATCAGAGCACCTCATTTGAAAGACAGCAACCCTCCAATAGCACAACTATTGCAGCAGACTGGCTTAGTGGTTAGCACTGCTGCCTCACAGCACCAGGGACCCATGTTCAATTCCACCCTCAGGCGATACGTGGTGTTTGCACACACTTCCCTACGTCTGTGCAGGTTTCCTCTGGATGCTCCGGTTTCCTCCCACAGTCCAAGAGTGTGCCGGGTAGGTAGAATGGCCCTGCTAATTGCCCCTAGTGTGCAGGCTAAGGTTGATCAGCGATGGTAAATGCAGGGTTTATAGGGACAGATTAGGGATGTTCTTCAGAGAGTCAATGGAGAAACCATGGGCCGAATGGACTGCTTCCATGCTGCAGGGATTCTATGATTTAACTCTCCATCCAGTACTGCGCTACAGTATCAGCTCAATTTGCAGGCTCAAGCACGAGAGTAGGGCTCGACCCAGCGATCTCAAATACGAGTATGGCACCAAATAAACATGGCTGAACATATTCAGGGAATGTTCTAAGATTATTGAATCCTCCACTGTTCAGTTACTAAACACCACACTACCCGGAAGTTTTATCCTTCCCCATTTCATTGGCTCTTCAAAGTATTAAGGTTCACTCACCTTTCTTTTAATTGAAATCAGAAAATCCCAGTGCAGCGTCTAGGCTCAACATCAAGTCTAACAGATGGAATTTAACAGATGGAAATTAACAACGAATGCCCTAATGATAATCAGATGCTCCCAGCAAGCCACTCCTTTGTTTCCCCCCCACCCATTTATTCATTTTTAGACAGGAAGAGGGCAATCCTCTGCTACGGCTTCCTGTAACAATTTGCTACTTGCCAGAAACGCCTAACTGACCAATCAATCCTATGATGAACGAAGAAGGAGAAGCCAGAACAGGGTTTACAATGCCCAACGATAATTCAAGGGCAAAAAACAAAGGGAGATGGAAGGGAGAGAGAAGCTCAACAGTCTTGATGTTGTTGGAAAAGATTGATACATGCTACTAATGTCTGTTCAACACATTAACGGTTGAAGGAGGTAGAACACCATGTAGTATATGTAGCTTCATTCTATTTAAAAATGCCCAAGGAAGACTGTGATGAACAACAGTGATTTTATATTTTAAAAGTGCTGTAAGAAATGTGGCAACAAGTAATTCAAAGCCATGAATCCTGGCTGGTAGGAATGCTCAAATTACTGACAAGGCAGCCCCTTTGTATTTTTTGAGAGTGCATGCTGTGTGTGTGTGGGTGGGGGGGGGGGTGTTTAGCTTGGGTGGCTAGACGGCTGGTTTGCAGAGCAATGGGTCAACAGTGCGGGTTTGATTCCCACACAGGCTGGGAGTCACCATGGAGGTCCCAGCTTTTCAACCACTCCCCTCGTCTGAGGAGTGTTGACCCTCTCGAGTCAAACCACCACCAGTTGTGTCTCTCTAATGAGAGCACAGCCCTATGGCCCCCTCAGACTGCAGTGATGTGACCTTTTTACAATAGTAGCTGCTGTAAAATGCAAATAAAACCCCCTGGAATAGCTTTAATTAGTACACATGTTGAAGAATTTTGGCAATATCTGCAGGTTTCTCACTGGCAAGCAGAATCTTCACACTCTGTGGTGTATAGCACCAGACATTGAGAAGGAACACAGCGAGTTCAATATTAATGTCTCACCCACAAACAGGATCACAACTAGGGATGGATGTGTGCAAAATTCAAGGCTACAGTTGCTGCAGCATTAGGTCACCAGTTCTGATGAGACATGTATGTGGAGGCTTCAACAACCCTCCCAGAAAACAGCCTTTGGACCCTCACCTCCAATATAATTTCATACATCAACAGAAGAGAATTGCAGAGGCTGAAAAATGTACATTCATTTAAAAATTTGTTCTGGGTCACTCCAGTATCCAAGAGGTTAAAAACTTGACCTGCTGGAGATTGGCCAACACTACCGCACTTTGTTTCTGAAACAAAGCACTTTGGGAAGGGATAGTAGGCACTGCCAATGCTGGTGAATCTGACATAACAAAGGTGTAGAGCTGGATGAACACAGCAGCATCAGAGGAGCAGGAAGGCTGACGTTTTGGGTTTACACCCTTCTTCAGAATTTCAATGTCGGGGGAGGGAGGGAGGGGAGTTGGTTGGGGGGGGGGCGTGCAAGAGGAAAAACATGGGAAGGATGGAGAGGGGCAGGAGCAAAAAAGGAAGGGAGGGAGCAGTGCAGGGGTGAAGGATGGAGGTGAACAAGGGAGGGGCAGGAGGGTAAGGAGGGAGGGTTGCTAGGAGCAAGTGTGGGTGGAGACACATTGAACTGAAGTATTCAAAAAAGGATACATTAGAGTGCTCCATGGAAAGGGAGAACTTTCAGGATGACAGTGAGAAGGCAGCAGAATGGCCACCAAATAATGAATGATTTATTCTTCAGGGAACTGCTGCAGACATAGGCTGAACAGCTGCCTCCTGTGCTGCAACAATTCTAAAAATTCTCTAAATGGTTCTCCTAATTGGAGCGAGCAATGCCATCTGACAAAGGTGGCGATGTTGGCACACACAGAAACCAAAAGCATCTTGAACCGCTTCACATTTTAAAAGAAAACACACTGAAGGGAAAAGCAATATGCCACGCCGAACAGCGCTCTCATGAGTTTATGGCTTAAAAGCTTCTCTGCATTTTCTTCCCTTCTTTGGGTAGATCTTTCCCAATCAATTCACCCAGTGTAATAATCAGACTCTCTCAGCAATTGCTGCATCTGTAAATTCACACTGAATACAGCTGACCTGTCAGCAAAGTGAACCCAATTTACCACTCATTATGTACGCTGCACCACCTAATCGGCTTGGAGGCTTCACAATCAGGCCAGCAGGCTGGGCTATATCACTCACTGGGAATTGACAGCAGCCTCATTCTTTTTCAAAAATGGGCGTCTGATTCAATGCTCATGAAATAAGATAGGATCAGTGATCTGTCAGACCCATCACGCGGTGGCCTGGGATTGCCTGCTGTGCTGCATTTACTGCACGGACCCAGACTGCAATTAAATCATTCACTGTTTGATTCTATTTGCAACTTTCAAATTAATAGTCATGCTTTCCATGATAGAGAAGAGACGGCAAGGAATTAGAATAGAAAATTACTTCAATGGTTCGAATGTCATAACGGCAGAAAATGCTGACTGTGTGTGCTGTCAGTCTGTTCCTGAAAGTAGAGCCAGGGGTTAATATTTCATAGCAGAGTTATAGCACTGTGAATTAGTAAAAACTCGAGTCTCAACTTTTTGATGGTGGGGGCAGGGGACACATTTTAAAGAGGATGGATTTAGGTGTTAATTCTTCCTCTAATTTTTCATTAAGTCTGCTACCAAAAGGAATCTCCAAATTCCCTTTAAGAGTAGCTAAGGATTAAAGTAATTTTGTATTGGAGAGTCAGTCACTTAAAGATCCTGTGCGATTCACTGAAGGAGACAACTCCACAATTTTTAAGACTAAGAGATGGGATAGTAAAAGGAAAGCCTGGGCCTGATATCATGAAGAAGTCTCCCTAGAGAGTCTGAATCCCAGGGTAGTCCAGAATAACTGTGAAGGGAAGAATCAGGTAGGGTGTACAAAAGATGTACAGTGCACAGCCTCCAGCTTTCTAAGGACTAGTCTCATCAGATGCAAAAATCATCTGTTTTCTCTCAGATCTGACAGGTTCTGTGGACTTTCTCCAGCACTGTTTTATTTACACACAGAGACACTGTGGAAGAGTCACTGGGCCTGAAACATTAACTCTGTTTTCTCCTTCACAGATGCTGCCAGGCCTGCTGAGCTCCAACAACTTTGTTTTTCTTCTTGATTTACAGAATCCACAATTCTTTTGGTTTTCATTTACCTTTTTTTTTTGTTTACTCTAATTTTCCACCTGTATAATGAACATTACATTCAAGAAGCTTGACACTATCCAGAACAACGCAGCCTGCTCGACTGGCACCACATCAAAACTCCACTCCCTCCACCACCAGCACTCAGTCGCAACAGTGCGTACCAGGATGCACAGCTGAAATTCAACAAGGCTCCTTAGACCTTCAAAACCCATGGCCACATCCATCTCGAAGGATGACAGCAGCAGATACATGGGAACACACAATCATTTGCATGATCCCTTCCAAGCCACTCACCATTCTAATTTGCAAATAAAGTGGCACTACTACAGTGTCACTTGGTCAAAATGCTGGAATTCCCACCTGATAGGTTTGTAGGTCTACCTACATCAAATGGATTGTAACTGTTCAAGGCGGCAGATCAATGACAACTAGCAATGGGCAATAAATACTGGCCCATGCAGTGTCACGGAAGGCGCAACATCAATGCAAGGCTCTTTCTTTCCACGCAGAATAGTATTACTTACATTAGGCCGGCTCAGTTGGCAATTTTTCTGGGACGTAAGGATGCATATTCAAGCCACAAACCAAGCCTCCACTACAGGTATTTCCACATTTGAAATAAATTATCTAAAGAGTGTCCAGTCCTGAACAACGTTCCATCCTTAGCCAGATTGATACAAAAGAAACCAACCATTGAGATTCATTTTGCATCTTCTTATAGATTGTTGCTACTGTAGAATGGCTGAGACACTTGTGCAACAATCATTGCTCTCCTCAAAGTAATTCATTGTGTGAAGTAGCTTGAAATGTTTTGACGGAATAATAAGTTGCTGTATAAATAGTGCTCAGAGGTGGCAGACACTCTCAAGCGCCCAGTGAAGGAAGCACAAAGCGGAGGGTACGGGGGAGGGGGAGAGAGAAAAGGGGTGGGGGGGGGGGGAAGAGGCGGGAGAGAAGGGGTGGGGGGGGAGGGGAGGGGAGGGAGAGGGGGAATAGGAGGAGCAGAGGAGAGAGATAGTGTTGGGCAGAAGTAGTGAAAGAGAGATGGGGTGGAAAGCTCGAAGAGGAATGGAAAGGTGGCAGAGGGGGAAAGCGAGAGACAGGATAAACGAGTCAACCGTTCAATGTGGTAGCCTCTGACCAGTATTCCTTTCCAACCTGTGGCAATATACGATCACCGATATTAACGCTGGCCAAAGACAGAAGGAATTCAGCTATTCCTTCCAGTTCAACTCAGCAGCTCATCCTTCATTCTCATGGGCTCATTGAGAATCCTGCAGTCCATTTCCTATCATGCACCATGTCCTGCCCACCCTTCACCTCTCTCTCTGCCGACCTCTTGAAATTCCAATTTTCTGCCAAATGTTTCAATCTTCGTGTTACTTCCCACTCAATGACCTCTTCCAAACTGACTACTGTCATGTCCCCTGTGCAACACAACCCTTCCTTCCCACTTCAAAAGAACACTCTGCCACTCAGAATCTGATCTTTTCTGCACTGTCTTCCACCAGCCAGAGTCTAAAAACTCTCCTCCTAAACGTATTACCCCTATCTCACCTCTAAAACCCTGCTTCAATTCCAATTTATTAAGCCAGCTTTTGGTCATCTCTTGCAATGTGGCTTGGTGAGCATTACCAACTGTAACCCATTACTCAATACACTACTCTTACACAGTCATTTTGTTGAAGCATGATTTCTGAGCATATTTTTATATCTCGGGGGCAAGTGGGACTGGAACCCAACCCTCTGGCCCAGAGTTAGGGGTCCTACCACTGGGCTGCAAAATCCAATTACACATGTGCAGTTCAAACTCAATTGTCACCACAGATTTAAATCTGAAACTTGTCAATTTAATATGGCTCTCAGTTGCCACACCTGGAATTCCATGGTATACATTATGGATATTCTTGGGATACGTGCCAAAAACTTATGACGCTGTGGCCACCTCCTCCTCCTCCTAGCACCCTGCCCCGGGCATATCACATATCAAACTTTGCCTACATTCCTCATTCTCAAAAGCTTTTCTGTGTATAGCCTTATAATTTGCTGTGGTTACGATTATGACAGGACGAGAAAATACCACAGTAATTTAACAAAACAAGGAAACAACTTCAAAGTCTTGATATGTCAACAGCAATTAGCACAAAGTTGATCAAGGAGGAATTGCCGTGCTCTTATTTTGTAGGCGTCTCGAGATAGGACATGAATAGCCTTTTTAAATCATCTGATTGCAACCAGATACACAATAACTATCCAAAAGAGCAGGAACAACTTTGGAATGTTTACGGAGAGCTGACTCAGTCACAAAGGATTCTTAATACTCCAACATTTAAATTTTTCACATAGATAGTCATTAACAGAATAACAGAGGGACTTGGCAGACATGTCATCAGGAGTTGATTTTAGGTCAATAGCACATATGTCGGCAAAACAATCAAAGTTTAAGAAACACCATGGCCAAAACCCCGAGGGAAGTTGCATAAATGGTCTGTAATTGTGCCCCCATCACAGATGACTATAAACATTATAGAATGAGAACAGGATATGGGAGACTGCTAAGTGATTACTGTTGAGAGGTAGTGCAACAGATGTTTTGACACCTCTGCAGTTCAACAGAATGCAAAGGGAGTCTGCACGTTGAGGCACAACATCAGGGATGACTGAAAATATCTCTTCAAGGGTGTTAGATGAAATTATAATTTCCAAAAATACTCAGTTTATGTAAGCTTCTAAACTCTTTCAGATTTGGACATATCTCAAAACAAAATGTGATCATAAAATATATTTAACTTATGCCAGATAGATGCAGTCAACACCTTGGTTAACAAAGGAAAATGTGACCAAGTTTGATGTAAACGTTTTCATTCAATTGCAAGTTAGATGGTGGTGTACTCATAATTGTGGATAAAGAGAGTTGCTTCTATATAATACCTTTCATCACCATTGGATGTCGTGAAGTGTTTTACAATCGATGAGAAGTGTAAACACTTTTGTAAAGTATGGAACCTTATTTACAAACAGAAAGACACACAAATAGTGGTGCAATGAAAGGCAGATAATTATTTTTGAGATGATAATGGAGGATAAACATTGGTCAGAGGAACGCTCACCCTCCATTCTTCAACAGAGCGCTACGGAACGCCTGATGTCCACCTGAAAGGGCTGATGGAGCCCCAGCTTAGCACTGCATCCATAAGACCAAAGACATACGAGCTGAATTCGGTCATTCAGCCCATCAAGTCTGCTTCACCATTTGATCATGCCCGAAAAGTTTCCCAATCCTATTCTTCTGCCTTCTCCCAGTAACCCTTGATCTCCTTATTAAATCAAGAACCTGTCCTAGATACACTTAACTTAGCCTCCAAAGCCCTCTGTGACAACTATGTTCCACAGATTCACCACCCTTTGGCTGAAGGAATTCCTCATCTCAGTTCTAAAGGATCTTACCTTCATGGAGGCTGTGCCCTTAGGTCTAGTCTCTCCTACAGCTATCCACTCTATTCAAGCCTGTCAGTATTCTGCAAGTTTCAAATCAGATGTCCCCACTTATCCTTCTAAGTTCCATCAAGAACAGACCCAGAGTCCTCACCCGCTCATGTAAAAAAGTCCTTCATCATCGGGATCATTTTTGTAAAGGTCCATTGGATCCCTCCAATGCCAGCACATCCATCCTCCAATACAAGACCAAAAACATTCCAAATGTGGTCAGACCAGACCCTGATACAACCTCAGCAGTATACCTCTGCTCTTGTATCTTCTTGAGACGAAGACCATAACTAAATTTAGCTTCTTATCTGCCAGCTGAACTTGCATTTAACCTTAAGAGAATCCTGAACCAGGACTCCCAAACTCTGTGCTTCAGACTTTGGAAACGTTTCCCCATTTATACAACAGCCCTCATGAAACTCCTACACTGATTGAGATTTCTCAACCTGTCCCTTTGCTCAAGGCCTGATGAACCTCAGGTTAAACACCAAAAGTCGTCTGCGGCAGTTTATTGTGTGTATGTCCTAGATTGGGAGTGAGTGAGTGTATCAACAACCAAGCCATTGCTAAGCCATGATTCTGCATCCTTTGGAAAAGTAATAGTCAATTACATTGACACAATTATCCAGATTATACTCCTGGTCACTCCTACCTTGCTCAGCCAAACTCTCCAAAATCTCCATTTGGTGACATGTGGGAATCATGTCAGAACATGGACAACAGCAGCACAGAGGAGACCACGTCACCATCTTCAAGGATGACTAGGGGTGAACAATACATTTGGCTTTGCCAACGACTCTAAACCTGCGAATGAACACATGCCTCTCTCTCTTTAGAGGTAGACAGTTTCGTCTAGTCTCAATCTAACTGTTCACTCAGCACTGCAGTGAAATGTGCATGGAGGATATTAAAACAATGCTTATGACAATACGTTGCAAGTTTAAAATGGGGAGAAATCATCTGCATCTAACTGTGGACGAATGCTATATCTGTAAGATTCAGATTACTTTCAAATAGGGTCTTGATGTCAGCGGGGGCGGGTGAGGGTGGGAATACATGCGTCAAGCAAGAAGTGGTCAAGTGATAAATCCAACAGTTACAGCTAACCTTAAATACATGAATTGACAGTAGCACAAGCAAGGCAGTAATATAATCCAGCCAGGAAACTATTGCAAGCATAAAGAAAAAGCCAGAACGATGTGTGGGCAGGGGAATAAAGAATTAAACTCCATACCAACTATAGATCAATCTTGAAATTCAACACAGTCCAGTTTGGGAACAAATTTCATTCATTAAACTGTAAGCCTAATGAGGAATGTGCAACTCTGGGTCCAATCAGGACAACCCTCCTCCCTCACTCTGATCCATTTCTGATCCCGTTCAGTACAAAAACTATTTTTACCTGACTAACCTCGGCAGCTACCTAAAGAAGCAGTTTCTGGTCAAGTGTGTTTTTGAAAGAAATGTTCTGTCAAAAACATAATATCAATTTACTGTGTTCAAGTGGGCCACAGCACTTGACTTTTGTCACACTGGGTGTATTCCGTCACGCTTTCAAAGGCAACCCGTTCAAATCAACCCACCCTCCCCCACGTTGCAGCAGCCGAGTAAACCCAGCAGGAAAATCAACTGGCTTCGAGTTCACGCCAAGCAGATTACGGTACTTGCTGCATCTACCCATTCTTTCGGACCTCTGTAATGAATCTCAACCATTCTGACATGAATCTAAATAGAAGCAGGCGCCGTACCACTATCAGTTGTTCAGAAAACAAACAAAACCATAAGCTGATCAGCCCCAAGGCATTATTTGAAAATACACATTTTAGAATCATCCAGATCAGATAAGGGAAAGTAAGAAAAGAATTAAACACATTGACATTTTCTGTTCAGCAATTTAACCTAGGAACCAACTGTACTTTATGTTATTGCATAGATTCCAGACCAGCCAGACATCGTATCTTTAAGCAGGTTATATGTCACACACTATAAATGCCATTTCAGCATAAAAAGGTTTCCCACTTCTTCAGTTACTTTGTTCGATGAAGTCAGATAGTGCCTCCAGTTAGCTCTGTATGCAATATACATTATCAATAAGCACAGACCCAGTCCATGCGCAAATCTCAGAACAGTGTAAATAGCTCATGTTGTGAATAAACTTCAAGACATTTGGCTCAACAAGAGCTCAGTCTTTATTACAGAATTGAGAGGTCAGCTAACAAGAAGGGCAACACTCAGGTCAGTGGTGTCTGAGCGAGGAAACGCCACCCAACATAGCAAAATAACTCAAAACTCAATCATGTTACTGCTTATATCAAAAAGTTACACTCAACAGTCAGGCTAAGAATAAGAATCTAATTACTGGCCAATGCCATAGTTAGTTGATAATCAGTCCTAGCAGTCAGAAACTCAATGAAATGAAAACTCTCAATCCTGTAATTCTCAAAGACGACTGTGGTCTCCCAGATGCTAACAAAAAGCAAAGGATGTGGCTGGATTCTAAATACCCATTGGCAGGAGCAAACAGCCTTTGGGCGTCAACTGTCCAGGCCCATTGGGGCAGCTGGACATGGTACCAAGCAGTGGTCTGAGACATGAAATTATGCTTCAATATCAAGCCCGTGCTTTTAGGGGAGACAACTGAACAAAGCTGGAATAGTTAGTTTACAGAGTTTGGTTAACATGTTAAATTATCACGATGTGCACCTGGGTGCTCACTTGTTGACTTGTGGGAACTGTTTTGGAATCAATTTCTAAAAAAGATGAACAGAGGGGTTGTTATGCCAGTATAGGGCCAAAGGTTTAAAAATAAAGTGGCTTAAGCACAGTACAGCACAAGAGACAAAGAACAGAGGGGAAACTGGGTCAGCCAAATAAGAAAGCTTTACTCTCGATCCTATGATTAAATTGGACGGTGGAACTTTGAGGTTAAATAATGAGGCACAACCAGATGTCCAGGTACCTCACGCTCCCCAATACAGCGAAATGAAATTTAAGGAAAATGTTCAGCAGATAAATTCTGATACAACTGATCTCCAAAAGCTTGTGCTTTTACCAGACATGCTGTTCTCTCAATTGCTCATATCATCAAGGCAGTATATTTATGAATAAAACATGACCAGAATAATGTTTCAGACCTCTATTTATGTAGCACATCACCACACTGCAGTGGTTCAAAGTATTTCAAATATATCAAAGGATTTGGAAGTGCAGTGGTTTATATAGGAAGAGCAATAGTTATTTTTCACATAGCAGGATCCCTGAGTTACTCATAGGATACACGAGTCATTTGCAGTGTTGGTATAAGGAAAAAATATGACCCGGCACTGTGCAAGAACACTGGCCCTCCTCTGATAGTCATATAGTTAGAGTTGTACAGCACAGAAATAGACCCTTCAGCCCAACTCATCCATATCAACCAATTTTCCTAAATTAATCTCGTCCCATTTGCCAGCATTTGGCCCATATCCCTCTTAAACACTTTCTATTCATTTATCCACCCAGATGCTCTTAAAATGTTGTAATTCTACCAACCTCCACCTCTTCTTGTGGCAGCTCATTCCATACACGCACCAACCTCTGCATGAAAAAGTTGTCCCTTAGTTCCCTTTCATATCTTTCTCCTCTCACCTTAAAACGTGTGCTCTCTAGTTTTGAACTCTGCTGCCCTGAGAGAATGACCTTGGCTATTCATCCTATCCATGCTCCTCAGACATTTACTATTGTCTATCAAGGTCACCCCGCAGCCTCTGATGCTCTGGGAACAATAACCCCTGCCTATGCAGCCTGTCCCTATAGCTCAAATCCTCCAACCCTGGCAACATCCTTTTTTCTTTATCTTTTCTGAAACCTTTCATGTTTAACAATATCACTCCTATAGCAAGGAGACCAGAATTGAATTCAGTATTCCAAAAATGGCCTAACCAATGCCCTGTACAACTGCAACGTGAAATCCCAACTCCTATACTCAATGCACTGGCTGATAAAGGTAAGCATACCAAACGTCTCAGTCACTATCCTGTCCACCTGGGAGTCGACATTCAAGGAACGATGAACCTGCACCCCAAGGTCAGTGCCCATAATCTTTAAGATCGACCCAAACCAGTGGAATGAACAATATAGACCAATGGGATTAACTCTAGTAATTTGTGTAATGAATAATGTAGTGATGGTGTCATGACTGAGCAGAGAATGAAAGAAGGAGACAGAAGCAGTAATCAAATATGAAGAGGAAGAATAAATTAATGTTGCTTCTTGGGTCAAGTGCTCATAACTTGTATGATTGGATCTCTACATTAACCCTTACAATGTCTATTATGAATATGGAGTTCTGGTTGAGACAGGTGTCTTAAAAGTTTATTAACGCTATTTACAGCGTTATAAAAACTCTGATTTACAAATAATCCAGGTTGTCCACTTACTAATGTTATTGCTGCTACATGACTAGCATTACAGACTGCTGACTGCAATTATTACATACCACATTGATTCCATGACAATGTGATGGAAGGTTAGGCTAGGGCCTTTTTACTGGAATGTCACACTTCACATCATCTAACTGCCTTGAAGTTATGCTGCCTTTCTTGAATCTATTCAACAATATCAAAGCTTAGATCAAATTGTAAATAGAGTATTCTTGCAGAAAATTACAAAGGACTCCAGGAATGTGATTTGGGGCAACACCAAGCAGGCAGACAGTGGCAAAACTAGAATACCCAAGTATAAAATTCACCGTCATTGTTGACATTAAACAACCGTCCCATACAACCCCACACAAAACTAGATGAGGAATGTAGGTAGGCACTAAAATGAGATCTTTTCCCAGCAGTTACTGTTCGAATGTTTAAGAATTTAAAGTCTGACGCTCCACGATACTCAACAGTATTCATTCATTGAATCAGACTTAAAACAAACATGCAAAGACACTATGCTGGTCGAACAGCCACTTATACTAATCTCATGTTCCAGAACATGGCCTAGAGTCTCATATACTATATTTCAAATGTTCATCTGAATAGTTCGTACATTTATTGAGATTCCCATTTATGGGTGCAACCTTTCTCTCTCAAGTCCACTCCAACCCTCTGGCTCCTTACCTTAAATCGATGCAGTCGTTGCCCATTCAACTAAAGGGGAAAAGGTTTCTCTCCAAATCTGCTTTCTATCAGCCTCAAAACCTTTTACACCTCCAGCAGATCCCCTCAGCATTCTCTGCTCCTAGTACAGCAACTCATCCCATCTAGTCTCTCTTCATAGCTAAACTGCTCCAGCCCAGTCAAAATCCTGGTGAATTCTTTCTGCACCCTCCCCTATACTGCAGTGCTTGGAATTTTTGGTGTCAAGGATTGTGCACATTTCAAACAAACCTTTTTGTAAGTTCAAAGAAAAATGGAACTAAGAGGGCATTAAAGCTCTTGGTTTTCAATAACGGTTTATTAGTAACCCCCCCAAAAAATAGATCTTACCATCCTAATCCTAACATGACTGCCACATAACAGCAGACTTTTTGAACTGCATTTGGAAGTCAGACATCATGTTAAATGATAATGATGTAACAGTTACTTGTTAGGGATTGATCAACACCGTACGTTGATTTATTTGCAAAAGTAAAACACATAATAAGTGATGAAGTAGCCAGATTTACAGCAAGCCAGATTTATCTATTTGTGCAGTTGGCATAGCGGATAGTTAGGGAGAGTCTCAACTTTATGTCCGTAATACAAACACTTAGGGCAGTTGGAGACCTTAAAAAGGTAAATTCTCTTACAGTCAAGGTACGCATACAACAGTGACTACTTCTGTCAAATTCGAGTATCCTGCAACAAAGATTTTTACGAGTATATAAGTCAGCACCCGTCTAGCTTGTCAAGTGTGAGAGTTAGTGTGGATTTGTGCAATAAATGGGCCTTTTCTACATATTTGTAATGGACAAAAAGGACATGGTGGTACGACACCATTATCAGGACACTGGCATTCTGATTTCCTATGTAGCTGATCTGTATCTGAATGAAATTAAATGAAACCCTGGTCTAGTTTTGCACCAAGTTAAAAGTGTCCTTAAAAAAAAAATCCAAGGCTTTTGTCACAAGTTGAAGCTTCTAAACTTGGATAGTTTGCTAAATTCTGGTTTCTGCCTACACAGAACTGCATTGATCTGCATGTCAGGTCAACCCATCATAATGATGTTGGTGCCATGAATTAGAGACTCCCTGGAGAACAGCACTCAGCTGGGTTACACACTCCAGTACCACAACTTGTAGGCCTGAAGAACCAGTGATTGGATATTGATCCAGGCTATTAATGGAATCAATAAAAGATTTGCAGCACTGTTACACAGGCTCCAAGAATATTTAACAACTCCAAAACTGAAAGATGGTAAATCAGTAAAACTATTGAGGGAGCCCATCATGTGGTTGGGGTTGATCTCCTAAACTTTGCAGCTGGCATGGTCATTGAGAAGGCAATGGTTAGAATTAAAGTGCATTTGATGAGGATTTTATTTGGAAAACAGGGCCTTACTTAAAGAAGACAAAATACTAATTTAAAGTAATCATTTAGTTTTGGGTCCATGTGGACAATCTTTTGGCAGCCCTCCATTCTGATTCCCATAATCAGGGGTGGAGTGTTGACCACAGACAGCTCACCTAATGAGAAGGGCCATATTTTCCAGGCTGTCATTTGAAGGGATCTCTCCTGCTCCATCTGTCTCAAAGAAGGCTATACTCCATTGCTACATAGGGCAGGGTGAGCCAGACACTGTGTCTAAGAGTCATACGGCATGGAAACAGACCCTTTGGTCCAACATGTCCACGCTGACCATATTCTCAAACTAAACTAGTCCCACCTGCCAGCACTTAACCCTTAACCTACCCAACATTTCCTACTCATGTATTAATCCAAATATCTTTTAAACATTGTAACTGTCCCTGCATCCAGCATCTCCTCCGATAACTCATTCCATACACAAACCACTCTGTGTAAACAAAGCTGCCCCTCATGTCCTTTCTAAATCTTTCTCCTCTCACCTTAAAAGTATGCTCCCTAGTTTTAATCTCATTCATCCTTGGGAAAAGACCACTGTCATGTACATTATCTATGCCCTACGATTTTATAAACCTCAATAAAAGGTCACCCCGCAACCTCCTAGACTTCAGGTAGAAAATAGGTCCTAGTTGCTCCACTCCATTTTTAACACTTCTTGGTAAATCTTCTCATTGGTAACTTGTTTCATAGAGGAATCCATAAACAGTTATGTTACACCTGGGGCCTATGGTGAATTAGAAGCTTGACTGTTGCATTATGTGGCTACCCGGGATGCCTAAAATATTTCGGCTTACAAACTTAGCTAAAATCTGAGCAGAATAGGTACCAATCCCATTGCGGGTGGATAAGATACTTTGTGCTTGACTTCTGTCTTTTAAAAAAAGACACCTCATGATGGGCCAATTTTCAACCCAGACACTGATTCCTTCATTTCTCACAGGCTGATGGATCTACTTTGCCTTATATTTCTGTTCCGCCTGACAGCCCTTCTGGTATAGTGGTAGTGCGCTACCTCTAGGCCAGGTGTATAACAACAATGCTGAACATGTTGATTATAATTATCTACTGTCTTACAGACAGCAAAACCCAAACAGCAATATCCAGAGCCGTTTGTCAGTCATCTAAAGACAAGTCCAGTTTCACACACATCTCAAACACTGACTTGCCATATGAGTGCCTTTAAGAAATGTATGCATGTACTGAACAATACTCTATTGAAGAAATTAGATACCAGGATTTAATGATGACCAAGCAAATAAGATTCAATGACGACATGAAATTCTAGGTCATATAGGGTTTTCTTTGATATTTTTGGGATATATATGCTATGATTACCCCCCAAGGCCTGCAACCAATCAGTGCTTTGAATCTGTACAAAACAAAAAATTCTATTAATGCCCTAGTTTCTCAAGAAAAGTTTTTTGAATTTTATGCCTTCTTAACTGTAAGACAGTAGATAATTATAATCAACATGTTCAGCATTGTTGTTATACACCTGGCCTTAACAAAATGCCATGATTTTTTTTTAAATGAAATGTTTCCTCATTTCTTTTAAAAAAAAAGAAAGGAGTCTGTGTCCTGACAAATGAAATTTCTATGTGGATTTAAAACTTTTAATACGCATGTAATTTGTGGACAGAACATTCCATTTCAAAGCATCCAGGTCAAATATTTACCTTTGGATGTGACTGAGGGGACGGGTGATAAAGTCAGGAGGCCTGTCCGAGTTTGGTAGCATTAAGCTCTTACAGTACTTTTACAGTAAATGCTTCAGGGACAGTCCTTAGTCAACGCTGGACCCAGGTGGTACATTTTCGAGCCAGAGTTGTGGCAAATCCATCCACACAGAGCTCGGAGAATCCAAGAAAAACAGGCTGCAACATTGCCTCAGTCTTAACGTCCTCATGTTAGTTTTCGAATTCCAACTGGCTTTACCCACCACTTCCCACTAATCTGATGGCCCCCCACCAACCCCATTTCTAAACTCCTCCAGCATCATATCCTACAGCCCGTTCTGGAGTTTTGCACGGCCTACATTTTCATCCTCTGTAACCTTTGCTGGACATCTCTAACTGCCTTGACTCCACAGTTCCCAGCTTAAGACACTCTACCGCTTACTTCTCCATTAAAATGCACGTTAAAACTGAACAGTTTGGACCTCCTTTTGGCTACCGTTCTCCCAACAGGGAAATGGTAGCAAAATGGTAATGTGTCCTTGAGAACAGTAATGGAACGGCTCAAGTTTAGGATTCAAATCTTACCATGACAGGAATGAAATTTGAATTTGATTAATAAAATCCGCATCTGAACAGCAAGTCTCAATAATGGTCATGATGAACAACCATCGATTGCCAGAAAATCCCATGTGGTTTGCTAAACTCCTTTAGGAAGGGAAATCTAGCAGATCTTAACCGACATGTGACTCCAGACTTACAGCAACATGGTCAACTACCTGCACTCGGAAATGGCCCCAGTAAGCCACTCAGTTGAACAGTGATGAGGGATAGGCACGCAGATGGCACCAAAATTAGTGGTACAGTAAACTATGAAGATGATTATCTAAGAGAACAAGGTCTCGATCAGCTGGATCATTGAGCTGGAGCAGTGGCAGATAGATTCTAACTTGGGTAAACTCAAGGTATTGCATTTTGGTAAGACTAACTGTCTAGATCGTGCTCTGGTTTATGGTAGGGTCCTAGGGGGGCTTTGTTGAACAGAGGCCCAGGGGTGCAGCTATATAGTTCATTGAAAGTAAGATCACAGGTAGACAGGGTGGTGAAAAAAAGGTGCTTATGCTTGGTTTCAGTGTTTAAAGCATGGAGCATAGGAATTGGGATGTCATGTTGTGGCTGCACAAGACATTGGTGAGAGACCACTTTTAGAATCCAGAATTGTATGCTATTTGGAGACAGGAGCAGAACTTCAAGGTGGACATGTCTAGAAGAGATGTGGCAGCAAGTTAAATACTGAATAAAATCTAAGAACTGCAGATGCTGTAAATCAGGAACAAAAACAGAAGTTGCTGGAGGTGCTCGGCAGCGTCTGTGAAGAAAAAAAATCAGTTAACATTTCAGGTCTGGTGACCCTTCCTCAGAATGGTTCAGTTCACCGGACCTGAAACGTTAACTCTGATTTTTGTTCACCAATGCTGCCAGACCTGCTGAGCTTTTCCAGCAACTTCTGTTTTTGTTCCTGATTTACAGCATCTGCAGTTCTTAGATTTTATTCAGTATTTAACTTGCTAAGAACTGCAGATGCTGTAAATCAGGAACAAAAACAGAAGTTGCTGGAAAAGCTCAGCAGGTCTGGCAGCATTGGTGAACAAAAATCAGAGTTAACGTTTCAGGTCCGGTGAACTGAACCATTCTGAGGAAGGGTCACCAGACCTGAAATGTTAACTGATTTCTTTTCTTCACAGACGCTGCCGAGCACCTCCAGCAACTTCTGATTTTGTTCCTGATTTACAGCATCCACTGTTCTTCTAATTATTATACAATTCTGGTTGTCCTGCTGTAGGCAGGATGTTGTTAAACTAGAAAAGGGCACAGAAAAAGTATACAAAGATATTGCCAGAACTGGAGGGTCTGTGCAAGTGAGGAGGGGCGGGGGGGGGGGGGGGGGGGAAAGAGGGGGCGGGGGGGGGAAAGAGGGGGCAGGGGGGGAGGAGGGGAGGAGTGTGAGGAAAGGCTAGATTGGCTGGGACATTTTCTCCCCTGTAGTGTTGGAGACAGACAGGTTTATAAAATGATGAGAGGTAAACATGGTGAATAGCCAAGGTCTTTTTCCAAGGGTAGGGGAGTCCAAAATTAGAGGTTTAAGATGAGAAGATTTCAAAGGAACCTGAGGGACAGCTTTTTCAGGCAAAGGGTGGCGCATGTATGGAATGAGCCACCGAGGCAGTGGTGTGGTGGGTACAATAGCATTTAAGAGGCATTTGGAGGACATGAACAGGAAAGGTTTAGAGGAATATGGACCAAATGCAGGCAAAGGGGACTAGTTCAGTTTAGGGTATGATCAGCATGAACAAGTTGTGCCAAAGGGTCTGTTTCCGTGTTGTATGACTCTAGATGCCAGCCTTGCCAGTGATGCCCGCATCCCATGAATAAAGAGAAATGTCTTCAAATTATGTTTGATGATATTGCTGCGAAGACCCTTGGAGCCAGTAAACATGCTACCCAAATGAAATTAATTGTTTTCTTGTGGTTGGTTAGCTCGCCAAGCTGGTTTGTCATTTCACAGACATTTCATTACCATGCTGGGTAACATCCTCAGTGCGGCTTCCGATGAAGCGGTGTGTTTTCCTGCCTGATTTTTAAACTCTGAGGTCATGAAGATGGATTGCTTCACTTCCGGGCTTCCTTCGTACTGGAATGTATATGGGGTTGAGTTTAATGTGTTTATTAATAGCCTGCTTCGTGGAGTGCCATGCTTCCAGGAATTCTCGTGCTTGTCTCAACAGGTTTTCAACACAGCAAAACAAACCATGTTGCTGAAATTCAGCCAGTTGCAAGAGAAACACTTTTGGCCAACTCTGTTCCCAGTAAAGGTGAGGTAACAAAGTGAACATGCTTTTAAGCAGAGGGGTCATTATAGTACAATATGGCCAGTGTTTCTCCATGAGGAAGAAGACCAGCTCACAATCAGCTGTCGATTTTTTTTCTGGATGGCAATCCACTGGTTATGGTTCTGTTGCTGCTAATTACACCTTCTCAATTAAAAAAAAATCAAACTAATTCCACAAATGCGTCTTTTGGCGTTGCGCCATCATCTCCCATTATGGTACCACCCTTTACATTCTCAACACCCTATCCACCACCAGACCCAGCCTGCCTTGCTTACTCACTTAAGACTTGTCACATCTGTTCTGTAACATGTTCCGATTCGCACAAAAGGCCATCGACCAGAAATGTTCACCTTCTCTTCTCAGAAGCTACCTGACTTGCTGAGCATGATCAGTTTTGTACTTATATTTCAGATTTCTCTCTCTTCCTGCACCTCCTCTTCCACTACCAGCCACTTTATTCTGCCTTTTGCAAGCAGGTCATTGAAGGCACAGCACCCTGAAACAAATGGCCACAGCAACTAATGAGAAACATGAAGCCTTGGAAACTGGGCTTATGTCAGTTCAAAAAAAAATACATGCATGTTAAAGTTTTTATTTTGCCTTTAGGGCAAAAGCATCATTCTCATATTGCCAGCAATGGACAGATTCCTGCCCTTCCCCTCACACTAAGGGATGACCCTCACCAAAAATCTGCAAGGCCTCACCTACAAAAAGGTTAACAGTGTGCATACACTGTGCATTGTAACAACAGTACACGGATCACAAAACAGAGACAGCCTCAACATGTGCAACATTAGTATTACGCCTATCTCCCAGTCATATTTTGAAGTATTTTCAGATGCAATATGCCAGCATCTCGACAGAATTTGCAGTAGCAAACAGAGGTCCACAATCATGAACGCAGGGTGCATGGTTTCAAGCGCTTTTTACAATTACAAAATTGTAAAAGAATCTTAAAGGTAGGTTATCGTTTTACACCAGAATCTTGAGCAAATCCAGAGGTTTCTAAAAAAAAAATCAAGGAAGTTTTATGAGTATGTTTGGTCATTAACTCCAACTCCAGATGGGCAACCATGGTTATGTGTAAGCTGATTTATGACACATTTAACATGCTGCTCTCGAGAGAAAGTGAAGGTGGCTTTACACTGCTGGAAAGTCAACTACAGACAATAATCCTGCCTTCAAATACAACCAGTTATCAAAGACCCCAGAGACATGCACTAACATCCACACAGTCTCACATGTTTGCCATCAGGTCTCCAGATGTGGCAAACGTTGAACTTTTTATTTTGAAGCTCTGGGAATGCTGCTTAAAATATGACCCAACAAATTTCAGGCCTCTTGTGGCTTTCCAGTTTCCATTATTTCACCTTAAGTCTCTCTCTACTTTAAGCCATCCCTTAACACATCTCTGATTTACGCTTAGGTCACCTGTCCTAATCTATCAAAGCTTAGTGAACAATGAAGCACCTTACTTTTTAAATATTTAAACACTGTATAAATTCAGGATATTGCTTCTTTATTTTAAAAAAAGCAAAATTATTAATGTGTAAACACCCTGGATGAATAGGCCAATCAGGTGACAGTGGAAACTGGAGATGTTGAAATTGCAAGCTTCTGAAAACGAACTAATCCACTTCCTCGGATCCACCCCAAGGTAGCGAGTCTTCAACTTCAAACAGTTACAGCTCCCCGAGGTATAAGTAAATGAGGTTCAATGAAGGATACTTCCCTTTACAAAGGGGAACACGCACATAAGATGGGAGTCTCTCGGTCGTACAGTTTACCTAAATATAGCCAACAATAATTGCACCTCAACACCCAGAGCACTCTCCCCCAACACCTAAAAATATAGTCACTGATTCCAAAATAAACGACAAAGGACAAAAAGACTTTTGAAGTATAATTGATGCACGTCTGCCAAACAGAAGAAAACCTAAGGTTAATGGAAACCAGGGTAGGGAGGTGGAAGGTTGGGAATGAAGACATGGCTCAACTAGAATGCAAGATACAGGACTCAGAGGGCGTGACAGGCCATATACTGAGAAGCAGTTTCCTCTTGTAGGGGAATCTAGAACTAAGAAGGCTGAGATCTTGCGAGGGGCTGGTGGGGGGGGGGTGAGGGGGGGGATGTAACATTGCAGCATGAACGTTTCTCTTTTCACCTCCTGTACTTATCCTGTCATCCGTCAGGCAAGTGCCACATGTATCACATTCCTATCTCATCTAGTTCACTGGTGCCCTTCAGCAACGGAAATCACCTTACCAGGCCTACAATCAAAAACTGCATGACTCCAGAGTTCCATGCATGGTAATCAGTGTCGAAATGCCAACTGCAGCATTGACTTCCAGTTCCAAAAGTCAGTTGCGTGCAGGCCCTCAGAACCCTGTGGACCGGTGTGGAAAATAAGAGGAAACACTCTTTTGGACCCACAGCAATGTGACTGACTCTCAACTGTCCTCTGAGCAATTAGGGATGGTCTATAATTCTATTGATGCCCTTATCTCAGAATTGAATTACGCAAAACAAAAATGTAAGTCACGCCATCAGTAAAGGTACAGTAAAGTACCTAACCAGACCATCAGGCTGCTTTCTCATTAGAGAGATGATTGGTGGTAGCATAACTCATGGTCACCAGGCCCCAGGCAAGGCCAGTGCTTGAGAAGGCAAGACTTCCACTGTCATCTCAGTCAGTGCAGCAATCTCAAGAGGGCTATTTTCTAAACACAAAGGTTTCTGCAATCCAAAGCCCTAGCTCAGGATTTGCTCTATGTCAACTAACCTGCCTGGTGACCGTCAGGAAAGTAAACACAATGTTAGCATTCATTTCAAGAGGGCCGCAACGTAAGAGCGGAGATGAACTGCAGGGGTTATAGAAGGCTCTGGTCAAAGCACACGCTGTATACTATGAGCAGTGGTGGGCTCCACATCTAAGGAAGGATGCACTGACCTTGGGTCGAGTGGGGGTTCAAAACAATGAACAAGGGGATTAAGGGCTTGTCATAAGAGGAGCAATTGAGGACTATGGGTCTGTATGCAGAGTTTAAGGATGAAGGAGAGATCTCTGAAACTTACAGAATATCAAGGGGCCTGGATAGACTGAACTCAGAGATGATGTTTCCACTAGTTGGAGAGTCTAGGACCTGAGGGCACAGCCTCAGAGTGAAGGCAAGAACCTATAGAATGGAAATAAGGATGAATTTCTTCGGCCAGCAGTTGGTTAATCTTTAGACTCATTGCTGCACAGGGCTGTGAAGAATTGAGAATGCATTTAAAACAGCAATAGATAGGAACTTGATTGGTAAGGGGGAACGAGGGTTGGGGGTGGGGGGTGGAAACAAGGAGGGAGAATGGTGGTGAGAAACGCATCAGCCACAATCAAACAGTGGGCCAGTCTCAAAATAGGCCAAATGGCATAATTCTGCTTCTCGATCTTACGGAAGCCCTTCTGTCGGCAATAACCAATCAGCTGTGCAGCTAACCAAGCTGACGGACCCACTTCAGCATATCAGGAATGCATTCAAAATCAATTGTTTCTAATGAATAGCAGGCATCAACTTTCAAATATTTTGTGCCTCCATTAATCTTCATTACTAAAAAGGTCTTCCGAGCTTTCTATTCCTGGATCACACAGAGTTATTAGAGGGTAGCAGGTATAACACTACATCTGGTCTGAGTATCTGTGGGCTAGGGAATGGGAGAAGAAAGAAGATAGAAGAATGCCCTAATGCAGGCCTTTAAAACGAACAAATGGTTTAAATAGAGCAGACAAAGGGAAAATGTTTCTACCTGTCGGGACGAGATTTAAAAATAAATTAAAGCTCAGATATTTAAGACAGTCACTAACAAATTCAATAATGAAGTCGGGAGAAACATCTACAGCCAAAAACTGCAGCTTGCCACTGTACGGTAACAGATAATCAAATTGAACATTTATTACCATTCGTTCGGATTTTGGTGTCACTAGCTAATCAACATTCGTTCCCTATCCCTTACTGCCCTTGAATGAAATGGCTTCCTTAGCAATTTCAGAGTCAACATACTAGTGTGGGTCTGGGGTCCTATGTAGGCCACAACAGGCAAGGTCTGGCAGATTTCCATCCCTAAAAAAGATATTTATAAATAGAAAATCAATTTAGTTTACTAAATGAGTTCATGGGATGTGGAAGTCGCTCGCTAGACCAGTTCTCATTGCACATCTGTAATTATACTGGCGAGGGCGGTGGGAAGCTGCCTTCTTGAACCGTTGCAGTCGTTGGGGTGGTAACTGATGCTAATGACCATTATCATCATTACAATTCATGAACTGAATTTAAATTTGCGGTTTGACTTGAACCCAGATCATTAGACCTGGACTCTGGGTTTACTATAAGACTGTAAGACCCAAGTGCTGAAAGTAACCTATTTAACCCATTGAGTCTGCTCTGCCATTCAACGAGATCATGGCAGATCCTTGAATCTGCATCTCCACTAACATGCCTTTTCCTCACAACCCTGGATTCCCTTACTGATTAAAAAAATCAGTGCCAGCGTTGAACATTCTTAATCCAGCTTTCTGGATGAATCCATAGAATCAATGCCCTCAGGATAAATTCCTGATGTTACTGAAATGTGTTACTCCCTTACTCAGATTATTCCATCTGGTCCTAGACACACCTACAAAAAGCAAAAGACCACTCAGCATCTACCCTGACAAACCCACTAAGAATGCTGTATGCTTCAAATGAGAGGAAACATTATTTTCAGAATTCCATGTAGTACAAACCAACCTATTTAACTTCTTCTCATAAGGCAATTCCTCCATGTCCAGGGTCAACCTGTTGAACCTTCAATGTACTGTGTCCAATGCCAGCACAGTTTTCCTTAGAAAGAGATCAAAACTGTTTAATATTCTATCTGTAGTCTAATGGGTTTGTTGTATAGATTTAATAAAGCCTCCCTATTTTTATGTTCTATTCCCTTTCAAAGAAAGGTTAAGATTCCATTTGCCTTCTCCATAACCTGCTGAATTTGGATGACAGACTGATGATTTATGCACAAGGAACCCCTAAGCCCTTTTGTACTGCAGCTTTCAGCAGTCCCTCTCCATTTAAATAATATTCAGCTCCTCTACTCTTTCTGGCTAAGTGCATAACCTCACATCTCTCACAATATCCCACATCTGCCAAGTTTTTGCCCATTTACTTAAAATTATTAGCCCATTGACATTAAGAGAACCAGCAATGTACTGGCAATGCATTTAAGAGAATGCTAACAAAGTACTGAAGGTGAACAAGAGAAAGTTTTGTTGATAATGTTAGGTAAAGTGAGAGGAAACGCGCATCCTCATTGAAAAGTGGAAAGTGAAAAGCATCCTCATTAAGATACATCCTCATTGAAAAGTGCACGAGCAGAAGAGAATGCCAAAACAAAATTAATGTTCTTCCAAGTAAAACACATGTCATGTGATAGCTGCTCTCTGATGTTAACCAGCTCTTTGACACAGATGATGCTGTACAAGCATTGAACCAGTATTTACAATAACAGCACACAGTCTCTTTTTGTCTGCCCCTTCATCCTGTTATGAATCCAATAAAAACAGAACTTTGAGCTAACCCTTTTCCTCTTCACTTCGAATGATCAAGCTGGGATTTCAACAGCGATTACACTAGTTGGTTAACAGTATTTTGCAATCCCTCCACTCCAGTGGTGTATCCGATCATTGAATTCCATTACTCACCCGAAACAGCATCAAGTTGACTTTGCCGAAGTGTAATCGAGGCCCAAGCTATTGTGCAGCACACCAGCAATTGTAACAACATTGATTTATGACTTTATTAAGCCTTCTCTGGAGAATAAGTGCAATCTTCACACGAATGGGTTTGAAAATAAATTTCAGAAATAATAAATCAGTGCCATAATGTACAGTCACATTACAGCTCTATAAAATGCTAGGTCAAAGGAATGTAAAACTGCTTAAGCTCCCAGCTTTGAAGGGCAAAAGGGACAAATGACTCTTAATGGGTTACCTTCAACTTTCTATCCACGTCTTAGAAATCATTCAGCTCAAGAGTGCAATACAGCACAAATCATCGAATGACAGAAAGCATTCGCTTTGACAGAACAACAGTGACCACCATAATCATACAATATTTTCCGCGCCTGGTCCTTGCTCAGGTGTTATCTTCCCTTCAATGAGAAATATTGTCAGGATCAGCTCTCTGCATGTGCTGGCTTTGCTGACCTCAGTAGGTGATGGTAGCCAAGCTATTATAAACCATCTGGCAAAGGTGTTTCAATTCCCATAAGAGACTGAGAAGTTTTAAAAGAGAAAAGAAATTTGAACTTCTGATGACTATGCAAAAAGGAACATATACCAGGACTAAGGTTTAAAACTTTTACTCAACAAACAAATGCAAAGCAACAGTAATTAAGAACTACTTTGTCGGGAAATACTTGAAAATTGACCAGAGAATGATTTAAAAAACCACACCGTGATAATGCTTCATACTTGCTCAAGTAGACAGGCCCCCCCACCAGAACCAGCCTCAAGTAATTCTCAACTCGAGTGCTTCCACTCTTTTTCCTTTAATAGCTGTTTAGAAATTAAAAGTTGCTCAATCTTTAATGAAATGGGTTTCTGTGGAGATTACTTCTTCTAGACAAGGTTAAGTGTACCTTCGTTCAAATCCTCAAAAACTGGGTCTTTTTCATCAGAGCTTGAACTCCCGTTCACTTTGTAGAAGTGAATGAGAGAGACAGGTCACCTCGATCTTTCTGCTCAAAGATTATTGAGAGTGGCCTGTATGCAAGGTTCAGAGTTTTCTAAGTAAAAAGAACAGTACCCATTACTCATCTTCATGGCAGTGTGAATCTCATGGGCCTTGTATCCATATAGATATGTTAATTAGTTGCTTATTCTCTGGACTACCAATTCTATTTACTTTCATAATCAAACTGACAGTTTAAATTTATAACCATTTCAAAATCTACCCTGATGACTATCAAACCATGCTTTAAAATGAACAGTCTCACCATTTTCAGCATACCTATCATCGACGTGTGTGAATCACTTATCTGCTTCCCAATAAAACAACTTGGACTACCCTTTAACAATGAAGCCATCCAAGCTTAGTGCTAGGCAGAATTCACAACAGGTCAACTGATCCCTTCACTCTTAAAACTCAGCCTAACACTTCAGTTCTTGCCTCAAGCAGGGTATTTCACCTGATGCAAGAACGCAGATATTATCCCTTGTAATACAACAAACTAAATGGGATTTCATGGTATCAAAGAATCTAACAGACCTAACAGACATTTATTACATCTGGCTATTATGTGCATGAATTTTATTCACAGGCACATAATTTAATGTCAGTCCAAACATTTACAAGAGAAGCATACTTCCTGTAGCCTGCGATAACAAGGTGTACAGCTGGATGAACACAGCAGGCCAAGCAGATGAGCAGGAAGGCTGATGTTTTGGGCTTCAAGTGATCAGAGTTACAAGGTTAGGAGACCTTCCTATACTTCTGTCACATGCTACAATACAGTGAAACATTTCCCTTAAAAAAAAGGTGCGGAGGGGGTAGTAGAGTCAAGTCATCATGGTCCTAGAGGATCTGAGGGCTGCTGTCTTATTAGAGAAGATGGGCAGTGGCTTAACTGGAGGGCCAGCACACCTTGGGAGGCGAGAAAGTTTGAGAAGTAAAAGTGCTGAGTTCATCCAGCTCTACACTTTGTTATCCCTTCATGGTAACGTCAGCTGGTGCGGGAATTGAGCCATGCTGTTGACCTCACTCTGCATCAAAACCTGGCTATCCAGTCAACTGAGCTAACTGACCCTCAGGTCACTGAAGAAGGTATATATTCGTACTAAGTGCAACATTACAAGTCAAGATTTGAGAGAATATTGGGCATCATAATTCTCACATACACACACCCCTCTCTCCTCCAGCATGGCAACAAACTCCACCTCCATCCTACAACACACACAGAAAACCAGATCAATCCACCTCACCACACCCCTCCCCTCACTAAAATCTCCACACAAGTTTTGCCTGGGGAGTTACAATTGGTAACTTGGAAAAGTACTGCAAGCACAGACCAGCAGGTGAGACAGAAATAAGACTAGAAAAGGGGAGGCACAAGTAAAAATGGTACCTCAGGCAGAAAGTTAAAACACTGAATAATATTTCTGGCTGCCAAACTTTTCCTTCCTGCTTACACAGCAAGCTGATTTAAAAACAGCTGAATTACAACTGAAGATTCGGCTCACTTCAATTAACCTCCTGAAATTCATCCTGTCAGATGTCACGTTTGATGCTCATCATGCCAGCTGGTTTCCGAAATTACAACCTCATTAATTTGTTTTCTTTAAAACCCTGCAGAGTAAAATGCAATTCAATCTCATCACACTACAAGAGACTTCAAATGAGGAGTTTTATCAACATGCAACATTCAGTCCCAACATCAAGCTGGTGCTAACCATTACCCAGATACTTAAATGTCATTCAACAGACCCCTTTCTCCAGCAGCCCAAAACTTTGGTGATCTGTACAATTTGACTCAAACAAGTTTGGATTCTCCTCCATTTGTACAGTGAATTCAAATGCTGCCTAGTTGAGACATCAAAACCAGGAAGGCTTGTCCTCTGCCTCTGCTAGGGTTATGTTAACATCACAAACATCCAAATCCCACTGATAATAACCTGATCCGATTCTGTGCTATTGATTGAGGGATAACTATTTGCCAAGGCAACATAAGAATAATGTCACTGGCCTACTCTGAGGTAGTGCTAAGGGATTTTTTATTTTACATCTGACAAACAGGCTAACGATTCATCTAAAGGAAGGTACAGTGCTCCAGTCCTGCCTTGGAGTGTCAGATTTGATTTTTGTGACCTAGCTCTGGAGTGGGAATTTAACCTTGTTTTCAAAATGGCAAAGAGGGATGTAACAGAGTGGCAGTCATCACACATCCCTCAGCAGTGGCTGACCAACATTAAATCATTGATCAGTATATCAACAGTTGCTTTGGTGATGCATATAGAAGCCGAATACTCCTCATCCAGAAGGCGATTCTCACTAAGAGATCACACCAAGGAATGAGTTGCTAGACCGCATCATGGTCAAGCTCAGGAGATGCCAGATGATCACTTATAGAGTGGCATAGTAGTTAGCACTGTTGCCTCACAGCGCTAGGAACCTGGGTTCGGTTCCAGTCTCCGGTGACTGTCTGTCCAAACTCTACACATTCTCCCAGTGTCTGTGTGGATTTCCTCTGGGTACTCCAGTTTCCTCACACAGTCCAAAGGTGTACAGGTTAGGTGGATTGGCCATGAAAAATGCAAGGATAGGGTGGTGCGGTGGGTTTGAGTGGGATGCTTTTTGGATGGTTGGTGATCAATTGATGGGCCGAATGGCCTGCTTCCTCACTGCGGGCACTGTACGATTCTACTTGTACTTTCAAACAGCCGAGTGAGTGACTGGGTGGGCTGATCTGCTGCAGTTAAACTTTTTTGTGTGACAGTGCACTGTTTGACCAGTGAAGCAAGAATTTAGGAGTAGAAATTAGCCCTGATTAACAACACAAAAGTGGACAAGTTCAATTCCATTCTAAGTTGCATTCATGCTGCTGCAAAGGATAACTTGTTCTCACTGCATTAGAAACAGAACAGTACACTTAGATGGACAAGTCATACATACTGACTATGCAAAGTGATGAACCAGTGTAGAATTAAAAGTTTGACAGTAAACTGCTCACAGTTCTGTCAATTGCCATTTTTTGAGTGTCAATACCACTTTAACTTGGCTATGGGTATGGTACTCCGACCCATCATCCAGCAGGCCATAACAACTACAAAGTGAAAATTAAAATATCAATAGACGAACAGCAAATGTTGATAAGTTACGACAGCAAATAGAAAACGCTAGAAACGTACAAATCAGCCAATATCCTTGGAAAGAGTTAAGTCATATTTGGAATTAGACTGAAGTTTTCACCAAGACCAGAAAGTATGAAAGACTTTTGGACAAACTGGGGAGAACAAGATAGTGGGCTGGGGAGCAGAATGACAGAAATAGCCGATTTGTAGAATATTACAGCATGGAAGAAGATGGCCATTCAGGTCAATGTGACGGTACTGGCTCTTTACGAGCTCTGCAAATTTCTCCTTTGGAAAAATTATTGAACCTGTTTCCACCACATGTTTCAAGCTGAACAGGAATTGGTGATATATTTCTTTCCTCATGTCATCTCCAGTTCCTTCACCAGCTTGTTTAACGCCATGTCACTCAGACAAGCACATGAGCAGGGAAGTTTTGAAGGGACATGTGCCAGTATCAGGCAGGTGGGACTAGGTTCGTTTGGGATTATGTCTGGCATGGACCAAAGAGTCATACAGCATAGAAACACACACTATGTCCACCTCCTACTGATTCTGCTGAGTTAGTCAAATAATTTTGAATGCCTCAATCACTTCTCCTCTTAACCTTTTCTGTTCTAAGGACAACAACCCTTGCTTCTCCACGTCACCAGCGCTCTAAAGTTTTTCATTGTGGATATCATTCTAGTAAAATAGACGTAAAACTCTGTAGATACTGTAAATCTGAAATTAAAACAAAGAAATGCTGTTAAAACTCAGCAAGTTGGCCAGTATCTACAGTAGGGAGGTGGTGGGAATGTTAATGTCACCAAACCTACTCTGAGGCATGGGTTTGCAAATGAAGAATTTTAAATCCAATAAAAACCTGGAATTTAAAAAAAGGACCATGTAGCCATTGTTAATTGTTGGTTTTGAAAAAAAGAATCTGACAAGCCCTTTAGGGAAGGAGATCTGTAAATGACAATATTGCAGCTCTAATTTACAGAGTTCAAACTGCAATTAGCAAGCAAGGCCTAGATTTGGACAGAAGCAACATGTTGAGACTGCTGCATAGCTCGAGTGGACATGATACCAAAAAAAAAGCCGTATTATTATCGATATCCGCACAGCAACTACACACTATCATGAGAAAGTAATTACTTAATCCTAACCCTGGCTTGCTTGAACTTCTCATCCATTAAACCAGATGTCCATACACTTTCAGAAAAAGGAACCGTAAGGGGTCAACAAGCTCTATCAGGAACTAGAAAATGTTTAGCATCCCAATTTTAGATCCTACTCAGTGGGAAATGAACCCCAAAAAGATGTGAAATTGCTTTATTACAGTTCATTATATAATATCACATTTGATTTCCTGGAACATGAGTGGAAGGAGAGAGTAAATCATCAGACAATAGGCGCACGACTGAAGTCAACGACATTTACTTTTTAAATATTTAATAAAGGTTGAAAGCTCTGAAGCACTTTATAAAAAGTAATAATAAATGAGATAGTGCCCATTATTAATTTATCATTCAAATTAATCTGTCAGCAGTTCCAATTAAAAAGAACATTCAATTATTCATTGGTGTATAATTGGAAATTACAAAGAGAAAAGTTCTATTTACAACCAGGTTCAATCATGAAATTTGTCACATTTATGGTAGGACAACCCATGAAGCAGTTATAAGAGACCAAGAAAGTTACTTACCTGTTTATGCATTTCAATGTTCAAACCATAAGACATTTCATAATACTGGAAAGAAAAACAAAATAAAATGTTAGTGTCTTACATTCTATTTTGGATGGACCCTCTGTGTGGTTACTAATCATGCAACCATGTTATGATCATCAAGATAGCCATTTGTGCTCTCCAGTAGTCACTTGCTCACGCACCAGCACACTAATGCACTCCATCAGATAAACACACAAGGAATGTCAATTCTTTAAAAATCAAGTTCCTGCCTGTGGAAACTCCTATAAAAACACAAGGCCTAATGAGAGCTCAAAGCCTTTTTACTGAAAGAGATGCTTTTACCAGGTCTCCTGATGAAACTAGCTAGGATGCAGCTTGCATTGCATTCATGCTTCTTTATTCTTTCAAGGAAGGTGGGTGTGTCTGGCAGAGCCGGGATTTTGTACCTACCCCTAAGAGGCTTTACCATCTCTCTAAAATGCTGAGTGGCTTGCAAGGCTTTTCAATGGGCAATTGGTCAACCAATTTGTTATGGGTCTGGGGTCACATGAAGGCCAAAGGGGGAAAAGATAACAGATTTACTACTTTATAAGATTATTGGTAAACTACGTGGGATTTTACAACATTCAATGACAGCTGTCACGGTCATTGTTACCAGAAGTAACATTATATTCCAGATTAAGAAATTTAAATCAATTGCCCCAGCTGCCATGTTGGAACTTGAACCCATCTCCAGAACAGTATCCTGGGCTTCTGGGTAACACGTCCAATAACTGCAGGTTTTGCCTATAGGATGCCTCAGTGCAGTTGGATTTGGAATCTGCACTCCACCTGCATATGTACAGACACATCTAAAGGCAGCATCATCAGGCACAGACCCTTGGCCAAACTCCCACTTTGAGCCTGGGTCGACTAAGCCAAGGCAGAGATCAGCCAAAGTCCTGTTTCAGGAACTGAAACTGATTTATGTTCCTAAATGGAAATGTTGTTAGCAGAGAAAATGAAGGGTTCAGTACTTAAAACCATCAAGTGTTCGGTGGTCCACGTGCCCCCATACTCAAGAAAAGGTGCAAAGAGTGATAAGGTAAGATCAGGGAGGAGTGAAAAATGAAACACAAGAGAAGATCAAACAGTCAACTACACTTTTCAATCAACAAGTACGTAACAACAGAATGAGATAGCAGACAGTTCTCATTCAATATTTAATCCAAGAGTTGGATTCCATCTTGGTAAAGAAATCCTACTGCTTATTGCAAAACCAAAAAATAAATCTCAGTATCCAATCCCCCCAGCTGAAAAACTATCAATAAGATCAGGAGTATCTATTTCATGCATCCATTTTAAACTAAACTGGAAAGTCACAGAGACCCTCCAATTATTTGGGAAAAATAGAAACTGTCGGAATAAAAAACAGTTGGAGAAACTCGGCAGCTCTGGCAGCATGCGGGATAAGACAGCAAGCGAGTTAACATTTCAAATCCGATAAGACTCTTCTCCAGGTGCTGGAAAACAGTGGTATTTTATGCCGTTGACAGAGAGGGAGGAGGAGGAGTGAGTAGAACAGATTGTGAAGATGCACTGAATAAAAACAAACAAAGGGAGTGCTCATGAATCTTGTAACTTTCACATCGCTCTCTCTCTCCTTTATTATCATTAGCACTCCCTTGATTTTTACTTTGAGCACCACCACCTTCTGTTCCACTCACTTTTCTCTCCTTTTGTCAATGGTATAAAAGTCACCATTTTCCAACCTCTTTCAGTTTTGATGATAATTCACATTGGATTTGAAACACTAGCTCCATGTCTCTCCCCACAGGTGCTGCCCAACCTGATTATTTTCTCCAGCAATTTATATTTAATTCACATATCCAGCATTTACAGTATTTCACACTTAAATACAGAAACTGCTCATGAACATTGCCCAGAAACCCCATGCAAGTCTAAAGGTATAGGGAGGTCAAGTGCTCCCAGAATGTCAGTTCAAATAGGAATTCGTAACAAACACTGCATCACAACTTTTAAGTTAGAGGTGGCAACACTGTATAGGATTACATGGTGGAGAAAGATACACAGCTCCTTTATGATTAATGAGACATCCCCCAGCTATAAGCATACATCCAAATATCTAGACAAATGGAGAGTCTAGATACAGTCTGGACAGACTTCAACTTTTTTGTAAAAAGTTACAATGAAAAGAAGGTCCTTACCATGACATAATGGCGTTGCATTTCTGTCTTTTCACTGGCCAGTTTGTCACATTCCAACTTGAGGCTGTGGTTAAAAAAAACACAGAACAAAAATCAAATGACAAATTCTAAGAAAACATTGCACTCTCTGCTCTTTAGGTTTCATTCCAAATTCAAGCTCTGCCCTTTGCCTTTGGGGAAATGAAGTGAAAATATTACACTCGGTAGTATTTTTTTTGAATGACTACCCAATACATCATACTCCACTGAAAACAAAAAAAAACTACTGCTGTCATGCCAGGACACTGACTAAAGAGCCACGTTTTACACAGAATCCCAAATATTTGCAGCCTACTTGACCACGTGCTTCTCCCACAGCACCATCAACTGAAGCTTTCATCCAGAATTCCCATGTGACCAATTTCCATCAGGAGTCACTATGTACTTCAGAGAACCAAAACAGTGAGTGATCTTTAAAGTTAAGTTCCTTCGCTCCCACCCAACATCTCTCTCCCTTCTCTCACAAGAGAGGGGTACACAGGCCAATTAGAACATTTATAGTACCACCCTGGTAAGAACTGAATCACTGAATAAAGATCAAAGTACAGTGAGGGGGGGGGGGCTTGGCACAGTAGTAAGTAGTTCATTAAACTACTAGGGCATGATTACAAAAATTAGTGAGCATTTGGAATAACCTCTCAGAAGGTTCCAATAATGAAACACTGCCAAGGACATTGAGCAAATTGGTCCATCTCATTTTCCAAATTTAATGTAACTGTATTAAATCTATGTAATGCACAGAAACAAATTTCCAACTCATGAGCATGCAAATCAGATAGCCTCTTGGCCACTTAAGCTTGTACCGCCATTCAGTAAGATCCACAATCAATCTAATTTTGCCCCATTCTCACGGACCACTTTTCATCCCATTCTTTACCAAGACTCTATCCCTGTGTTAAAAATGTTTAAATACATTACCTCTACAGACTTCTGAGGCAGCACAGTCCCAAATTCAAGACTTTCAGTGAAAATACATTTTACCGCATCTGGTGTCTTTAATTAAAAGCCTTTGGTTTTTGGGAAAAAAAAACTGACCCTAGTTCTAGACTCTCCCACAACAGGAAAATCTTTTCCACACACACATTTCCAAGACGTCTCAGGATCTTACAGGTTTCAATCAAACCTACAGGATCACACAGTGGCCGGCACTGCTGCCTCCAGGATCCCAGGCCACTGTCTGTGTAGTGTTTGCACGAGTTTCGTCTGCAGGCTCATATTTCCTCCCACAGTCCAAAGATGTACAGGTTAGGTGGATTGGCCGTGCCAAGTTGCCCTGAATGTCTCGAGACGTGCAGGCTAGGGGCATTAGCCACAGGAAATGCATGTTTCCAGGGGTACGATGGGGGAGGGGGGGGGGGGGGTCTAGGCAGGATGCTCTTCAGGGGGTCAGTGTGGATTGAATAGAACGAATGCCGGCTTCCACACTGCAAGCATTCTATAACTGAGTAACCGACTCTCCTAAACTCCACTGGATACTAGCTTAACCTACTGAACTCCATCTCACAAGACAACTTGCCCATTTCGTGTATTAGTCGAGTAAATCGCCACTGAATTAGAAAGGCATTTACATTCTTCCTTAGATAAGAAGGCTAGCACTGCTCATGACACCAGATGTGGTCCCACCAGTGCCTTGTAACATACCTAAAGCATAGCTACCCTGCATTTCATTCAACTCCCTTCTCAATAAATGAGAATACGCTATTAGATTTCCTAATTGCTTGCTGTGCCTAGATGTTAAACTTTTGCAACTTATGCCCGGCACTGCAGAAGAATCTGCCTATTTCCATGTTTTGGGGTTGATTCTGAGAAACTGAAATACCTGAAAGATATTGTGAACTATTCCTGCTATGTCTTTTTTTTGGCTTTAGTCTACAATTTAGGGAGATATCAGTTACACTACAAATGGAACAAGTCACAAGGAAAGACAATGTTCAGTTAATAGTGTTTTTAGTCATTTGTTACAATGGATATTTTAGAAAATGTAATCACGATGTATCATTTTTTCAGCTGAGTGCAAGTCTTTTTTAAGCAGTGAAGAGTTAACAGCTAGCGAGGTGATCAATTTGACGATAGTGTGTGCAAGAGGACTGCTGCCAGCGTGATTACTTACCAGCCTATGCCCTTTCATCAGAAGGTAACATTGGTTAACTCACTTCAATGTCTTGTTGCTTGGGTACTGACCTGTATTGTTCCAGAGGCTCCGAAAGCTTTGTACAGCCTCCCGAATCCAGGAGTCTGTGGGCAACCACTCCTCCCCCAGCTGCAGGCCTCAGTAACGTACATCAAGAATACACCTTGTGTCACTAGTCCAGGACTGAGCACAGCCAAAACATGGCTTTAGTTTAAAGCCCTTCAACTGCCTCACACGCATCTTGGTGTCAGACTGCTCTTGCAAATACTAGCACAAAAACAGTGATAAAAGGTATAGAAAAAGGGGCGTATTTTCCTGTCCTTCTGCCAAAAGGACATCAGCCCCATCACTGCCTGGATTTCCAACTCCAGGTCATTGACACTGACCAAGGTTATGATGCATTTAGTCGAACAGTGCTACCTCTAACTTGGCTTCGTACAAGACTGCGCTACTGTTCGAGCAATACCTTAAGTCCCAAAATATTTGTGGTTACACACCCTGGTGAAGTTAGAGAACCTAGAAACTGAGGAATGACAGCCTTCAAATTATGGAGCACCGTATCTTCAAAACATCCCAAACAGCTGATCAGCGCAATGTTACTTTTGAAACAGGCAACAAGATAAGTTCAGTTCAAACATAAAAGCTCTGTGGGATCTTCCACATATGCCTGGACTTTGCAGCCTCCTGTCAAAGATAGCACTACTGGCTGAGTTAGCACAACTGAGAGAAGTGTTAACCTAAATAACGTTTAAAATTCTTGAGTGGAGCTCTAAGCAACTGACTCAGAGGTTAACTACAGGATCCAAACTGAAAAACTTAACATTTCCAACACAGAGGTAGCTATTGAGCAAACCACAGACATACAACACTTCATTATTTTCCACTCAACAAGCCAAAAGGATTCTCACTCCAGTCAACAGCATTTGATAGAATTTCACGCAAAACAGATTATCAAAAACAGATATGGATATCTTCCAGAGCATACCAGCCACAAGGCTGACTCTATTCTGGAGCAAACAAATAGCCCAATTTAAAACAAAAATGGACAGAGCCTACTGCAGCTTTGTCAGGTTGTCCAGCGAATGCATGTTAAAAGATAGGAGGTGGGGGGCATTATTTCAGGCTGTCACTCTACACAGGAATATTGAAAAATAAATGGAACTATTTCTCCAACCACATTCAAATAGAAGACACTTCACTTTATCAGCACTCAAGCAGTTTTATGGCAAGGGTAAAAAAAACTACCCCAAATTAACACGCAGCATTGAAATAGCAAATGTGATGCACTTTTAAAGTTTCTAGAAGAATAAGATCAGCACCACAGTTCACTTACTTCAAGTATAGAATGGATTTGGTGACACCAAAGCAAAATTTTATCATTGCTTGACATCTGGGAAGGGAAAAAATGTTGTGAATACTCAACAGGTTAGGCAATGAGAGCGAAAGAAACAATTCTTTATGTTTCATCAGAATCCCCACCAGCTCTTCTATATACTATAACCAGCCTTTGTATGTGTGTGCTCAAACCTCCACATCTCCTTTGCATCTTTTGGTAAGGAGGACAAAACTGTGCACACACAGTCTCCTAGTATCAGAGAATTTGGGAACTGCAGATGCTGGAGAATTCCAAGATAATAAAATGTGAGGCTGGATGAACACAGCAGGTCAAACAGCATCTCAGGAGCACAAAAGCTGACGTTTCGGGCCTAGACCCTTCATCAGAGAGGGGGATGGGGAGAGGGAACTGGAATAAATAGGGAGAGAGGGGGAGGCAGACCGAAGATGGACAGTAAAGAAGATAGGTGGAGAGAGTATAGGTGGGGAGGTAGGGAGGGGATAGGTCAGTCCAGGGAAGACGGACAGGTCAAGGAGGTGGGATGAGGTTAGTAGGTAGATGGGGGTGCGGCTTGGGGTGGGAGGAAGGGATGGGTGAGAGGAAGAACCGGTTAGGGAGGCAGAGACAGGTTGGACTGGTTTTGGGATGCAGTGGGTTGGGGGGGGGGGGGGGCGGGGGGGAAGAGCTGGGCTGGTTGTGTGGTACAGTGGGGGGAGGGGACGAACTAGGCTGGTTTAGGGATGCAGTAGGGGAAGGGGAGATTTTGAAACTGGTGAAGTCCACATTGATACCATATGGCTGCAGGGTTCCCAGGCGGAATATGAGTTGCTGTTCCTGCAACCTTCGGGTGGCATCATTGTGGCAGTGCAGGAGGCCCAAGATGGACATGTCATCTAGAGAATGGGAGGGGGAGTGGAAATGGTTTGCGACTGGGAGGTACAGTTGTTTGTTGCGAACTGAGCGGAGGTGTTCTGCAAAGCGGTCCCCAAGCCTCCGCTTGGTTTCCCCAATGTAGAGGAAGCCACACCGGGTACAGTGGATGCAGTATACCACATTGGGAGATGTGCAGGTGAACCTCTGCTTAATGTGGAATGTCACCTTGGGGCCTGGGATAGGGGTGAGGGAGGAGGTGTGGGGACAAGTGTAGCATTTCCTGCGGTTGCAGGGGAAGGTGCCGGGTGTGGTGGGGTTGGAGGGCAGTGTGGAGCGAACAAGGGAGTCACGGAGAGAGTGGTCTCTCCGGAAAGCAGACAGGGGAGGGGATGGAAAAATGTCTTGGGTGGTGGGGTCGGATTGTAAATGGCGGAAGTGTTGGAGGATGATGCGTTGTATCCGGAGATTGGTAGGGTGGTGTGTGAGAACGAGGGGGATCCTCTTGGGGCGGTTGTGGCGGGGGCGGGGTGTGAGGGATGTGTTGCGGGAAATACGGGAGACGCGGTCAAGGGCGTTCTCGATCACTGTGGGGGGAAAGTTGCGGTCGGAGGCGGAGGAATTGGGAATAGGGGATGGAATTTTTGCAGGAGGGTGGGTGGGAGGAGGTGTATTCTAGGTAGCTGTGGGAGTCGGTGGGCTTGAAATGGACATCAGTAACAAGCTGGTTGCCTGAGATGGAGACTGAGAGGTCCAGGAAGGTGAGGGATGTGCTGGAGATGGTCCAGGTGAACTGAAGGTTGGGGTGGAAGGTGTTGGTGAAGTGGATGAACTGTTCGAGCTCCTCTGGGGAGCAAGAGGCGGCGCCAATACAGTCATCAATGTACCGGAGGAAGAGGTGGGGTTTGGGGCCTGTGTAGGTGCAGAAGAGGGGCTGTGCCACGTAACCTACAAAGAGGCAGGCACACAGGAAGAAGCGGAGGGCCTTGAGGCCATCTCCATGCGGAATGCAGGTGTACAGGGACTGGACGTCCACACAGTCTCCTCCTGACTTTATTCAATTGCAACAACCTCCAAAACCTGCCGATCCAGAGGCAAGAATTCTGAGACTAGAACTACAAAGAAGATTTATCAAAAGATATGCATTGGAACACAAAAATTGAGACACCTCATGTGCTAAGCATGATGTGTCAATTAGTGACAGCATGCTGCTTCTGTCATGACCAGTCCTTAGGAGATGAGGCACAAAGGAACTGACAGTTTGAACAGGTCTACCTTCCTGCAGGAAACTACAGCATTTATAAGCAAAGACAGTTTGGAAAAGCTGAAAGAAAACATTGTTGAGTCCCCAGAAAAAAATGTCCTCATCACTTTCAGAGCAAAGGGCCAGTGGTGGGCTGTCTTTCATTCATGAGTAAGGAATTGTCACTATTTGTTGAAATAATATAAAGAGAAGCAGACAGCCATCCTGGGTTAGCTGGGCTGAATGGCCTCTTTCAGTGCTCTAAGAGTCTACGGAACCATATAACACAATAGGCACCAAGAGAAAAAATGTGGAGCAAATGGATGGGAAAAGGCTGGTCAGCAACCAGCACACAAATGCCCATGTGACACAATTCATTTTTAAAATCTAATTATTAAAACACACATGCAGAAATGTTTGAGTGCAGCCCTTCCGTTAATAAATTCTTAGAGGTCAGCAGCAGCAATGATCTCCCTGACAGGTATACAAACAGGCCAGCAGTAATAACAGATTCCATAATCTCAGCACAATGCTCATACATACAGATAACTCAGCTCAGGAGATATTGTTAACATTATAACATTGCAGGCATTCAGAAAGCCTGCAAAAACAAGGGCCACCTCTTCACTGCAGAGCTCAAGAGCAAAGCAATGCCAGTGTCTAAATGCTAGGTTAGGTCCACGGTGATTTAAGGCTCCAGGCTCCAGCCCCCTCACCAGCTGAACACCAGTAATCTTCCCCAAGATAGATTACACAATGCTACAGTCAGTCAGGACTCTAAACCAAACCACAGTCAATTTCTCCCAGTTTGGCAGATTCTTATTTTTAAGGGGATAGTCCGGTGCTAAAGTAGTTTCACTTTCTAGACAGGTACATACCACAGCGATCTGTCAGAGAGCTGCTGAGCCTACACATCCTCTTGGTGCTGTTTAATAAAAAATGGTCTGATGTTATTGTTAAACCAAACAAATTGATGCAATGACTTTGTTCAGCATAGATAACTGTACAGTAGCTAAAGGAACCAGTTGAGTATTCAAAATATATTTCTTTGATTGAGGGAATTTTAATTTTGCATATTATTTGAAGGACACATAACTGCTGCTGCTCTCTTAAGCCCTGGTCCTGTATCATGATTGTGGATGAAAAATGGCCACCATTTAATGTGGTCATACGATCTCCAACTTGCACATGCACACATAAATGCACGTATAATCCAAAACAAACAACCAATTTCACCCCATGTTTCTTCACCTCATTGACAGGATCCTACAACCATTTGAACAAGATGCCAGTCAAGCAGATCGTCAGCCCTGACCTTGAAACAGCCATGTGTAATAGGTTACTTACCGTGCATAGCTAACAACTGAAGGAGCGGAGTATTTTAGCAGTTGTTATACTTGCCATTAAGAGGCAGTGCCTGTACTCAGTCATACGCATGGTGGCCATAACAGTCCACTGACACTCAGCAACCTCTGTCGCACTGGTCGAGAATCAAGCTTATGACAAATTCCCAACCCAACTCGCTCAAATTAAAATGTCGAAACTAGGAGTATTGATTTTCAACAAATACTTCAGCAAATAGATTGCATCAGCATTTCCAATGACCTTATTGGAGCATATTTTCCTTTGGGTATTAAATCTCAGAACAGGCAGACCTGCTTACACTCTGCACTGCAGGGTAGTTTAACCAATCACACATTTTATCATTACTGGCTGTGCTTATTCTGGTTGCTCACTCAGTGGGGAAGACACCCGTAACGTCCCCACCTGATTACTCCCCAGCTGAAGGTGGAGACGGTCTCAGTTTAGCTGTGAGCTCAGGGTTTCACCCATTTGGAAATGGATTCAAGAAATCTTGCATTTTATTAATTGAGCAATTGGTTCCTTAAGGTACTGCTACAGGTCAATTATGTCTTCATATAGAAGTGTGGGGGGTAGGGATGTGGATTATCAGGGGGTAGAAGTGGATATATTCTCTTGGCCTCTGGTTCAGGTCCTTCTCACAGTAGATTGCAACTGTAATTATGTTGCACTAGAAGAATCTGTCAAATTGATGCTCAGGATGGTAACATTTGATTGGTTAAATGCGTCGTAACAGGTTGTTACTTTAATAATCATCTCTGCACCAGCATGCTTTGTTTAAAAGCATTGATTTGTATTCAAGTAGAGAGTCTTGAATACACAGAAACATCCTGAAGCCCTTTTGAGGCGCACTTTCAACCAAATACTAACACTGGGCCATTCAGGGGAAATATTACAGCTAAGGCCAAATGCTTCCCTTACAGAGAGGTTTTAGAACAAGCTTCTGAAAGGAGGAGAGGGATGCAAAGCAAAAAAAGAGAGACTGGGAAGTTTAGGAAGGGAATTTCAGAGCCTATCATCTGAACAGCTGAAGGCAGTCACCACTACTGAAGTGATGGAAATTGGTAGTCTGCAAAAGGCCAGGATTGGGGTGGGGAGGGAGAGACAGACAGAGTCTGGAAGAGGTGCAGGAAATCAGAGATAATGGGGAGTTGAGGAACAAACTTAAAAATAAGAATGAAAATTTTAAAAATCAAGGTGCCTCTCAAGCAAGCAACAATGCATCGAGAAACAGTAGAGTAATGGGTTAACAGAATTTGGAACAAGTCAGGAAACAGGCAGAGTTTTGAATGACATCTGTATCGAAGTCCAGGATTTCATTTTCCTTATATTCACAAACCTGAACACAAGTCACTGAACCATGTTCTGTACTTGGACTTTCAATTACTACATCTGAGAAACCATGTAACATGCATTAAGATGAAACAATGAAGAAACACAAAAGGTATTCTCAGTTTAGGAGCTCTAAATAATAGCTGGAAATTGAAGATGAGATGGGGAGAGCTAACACTCCTTAAATTTGATCCCACAGGAGCGGTTACCGCCTGGGAATACAGAACCAGCCCTTAAATTTTCAACACGCGCCTGGCAAAATGACATGAGAATACTTATTTTGAGAACTGAGCATAAAAACAAAGTTGACATTCCAAGCATAGTGCATCACTCCTATTCTGCAATCAGGGACGCCACCTTTCAGACATGACATTTAACCAAAATCTTGCTTACCCTCTCAGGTGGCTGCAAAGCATACTCCCCTGGTGCTACGTAGAAAAGAATGCAAGTTCCCCCTGGTGTCTGAACCCACATTTGTCTCTTAATCAACATTAAATCTTGCCTTCAGTTCATTGGCATCTGTGGAGTCTTGCTGTGCAGAAATCAGCATTAGAATAGTGGCACACTTCCAAAAGAACTTTGCGGTACCAGTGCTCCAAAATAAACTGACGTTAGGTAAGACATTATATAAATGGAAATATTTTCATTTCCCCCATACAGAAGCCAAGAAGAATAGCTATGAAACATCCATGAACAAAATCTGTGTTTAACAAAAATCTGTTCAATCTATGGCTGCTTCATCACCAATACAGTCATGGCCATATTCCTAATGATTTCACACTGTTGGCCAGCAGCCTCATCTAACATTGTAGTTACATAGGTCCTTCAGTGACAATTGGCTAGTTTTAGGCAACTTGCAAAGCTACACACATTCTGTGCTCAATTATGATTGCAGATTGTACAAAAATGATGCACTATTATTCGGATGACCTGGGAGCCTGCTGAAGTTTAATAGATCTGACCATTGCACAAGACCTTGATTTATTATAGATTGATTGTTTAAAAAACACAATTTCGCACATTGTTGAAAGAGTTAAAAAAAGTTTAGGGGAAGTTGAGAACTTTTTTTAAAAAAAGCCGAATAGTCATTACAGTACAAAAAGCAACCAGTGAGCATGTCAAATTCATACTCGTATGAAAGCAACTACACTGGGCTCAATAAAATATGAATTTAGCTTTAAATAAAAGTTCATCAATTGAAGTATAAACCTTCTCTTCCTCTTAAATTATTTAAGATGAAGAAGTCCACAATTTCAGATATGAGCTATTCAGTTCATGGATTTAAACAAGAAGCCCACATTTGACTGGTAAAACTAGACTGAAATGGAGAAACAGCTTCTCATCCTTAAAAGGAAATAACTGCGCCATGCATTTTAATAGTCAAGTATTTCCATATATATGCAGAGGTCTTGTGGGCTGTCAGCTTTGTCCCAAATTTTCATTCTCTTTTAGAGAAATCGTGTGCACCACACAGCTGCGTCACCGAACTTGTTCCCGAATCTGAAAATCGGTTAAGTGCTTCAGTCTCTGCTTGAGAAGTGTTAAGAGGGATGATTACAGTTACATGGTGATTGGCCTTTTGTCACCATGCCTGCTAATGAAATCACACTGCACACTTCAAAAAAAAATTGTCAATTGCCTATCGTTTTGCTAGAGAGCAAGAAAAAAAACCCTTTAGTTGAGTAAAGGGAAACACAGGCCATTGCTCTATCTAGTTAACTCTCCATTTTAACACATCAACAATTGACAGTCAACCTATACACTAATATACTGTATTTAGCCCCTAGCTTATTCCAACCATATCCAGAATGAAAACAAAACCAGACATGCACTGAACTCCAGAGTAGAGATTAAATAGTGCTATGACTGAGGCTTGAGGTGTGCAGTATCACTCATCTCACTATTCTATGGGTCACAGCAAAAATAAACGTATTTTTTCCAGTTGCCAGGATGACCAATTCAATATTCAATATCTCATCTCAATCAAATCTTAAACAAGCAGGAAAACTGAGCAGGTTTCTCAATTATCTAAAACGATAAAAACATATTTAATGAAAGTGCAACACATGGTTACCTTATGCTATCAATAATACAGAAGACTTCACTTCAAAATATTCCCAAAACATATTCTTACTTTTAGAGGAAAATAAAATATTGCTCTGCAAAGATGGGTTTTCAAAAGAGAACACTCTAGCTAATGAGTTTTTGGTCTAAAGGATGAAACAAAACATATTCCAGAATCAGTTACTGTGATGCTGTGGCACACATTGTCAAGTCATAAATCTCACACTGCTGTCTTGGAGAGTCAGCTTGCTCACGAGGAACAACCTTCAGATTTTCTTAATGTTTTTTTTTACCCAAATGAACAAGGAGTGGCATCATTAGTCTACCCCAGTGTGAGAAGATTTTTAGTTGACCTTTTACTGAGGTTTTTAAAATCATGAAGGGTATAGAAAGGGTAAATAGCCAAAGTTTTCTTTCTAAGGTGAGGGAGGCCAAATCTGAAGGGCGAGGGTTTAAGATGAGAGGGGAAAGATCTAAAAAGGGAGCCAACAAGAGGGTTTTCTTTTCAGAAATAGGTGAGGTCAGCTGGATGACTTGTTCTTAGCAAGCTTTCCTCCATACTCAGTATGTTCCTCACAGGCTTATTTCCAGCTGAACCTGATAAATTAAGAGCCCCTCCAAGGTAGTCATTATTAAAGAGAAACAAAAAAAAAAGCAGCTCCAACTAGGGGTCTGCAGTCAAGCAAATAATTACCAGTCACGTGATTTACAGAAAACCCTGTTTAAAAAATATAAACTGGAATTTCTACTTGAAAAGGTTCACTGTCCACAATGGACCTTCAAATACCTCTATTAAAGAGACTACTACTGTTATTTTCACTCAAGTTGGAGTAAATTCATTTTCTCCACAACATTGTCTAACTCAAGGCCTCCAAGCTATATTAATCATGAAATGCCTTTGTAACAATAGTTAAATTTCAGTTGGTCATGAGAGTCTGGAGTCTACTTTGCTGAGGGAAGCTACCAAACCAGATGGGCCTCCTCAATGCCCAACCATTTTTGAACAGATAATGAAATGGAAACTCTTGTTTGGTGAGATATAGCTTATCAGACAGCTGAATTGTTATTTTAACCATGTGGCCACATCTTACTCAAACAGCCTAAACACCTAAGAAATATCATTGTTTTCAATTATTAAAAGAAATTTGAATATTTAAATTTAAAAGTCCACTATAAAGCTTAGAGGCATAGATATAAAACAAAAACAGGCTCTTCAGTTCAACTTATCCATGTCAACCGGACGTCCCAAACTGATCTAGGACCATGTGCCAGCATTTGGCCCATAAATCTCGAAACCCTTCCTACTCAGCTACTCATCCAAATGCCTTTTAAAAGTGTTGTAATTGTACCAGCCATCAACAGATTCTCTGGCAACTCATTCCGTACACGCATAACCCGGTGTGAAAAAGTTGCCCCTCAGCTCCCTTTTAGATCTTTCCCCTCTCATCTTAACCCCTCGCCCTTCAGACTTGGCCTCCCCCACCTTAGAAAGAAAACCTTGGCCATTTACCCTTTCTATACCCCATGATTTTAAAAACCTCAGTAAAAGGTCAACTAAAAATCTTCTCACACTGGGGTAGACTAATGATGCCACTCCTTGTTAGCATCTGCTGGAGATTCAAGGATTTTTGTGCAATTACTTTCACAGGCTTGTGCTGTAGCTTCAGCATTACTAAGAATATTTAGGCAACAAAGGTGCTTTGCTACAGATAGTATTCAGCCTAATAACCTTTAGCCAAACCTGATAGAGGATTCCTGAAGCAGCATTTGAAGAACATTTTCATAACCCCACGGACATCAGATATCTAGAACACAGTTAACCAAGGGATCCTTCTTAGCCATGAAGCCTCTGATTACCACATTGCACAAAAAAGCTACAAGTGCAGAACTCTATCCTAAAAAGGCTGCAATCACAAAATGATTCTTCAAATGAATTTTGCATATCAAGGAGTGGAACTGAGATAGAAGGATAGCCACCTTCATACTGAATGGTACACAGGCTTGAGGGTCTGAATGAACTACATCTATTCTGTACCTGTTTTTATTTAAATAAACCTCTTTCTTGCTTCCTTTGATTTGATGAGACTGGTATGCACAGGTTGAATGCAGCCGTCTATACCGGAGTAATGGTTACAGCGTAAGCAATGACTCAAAGCCTGCCATTTGCTTTCAAGCATCAATATAAAGTTATCGGCATCTTAATGTGCACTGGAGCTTAGCTGGAATGAATTGCAACTTTCACCTTTCAGCACTGTCATTTATTATCCTAAACGTGAAATGGGTTCCAGTATATGAAGGAAAAATCTCATTACCTGTGATACTGTGCTTGCAGAAACTGAAACTCATCTTTGATTCGATCACACGAGTCCGAGGTAGTAAACTTCAACTGTTGTGCTGACTGTGATGGAGCCTTTTTAAACAAACGAGAGGAAAAACAAATGAATTAATTACGAGACAAAACAACTTGTGATATAATTAGTCATTTTAACCTACAAGCAGAAAATCAGATGCGTATCTGTTACAATGATTTATTAATGGGTAGGAAATGTTGCGAAACAAAAACAGATGAAGGACAGATCACAGTTTTAAAGCTGGTTCATGCCATCTGCTTGCTTTTCTAACTTTATGGGGATGGTTTGTGATGGATACAATGTGTGTCAAACATGTCTGGTTTTTCTCAGTCAATGTATGTTAGAATTAAGAAATTTGGAGGATGATCACATGCTCCCTTGAACCTGCTCCAATCAATATGATCATGACTGCTCTTGTGGCTTGTACTCTACTTTCCCAGTCAGCTCCCAAGGGGCCAAAAATCTGTCCATCTCAGTTTTAAGTGTATTCAACAATGAAGCATCCACAATCCTGCAGGGCAGATAATTCAAAAGATTCATAATCCTTTGACTGAAGAAATTTATCACCACAGTCCTAAATGATCACTCCATTTTCCTGAAACAGTGGCTGCTTGTTGATTCCCCAACCAGGGGATATACAGCCTCAGCATCCTCCCAACAAGCCCCTTATTAATCTTAAATTTTTTTTATCAGCTCACCTATCAATTCTTCTAAACTCCAGAGAACAGAGACACCAATTTACTTTGCCCTGTGATAGGGCAATTAACCCAATCTCACAAAGCTTCATTGCAGTGGCGATGTGCAAACATATCGTTCCTACCGAGATCAAAATTACACTACATTCTAGGCGTTGGTCTTACCAAAGTACAATTACTGCAAGCCTTCTTTAGTGCACGGTGATTGGATTCATAGAATTCCCCCATGTGAAAGCAAGCCATTCAGCCCATTGAGTCCACACCAACACTCAGAACAGCATCCCATCCCCTACCCTATCCCTGTAACCCTGCATTTCCCATGGTTAATCCGTTTGGCCTGCACAACCCTGGACACTACGGGCACCATGGCCAATCCACTCAACCAGCACGCTTTTGGACTGTGGGAGGGGACAGGAGCATCCAGAGGAAACCCACACAGATACAGGGAGGATGTTTGTGTGGGGTTTGCAGAGGCTGGAATCAAACCCGGTCCCTGCCACCGTGCGGCAGCAAGTGCTAACCACTGAGTCATCACGCTGCACCAATTGCTTACTAGTTTGTTGTACCTGTATGCTAAATTTGTGCATTCCTTGGATATGCATATCAAGTCTCTCTGATTCTCATCAATTAAAAGTTCATACCATGTAAGATGTGTACATCTCCACTGACAGAACCTACACTTAGTGATTACTGGACCACTATAAACGTTAATGCAATTTTGTGGAGGTACCGAACACAGCCTCATTCTCCTAAGTGACCCTCTCTCATCCCATCCTCTGCCAACCCAAAGGCAGTCATATCTTGCTATATTTGGACACACACGAGCTAGTGATTCTCCACATGTATCTAATCTTCACATAAGGGCTGACATACTACTGCGTCTGCAAATTATTCAACTGTTGGATTGCACCCAGAAACTTCTCCAGTCAAAAGAACTAACATGTGCATCTTCTAGCAAAAGGCAGAAATTCAACAGCAATCAAAAATGGATACCCTGGTTGATTTTCCTTCCTAACACACGCCATGTACAACAAGGATAAACCAGCATCGTGAGTCATTGATTTATTGAGGCTCAAGTAGTATCTATAACAAAGAATAATTACTCTTCAGAGCTTCTCATGGTCTTAAGGAAAGCCTTTGGGGATACCACCTAAGTGGGATAGCACAGGTGAATAATGTTCAAGAGAGGAGCAGCAAACGTGCACCAAATGGATAAACTATTTCACTGAAAACCACCAACTCCAAATTCGAAGTCCACGCTTAGAACCGAGTTGTAACCTTGCCATGTTTGCCTAATCGTCTGGTCTCTGCAGCTCACAGTCATGACAGAGAGAGACGGCAAACAATGTGGGGCTAGGTCTTATCAATACTATATTAGAGCTGACAAAAAAAAAACACAAACAGCAGAATGTTCTCATCCTGTTTCCTTCATACAAAAAAAACTTGAGCACGCTGAGGCAGTTCCCAAAAATGCCTACCATTTTCCCAGCTTAGCACCTCAAAATGACAGAAGAAAGGAGACTGCTTTCATTCAAGGATTTAGTTAAGTCCTGAAGAAAGACTCAAAGCAAGAACTTTCTCTCTCTACATACTGCCAGAGTTTCCCAGCATTCTGTACATGTGTGTTGTTGGCTGGCAGTTGAGGGCCGGAGGCCAGACCAGGTAAGGACAGAAGATTCCTCCCTAACAGGGATATCAGTGAACCAAGTGGGGCTCAGCAGTTGCATGGTCATCCACATACTCTTAACTCCAGAGTTATTTTTCTTGAATTCAAAATCCACCAACTGCTATTTAAGATTCAAAACTGGGTAGCCAGAATATTACTTTGGTCTCTCGATTAATAGTCTCGGTGATAACACCATCAGGTCGACACTTCCTTTTCTTTTTTCTCTGTCTTGATAGGTCCACTGACAACCATGGATAGATTAAAAGAATGACACCTATCAGAATAAAATCAGTCCATGATAATGAATTTTATTTGCCATTGGTAATTGGAATGCATTGTGAATTATGTGTTATGCCAGTCCGAAACTAAAAATATGCGAACTCCAACCCGAGGGTCTAAGTGTGTTGCTCAGGGAACTTGGCCAAGTGTCACATTCAGTATTTGCTGAAGTGCAATAGCCAGAACCAGCCTTGCCACAGGTCAGTCAGCTTTCACTTCCAGAGCCCAAGGTAGTGAGACCATTCTGTGAAGAGTCGATATAGAAAACATGCACCAACAAGTTAAAGAGATGGAAGAAAATTACCATTCTGGCATGGCACTGTACATACTGCAAAAAAGCCCACTGCGATGAAATAATCCAAGCAGTTCCTGACAAACCATCAGCAGAACTTTGTAAAAACCCAGCACGATTGCCTTCACTCAAGCTGGTGTCCAGCAATACTACAGTCAACCATTTTTAATTAAGTCAGTACAGTTTTAGGGGGAAGAATATAGCTTATAAAAAGCCAGTCCACTAACAGGTCCTAGATTATCCACATGCCTGAAAACAATTTAAATATCCATGTCTGTTACATTATTAAAAAGCAGCCTCAGTTCAAGCTAGACATTAATGGGAAAATAATTTCAATGCTGGAATAAACATGGCCTCTAGCTGCTTCAGACAAGACAGAGAGATAATGCGTTCCCTGTTTCACCACAACCTGCAAGGTCTCACACACAAGCCAGGAAGAAAAGGATTGAGCTCTCAAGTCCATCATCTTTCTCTTCCCCCAAAGCAACATCCAGAACGAGGGTGATTTATTGCAATAAGAAAACCGGCTTGCAAAAAAAAGCACTGAACATGAGAAATTACTGAAGCATTTTTCTCAAAATATTTCTGGAGTTGCAATTCATTTTTGCATAACAATATCTTTTGGCTCTCTTTTCTGCTCTTCCCCACCACAAAAACATCCGTGTTTCTCTGAATAACGACTAAAATGGTCAGAATGTGGGTCACGTTAACCACAGGGAGTAAACTAAAGAGTTAACCTGGCTTTGCAGTCAAATCACTCAAACAAACAGAGATCCTCCCAGGGGTCTGAGCCAATGCAAAGTTTTTCTGCAGGCACCTGCAGATAAATATCACTGACAGTTTCAAAGAACCCAATTGAAAGCAGCCAGGTTGGAAATGAGCACACGTACACCACCAGTACATTTTGCAACAGACATGGCCATTCTACTTCAGCTGTAAGATTCCAACTCATCTTGTGAATGCAATCCTGCATCCATCCAAAAAAAATGATGGAAACATCTTGAAACTCAGTACATAGCCACAATTACGTACATGCTGACAGAAAAGCGGAAGCGTTCTTTAGGTTTCTCTACTCTCCTGAAACATTACTACACCTTTTGGTCGTCTGCTGCTAATGCTTCCAACTCTTGTTGGACGTACCTCTGGAGATCAAGTTATTAAAACATCCCCTGCTGACCACCCATTCAACAGCCTTTTCCTATATCTCAATCTTTAAAACAAAGTACTCAAGTTAAAAAAGGATCGAGTTGGAGGCGCAGCGGTGCAATCACAAAATCATTGGATAAATAATCCCAGAGACCCAGGTTAATGTTCTGGAGACATTCACATGCAAATCCATGACAGTTGGTGAAATCTGAATTCAATAAAATTTGGAATTAAAAGCTAGCCAAATGGTAGCCACATAACCGCTGTCTACTGATGTTAAAAAGAATCCATCATCAGTTTCACTTGTGTCCTTTAGGAAAGGAACTTTGCCATCCTTACCTGGTTTGGTATCAACCTGATTCTGGATCCACATCATTGTTATTGACTCTCCACTACCCTCTGAAATTGCCTACAGGGCCAAACTTAGAGAGCATCTGGGATGGGCAACAAATGCCACACTTGTCAGCGATACACACACCCCAAACACAAATTTAACCAATTTTGAAATAGGGCGAGTCTATCCTCGTGAGCTTGCCCCGCCAATGAACAAGGTCATTGCTAAGCTTGCTCTCAACTTCACACTTCTGTCTGTTTCAATATAACCCCTAACTCTCATGTGATTGAAAAATAGACACTTTCAATTAGTGAACCACCACTTCTCTGCGAGATAGAGAATTCCAAACATTCTTGGCCCTCTAAAGAGAAGGGCCTCAAATCTGACATGGACAACACGCAACATTTTTTTTTTAATGCTGTACTTTGTCTCCAGTACCAGTGTCCAATAAATTAACCTTGGAAGCTTGACAACCTGGCCCACTCCATTCCAAGTAAGGTTTAACAAATTTCTATTTCTGTAGCTAGCAGCATTTGTTTTACTATAATGACAGAAAATGTCACTAGAACAACTGCTTGGGTGGAGTCAATTAACACCTCAAAGCAAAAACATTAAGTTCATTTGAAAGGTTGCGGGGGTGGGGGGGAGCGGAGAAGAGTCATTCACCCACAGTGTTTCAGTGATCAATTATCAAGTCAATTCAACTATGCTGACTGTGATGCAAGGGTACACGTGGACCTTTAATTCCTTAAATCACGTCCTTCTAATGCTGTCAAAGCTCACTGCTTATCCACAATGGAAAATATCAGTGACACGTTGAAAACCTCAAAAACGTGGCTTAGCTCAAGAATGGGACAGTTTGTCTGAACACTGCTCTCAAGTTGAAGCCTATGATATCTCATTATCCTATTAACAGTGACTCAGAACTTGGAGGTCAAACATCTGAATGCACAATTTCTTGCTAAAAGACAAATACCTGCCACTCTCACAAAAGAGGAATTCTTAATTTAGCTCCCAATCACAAGCTGACTCTGGTAGTATCTCCTGTTATGAAGGGCCTGAACATAAACAGAAATGCACTACAGTGCAGCCTTTAGTTGCTGTACTGATCAGCTTGTGAGCAAAAGAACGTTTGCTCGACGATAGGTGACATTGTCTTGGTTACCAAACCACAAGAGTGTGCTATAAATCATATGTGAGCTCAACATAGCTACTTAGGTTAAGATTCAATTGGCAATTCAGAGTTGATCACCTAATACAGGTTTATATTTGTGTGACTGATTGCAAACAGTGTATATAGCCTTTTGTTTCTTTCAGGTCTATGTGTCGTATTGCTGCATACAGCTTGAGAAAACATTATGCCATATTCCAGCTAAAGCTTGGTTTTATATTTCAACAGCACTTTACATCGAGGAAGGCATTTCAGCGTTTTACTGAAGAGAGCTGAACAAAGAGGAAGCCAAACAAAGTCCATCCAGTTGATTGAATAATGGTCAAGGCTTTGTTTAAACAGAAGGTTTGGAAAATGCAAGTGGGGGAAAGAAAAAAAGGGAGCATGGTGGGAATGTTATGATATTAATAATGCAGTGGCCATATATAATGCTCTAGAGCCTAGTTCAAATCCCGCCACGTCAGCTCAGGGGATTTAAATTCAATTTGGTAATAAGTCTGGAATAAGATACTTGTCACATTAATAACAATCATGATTGGAGATTGTTAGAAAACCCTGTTTGCCTCAGTCATGTCCTCCAGGGGAAAAAAGTATGCTATCCCTACCTGAGTCTGGTCGACATAACGTCAAATCTCACAACTGGGCCTCCCTAGAACTGTAAAGCATGCCATTTCATTGTATCAAACTGCTACTTGCAGCACACGAACAGGATTTAGCTCACCTACATTATTGACGGCAATAAATGCTCGGTCATTCGGGGTTCAGAAAAGAGGGTCTGAGTTATAAACGAGAGGCTGGGACATTTTTCCCCACTGGGGTGTAACAGGTTGAGGGGTGACCTCACAGAGGTTTACAAACCCTCATGAAGGGCATAAGATACAATAAATGGCAGATGTTGTTTCTTTATGGTAGGGAACTTCAAGACTAGGGGGCACCTTTTTAAAAGGCGAGCGAAGAAAAATTTAAGAAAAAGGAAAAGGCACATTTTTGTTTTGTTCTTACACAGTGGTTCATGTGTGGAATGAACTTCCAGAGGAAGTGGTGGATGCAGGTACAGTTACAACATTTAAAAGACAATTTGCATAAGTATATGAATAAGAAATGTTTGGAGGGATATGGGTCAAGCGCAGGTTGGTGGGACTGGTTTAGTTTCGGATTATGGTTGGCATGGACTGGTTGGACCAAAAAAATAGAGACAGTCTCCCGTTCCATACTGCGTAACTCTATGAGAATGAATCATGAACATACTGTGTCTGTAATAACTCTCAACCAAAGGTCTGGCATCTAGAATCTTGAGAAAATGAAGAAATCAAACTGAGATTTTTCTTTTTAGAGCACAGAGAAAAGGGAAGACTTCTCCGCACCCCCCCCCCCCACCCACCAAATTAAAAGGAGGTGCTCAAAATCACAAATGGTTTTCAAAGTTTTTTAAAAAGAACTAAGCAGCTGCATGGAACTAGTTGCATTGCTCAGAATAAGAGCACAAAGTGTAACAATAGACCATAAACAGCTCACTCATAGTTACTTTGTAATTCCATCCTTTCAATTCAAATACAACTAATGAAGCTTTACTCAAGAGATAATGGTCAGTTTATTGCAAAACTACTGTAGTTATTCAAATACATATGTGATAAGATTATCAGCTTAAAAATGATTAAAAGCAGGCAAGGACAAAAGATTCTTATAAAAATAAAAGCAATATCAAATGCCAAATATTAAAGGCTATATATTGCAGATGCTGGAAATCTGAAACAAGCACTGCTGGGGAAATTCAGCAGGTCTGGCAGCATTCGTGTAGACAGAAACAAGAGTTAACATTTGAAGCCCAATGGAACTCTTCAGCAGAATTTTCCAAGATTATTACTTGCTCAAAGATTCTCTCTCTCTCTCTCTTAGGGAAACGTGGGGGAAAATGTAAAATCAAAATTCAGCTGCAATAGCTTCTGTAGTTGGAAGGTTCCCCCATCTCCGACAGGAGACTGAGCAGAATCAGTTTGGGACAGAACAAAGGCTCCTTTTCTTCACTTCCATAACACTGTGGCCCTTGGTAGCCTGTTCTGATTAAGCACTCTTTCATGGATCTGGAAGCGGAGTAGCGGGGTTCCAAAATGGTTATTCATGGCCTGTCCCACAAAAATCACCACAAAGCCAGAACTAATGGGGCTCATTTCCATACTATGCAGAGAGTTGGTTGTGCCTGGAGTAGAGATCTAATCCATCGTCTTTTCGTCCAGAAAATTCACTTTTAAACCATCTCAGCAATGATAACAAAATGACTCCCATCATCAGGTCGCAACGAAGTAGGAGTAACCATTCACATCATCAAGGGAGCCATTGTCCAGGAGCTTCTGTCTGACCTTGGTAATTAATGTCAAAGCCTCTTGTGGCCTCTTCCTGACTGAAATACAGTCCTGTCTCAAGATCATATGAAACTTCTGGGAGCCATTTTGTAATATTTGGTGCCCATTTAAAAATACAAATCAAGGTTTTTCTAAGGAGAACTAAATTTATGATAAGCATGATAAGCCAAAGTGTCTCCTTCTGCGATATTTAATTCTACGGTTGTGTTGCTCAGCGAGCATACAGGAACTTCAAGGAGGATCCAACCCAAAGCATATACACTTGCTCTTTGCACCCAACCTCCTCAGATCCCTGGTAAATCAGGGAGCTATTTCCTTCGAATGCTTTAACCCATCGTCTGCACATCCTGCCATGCAACAAACCAAATCCCTAACGTCCATACACTCACTCATTCCTGGCCAGGTGACATGCACATGTTCACAATGCCATAAGAGATGCACGGAATTGGTCATTTGTCCCATTCAAATAGGATCCAAGTTCACATCATGATTGGAGTAGATGAAGAAAATACAATTAAATAATGTTTTCTGACCCTCACAACTTGACCTTTGAATCATTTGATGAAAACACACTTCCCAACAATAGCAGCCAGTTTGCAATGAAAAGGTGTGAAACTATCCCCTTTTGTCCCACCTTGCAATTCAGTTTAAAAGAATGCTCTGGGATTGACCCTTTTTCAGACTGTTTGCTAGACTAACACTGCTCAGCCTTTACCTTTCAAGTTGTGAGTATTCCTCTAAAACAAGCGATCCAGGTGGCCAGACCCTCCTTTCCTGAGTGTAAGTGCTTAGCCCCTTGTAGAGACCCTTAACTCAGTCACATTAAGAGGGGCCTAGCGGTGGCTGTCTACTCCTGTGGCGCAGGAGAGGTTCCAAAATACACATCACCTAAAGCTGCTCTAAACTTTTACCATTGGACCAGTACTGTGGATAATGGGACGCTAAAAGGTTAGTTTGTTGAGGCTGTCAACTGAGCCCTAGAGTCATACAACACAAACAGATCCTTCAGTCTAACTTATCTGTACTAAGCAGGTTTCCCCAAATTCAACTAGTCCCACATCCCTGCATTTAGTCCAAATCCCTTTAAACCTTTCCTATTCAAATATCTGTCCAAATGTCTTTTAAATATTGCAACTGTACCTGCGTTTACCACTTCCTCTGACAGCTCATTCAATTTACACACCACTCTATGAAAAAGTTGCCCCTACGATCCCCTTTAATTCTTTCTCCTCTCACCTTAAAATTACACCCTCTAGTTTTGAACTCCCCTACCTTGGGGAAAAGGCCGTTGCTATTCACCTTATCTATGCCCCTCATGATTTTACAGACCTGTATGAAGTCACTCCTTAACCTCCTATGCTTCAGTGAGAAGTAGTCCCAGCTTATTCAGCCTCTTCTCCTAACTTAAACCTTCTGGTCCTAGTAACATCCTTGTAAATCTTTTCCGCACTGTTTCCAGTTTATTAATATCCTTTCTATGCTGATTTCAAAGATAGCTTCTCCATGTGAGCTTTCAAGTTTTGGATCATTCTCCTTCCCATCTTCCATCAGACCTATTGTCAGCCAAAGAGATGAAATCTGGCTCCCATTATAACTATTGATTATGAATACCTTTTAAAACACTAGTGTTGATCTATTAAGCATAGAGAATCTGTAAAAGATAGCAAGCTTGCACGCTGATCAAGATAATCAGCAAAGGGGTCGAACAATAAGGTACATGCAGTATTAATTCAAGCAAACGAGGAGCTCTGAGAACAAGGCCCACACAGGCTTTGAAGGTTCCTGCTGACCAGAACCAAGCTGTCACACACATGCACAGAGTCTCCCATGGGAGTTTGCAATGCATTCTTTTGAAATGATCTCAGCACATAGCAAAATGTTATCCTGAGCTCAGTCAGAAGGCCACATGCCAAAGTACATGTTGTGCATAAACCCAAGACTGCCCCTCAAAAGGGAGCAGAAGAAATCTTGCACATCAAACTGATAAGCTGACAATATCCACAATATTAGAGAGCTCAATTCAAATCTGGGAGTAGGGGGTGGTGGTGAAGAGTTAGCAGAGGGGAAAACTATGTGGGTAAAACCATCAAGAAGCAATTTTTTGATTCTTGGATGCCCACAAGAACAGCTAGGAGCATTAAGCAGCATAAACGGGGCACTTCTAAGAACAAACCAGAGGACAGAGGTCCGAGTAACCACTAGACAGATCAAAGCTCCATGAAAGGCATGGGTTATTACTAAGGTAGGTGTTGCATTAAAATTGGTATGGAAAATTTATAAGTAAAATGTTGAGACTTAGTAATTGAGACAACATTACTACAGTTATTTGTAGCAGGATAGTAAGGACACAGGGTCATGAGGGGGGAAAAAAATAGGAGCCAGCGAGCAACAGCAAGAGCACGTGAGAGGGTTAAAGTTCAGCTGGACTGAAGATCCTTCAACATGTCTCGCTCATCTTTAGAGTGCACCCTCCTCAACTTTAAAAGAATTGGAACAATGAATTTTTTTTAAAAAGCAGTGACCTTTAAGTAACCTTTTAAAGGCAGACTTTGAGGGGGTGGAACAGAGTGGCTCAGTGGCACTACTGCCTCATAGCTCCAGGGAACCAGGTTCAATTCTAGTCTTAACTAACTGCATGTGACATTTTCATACCCTCACGTCTGTATGTGTTTCCTTTGGGTGCTCCGGTTTCCTCCCATGGTTCAAAGATGTGCAGATTAGGTGGATTGACCATGCTAAATCGCCCCTAATGCTCAAGGACGTGCAGGCAAGGTGGATTAGCCATGGGAAATGCAGGGTTATAAGTACAGGGTTAAGGGATGGGTCTGGGTGGGACGCTCTTCAGAGGGTCATTGTAGACTCAAATGGGCCAAATGGCCTACTTCCACTCAGTAGGGATTCTATGATTTGCCTATTTTGCTCCAGGTGCTGAATGCTGGCATTACGACTACAGTGTCTGCCTAAACAGATGTGGCGCGTTACATAGAAGCAAGGGTAAACACGAGGCAAAGTTTCTACTTTCTTGGTTGACATAACAAATCAATCCACACCTAATCATTCCCACAAGAACAATTTGCAAGACATTCACTCGTAGATTTCCATAAAGTGCTATCAGCACAAGGAAATCATAGGTGATTTACACAGATGATTTGGAGTTGCGGACTAAGTGTGGTGTGTCAAAATTTGCAGATGACACTAAGCTAAGTGGTACAGCAAAGTGTGCAGAAGACAAAGTCTGCAGAGGGATCTAGACAGTCTAAGTGAGTGGGCAAAGGTCTGGCAGATGGAGTACAATGTTGACATACATCATGTAATTAAAAAGGCAAATGGAATTTTATCTGCCATTGCTAGAGGGATGGAGTTTAAAAACAGGGAGGCTATGTTGCAGCTGTAGAGTGTCCTGGTGAGGCCATACCTGGGAGTACTGTGCGCAGTATTGGTCTCCTTACTTGAGAAGAGATATATTAGCACTGGAGGGGGTGCAGAGGAGATTCACACAGTTGATTCCAGAGTTGAGGGGGCTGGATTATGGGGAGAGACCGAGTAGACTGGGATTATATTCACTGGAATTCAGAAGAATGAGGGGAGATCTTATAGAAACATATCAGATTATGAAGGGAATAAATAAGGTGGAGGCAGGGAGGTTGTTTCCGCGAGCAGGTGAAACTAGGACTAGAGGGCATCGCCTCAAAATGAAGGGAAGTAGATGTAGGACTGAGGTCAGGAGGAACTTCTTCACCCAAAGGGTTGTGATTCTGTGGAATTCCCTGCCCAGTGAACTGGTTGAAGCTACCTCACTGAATGTTTTTAAGGCAAGGCTAGATAAATTTTCGAACAATAAAGGGATAAAGGGTTATGGTGAGTGGGCGGGTAAGTGGAGCTGAGTCTCAAAAAGATCATCCATGACCTTATTAAATGGCAGGGCAGGCTCGAGGGGCCGGATGGCCTACTCCTGCTCCTAATTCTTGTGTAAAATCATCAGATGTCATCCATTGGATGTGCGAAAAACATCAAGCTACTAGTTTTCATTCTAATATTGTGGATCAAAACAGGACAAGGTTGGTCCACGAGTGTAATAAACCAAGCAGAGGCTTGCAAATTGACAGCTCGTGGTAGCAGCGGGGACTTAGTGATGAATTTTAACAGATCTGGCACTTTCAAGGCTCAGCTTCAAATTCCATCTATTGGAGGTATATAATGATGTTTCTGAACAGGGTGATTCGAAAATATTAAGACCTGGGATTTTGGAAAGAGCACAAACTAGGAAAAAAAACTGGGTTTCTTCACTGCAGTTGCAAGTACATGGAGTCAGATGTACAGCAGGAAAACAGAGCCTTCGATCCAACTCATCCATGCCGGCCAGATACCCTAAATTAATCTAGTTCCGTTTGCCAGCATATGGCCCATATCCCTCTAAGCCCTTCCTATTCATATCCACATCCAGGTGTCTTTTACATGTTGTAACTGTAACGGGCTCCACCACTTCCTCTGGCAGCTCATTCCATAGAAGCACCACCCTCTGCATGAAAAAGTTGCCTGTAGGTCCCTTTTAAAACTCTCTGTTCTCACCTTACACGTTTGCTGTCAAAGTTTAGGCTCCCCTTCTCCAGGGAAAAGGCCTTGGCTATTCTCCCTATCCATTCCCCTCATGATTTTATTCGTCTTGAAGATCACCCCTCAGTCTTCAATGCTCCAGGGAAAACTGCCCCGGCCTTTCGCCCTCTGACATTATTTTGATTTTGTTTCTTCCCTTGTTTCCATAGCCTTCCTTCATTTTGGTTATTGTTGCCCTGCTGGAAAGTCCTTGTAAATTGTAACTTGATTTAACTGGTTGATTGGGTGATTTGGTTTAAAAAAAACACCCTGGGTTGAGGGCACTTGTGACACATTGGTAGTGTACACACTTCTGAACCAGGAAGTCCAGTTCAAGTCCCATCTTTATTGGACATGTGTCATTGTGTGTACAAACATGCCGATTAAAAATACTTTAGGGGGAAAGACTGTGGCATAATGCTAATGTCACTGGACTAATGACTCAAACTCTTTCCCACCCCTCACCCAGACTAAATGTTCTTGAAACAAAGGATGGGTTCTTTCCCAATGGAGGCTGGCTTCTGGACAGGGACAAATGGTGGAAAGTAGTGTTTGTGATAAACAACACTTTATAATAATACCCTCTTGAATATCAATGCCTTTTGCTATCTAATTCAACATATGAACATCAGTCTGTTAAACAGTATGGACTCCACTGAAGTGGGAGGATATTTACAGGAAATCTTTCAAGGGGCTATCATTTCACAAAAAAAAAATTAGAAACTCCCACTCCCATATTGATTGGCTTCAAAAGTTTCTTTCTGAAAAAAAACAATGTTTAGGACTTATAGAACATAGAACATTACAGCCCAGTACAGGCCCTTCAGCCCTCGATGTTGTGCCGACCTGTCATACCGATCTCAAGCCCATCTAACCTACACTATTCCATGTACGTCCATATGCTTATCCAATAACGACTTAAATGTACTTAAAGTTGGCAAATCACTACCGTTGCAAGCAAAGCGTTCCATTCCCTTACTACTCTGAGTAAAGAAACTACCTCTGACATCTGTCCTATATCTTTCACCCCTCAATTTAAAGCTATGCCCCCTCGTACTCGCCGTCACCATCCTAGGAAAAAGGCTCTCCCTATCCACCCTATCTAACCCTCTGATTATTTTATGTTTCAATTAAGTCACCTCTCAACCTTCTTCTCCCTAATGAAAACAGCCTCAAGTCCCTCAGCCTTTCCTCATAAGACCTTCCCTCCATACCAGGCAACATCCGAGTAAACCTCCTCTGCACCCTTTCCAAAGCTTCCACATCCTTCTTATAATGCGGTGACCAGAACTGTACACAATATTCCAAGTGCGGCCGCACCAGAGTTTTGTACAGCTTCACCATAACCTCTTGGTTCCGGAACTCGATCCCTCTATTAATAAGAGCTAAAACACTGTATGCCTTCTTAACAGCCCTGTCAACCTGGGTGGCAACTTTCAAGGATCTGTGTACATGGTCACCGAGATCTCTCTGCTCATCTACACTACTAAGAATCTTACCATTAGCCCTGTACTTTGCCTTCCGGTTACTCCTACCAAAGTGCATCACCTCACACTTGTCTGCATTAAACTCCATTTGCCACCTCTCAGCCCAGCTCTGCAGCTTATCTATGTCTCTCTGCGACCTACAGCATCCTTCATCACTATCCACAACTCCACCGACCTTAGTGTCATCTGCAAATTTACTAACCCATCCTTCTACGCCCTCATCCAGGTCATTTATAAAAATGACAAACAACAGTGGACCCAACACCGACCCTTGCGGTACACTACTAGTAACTGGTCTCCAGGATGAACGTTTCCCATCAACTACCACCCTCTGTCTTCTTTCAGCAAGCCTATTTCCGATCCAAACTGTTATATTTCCCACAATTCCATTCCTCTGCATTTTGTACAATAGCCTATTGTGGGGAACCTTATCGAACACCTTGCTGAAATCCATATACACCACATCAACCGGTTTGGTCACCTTCTCAAAGAACTCAATAAAGGTTTGTGAGGCACGACCTTCCCTTCACAAAACCGTGCTGACTATCCCTAATCAATTTATTCTTTTCTAGATGATTATAAATCCTATCCCTTATAACCTTTTCCAACACTGGCTCACTGGCCTATAATTACCAGGGTTGTCTCTACTCCCTTCTTGAACTGGGGAATCACATTTGCTATCCTCCAGTCATCTGGCACTATTCCTGAAGACAATGACGAGTTAAAGATCAATGCCAAAGGCTCGGCAATCTCCTCCCTGGCTTCCCAGAGGATCCGAGGATAAATCCCATCTGGCCCAGGGGACTTATCTATCTTCACCCTCTGAAAACAAATAAGCATTGTTCAGTAAGCACAAGTTCATTAAAATCTGACTATTTAAACCAAATTCACACTTTCCTATTCCACTAGCCATGATTTCAGCAAGAATCTACAAAATGCATTTCAGTCGACGAACATTCACATTCAACGTTAACCTTCCACTTCAGATGTTAATCTCATCACAAGTTGTTTGATCAGCTACCCTCCTCAGATTTTTATGGCTCCCCATGCACTTGATCTGCCCCAAGGCTGTCTGCAACCTTCAAGCTTATGCAGTCTGCAAGCAAGACGATGGGACTGCCTCAACCACACGCTTACACATTCAAGGTTACTCTCGATGCACTCCTGCACGGCACAGTCGATCATCACGTCAGAAACCCACTCATCCAGAGCTCAAAATGTCTACTTCAATCATTGCTCCATCCTGCGAAGAAGTGGAATTGCAAGTGGCTTCAACCGGGGATGGTCAACAATTAAAGAAAACCAAATTAAGGGGACAGTAGAGTCTCAAATTTCAACACATCACTCTGAAAGAATTCAAAGTGCCACTTGTTACAGCCTTATATTGATCTCCATTTTAATTTTTCCAGTAATTTTATTTGCATCATTTCCATTTTCAAAGGACATAAAACATTGATTGTGGGCATTGATTTACAGGTGAATTTGAAATCGCTTCATTCCCAGTGCAAATAATGTATTGATTTAACTATAGAGCTGCTGTAGTTATAGACTCACATTGTAGTGATTTTAGATTCTGGGTTTACAGGAAGAGATGGAAAAACCAACAGTTGGCACCTCCACACTGCTTCATCCTGTAAGAGGCAATTCCAGCAAACCATGAGGCACCCATCCTTTTCTCTACACACACCAATCAATTCTTTTGAGGCAATGTCACAAATCGCAATACCAGATTATAGTCCATCGGGTTTATTTGAAAACATAAGCTTTTGCTTACTCATTCTTCAGGTAAGAGTGAGAGAGGTAGTATCAGAGACAGAATTTATAAGTAAAAGGTCAAAGGGTCACATTGTTGATGAGGATGTATTAAACAAGCCTAAGATGCTGTAAAATCTTTAATCAGATGCAAGGTTTTAATTGATTAATATGTATATGTAACTCCAAGAATTCATTTCAAGTCCCTGTCCTGAGAGAACTAAAGGTTTTATCAATGTAAAAGAAGAGATGACATTTTAGGTCAGACAACGCATGTTAGGTTTAAGGCCTTGTTTACAACCTGTTTGTGTTTTGGCTTGGAGCCAGACTCGTTTTATTTCTAAAGTAGGAATTTATAAAATGTCACATTGTCTATAAATAGTGTGTTTTTTGAATAAAACCGGAGTTTAATGTGTGCAGTATATGGCATCTCACCTGTGACGTGACATGAACTCAAGGTCCCAGTTGAGGCCGTCCTCACGGGTACCAAACTAGGCTATCAGCCTCTGCACAGCGTCTCCGCATTGTTGTGTACCCTAAAGTGCGCCTAGGAGGACGCTTACCCAAAGATCCGAGGCCAAATATCCTTCGCCACTGAAGTGTTCCCCCATTGGGAGCGAACATCCCTGTCTGGCAATTGTTCTGCAGTGCCCATTCATCCATTGTCATAGCGTCTGCATGGTTTTACCAAATATACCAAACCTCAGTGCATCCTTATCTGCAACACATATGAGATAGAAAACGTTGGCCAAGTCACATGAGTAGCTGCCGTCTATGTGGTAGGTGATCTTCCCATTTCTAATGGTAGTGTCCACATCGAAGATCTGACATATCTTGCCGATGTTGCCAATGACAGGGTTGTACAGTGTTGTGGCTGATGTTGTCCAGAAGGCTGGTAGCTTGCTGCGAACAATGTTCTGTGTAAAGTATGGTGTGGGAGAAGATCTTGGCGAGGTACTCATCATCATCAACGTGTTAAAGGCTGCAAAGAACATGGTGTAGTTTCTCCACTCGTGACATCTTGGGCTCATGTCGTACTACAAGTGATACACACAGACACGCATACACAAATCTAGGGGGTGAATTGGTATTTACAGATACATTCTATTTTGTCAATAAATGGTGTGCTTTTTGAACAATGTGGCATTTTATAAACTCCTACTTTAGAAATAAAACCAGTCTGACTCCAGACCAAAACAAACAAGATTCTAAACAAGACCTCACACCTAACATGCATTGTCTGACCTAAAGTGTCATCTCTTCTTTACATAATACAACCTTTAGTTCTAACAGGACAGGGACTTGAAAGGAATTCCAGGATTTACATATCAATTAAAACCTTCTAATTGATTGAGTGAAGATTTAACAGCATCTTAACGTTTGCTTAGTGCATCCTCAACGGTGTGAACCTTTGATCTTTTACGTATAAATTCTGAGTCTAATTTTACCTCCCTCACTAACACCTGAAGGAGTAAGGCTCCAACAGCTAATGCTTTCAAATAAACCTGTTGGACTATAAACCTGGCGGTGAGATTTCTGACCTTGTCCACCCAAGTCCAACACTAACATTTCCACTTCAAGGCAATGGTCAGGCTTGCTTGACAAATAAATAGGTTCTTGAAAAAATATACAAGATGTCAATGAAATGGGCATACTTCAGGAGACCATTTAGAAGTGGGACTTGTATCAGAGATAATAGGAACTGCAGCTGCTGGAGAATCTGGAGATAACAAGGTGTAGAGCTGTATGAACACAGCAGGAAGGCTGATATTTCAGGCCTAGACCCTTCTTCAGAAACATCAGCCTTCCTGCTCCTATGATGCCTGCTGTGTTCATCCAGCTCTACACCTTGTTATCGAGAAGTGGGACTTGCTAACCTCAGCCTGCACCTACCTTGTCAACTGCATACATAGACAGAGCCTACTTTTAAAAGTGTTCATCTAGACAGGAATAATACTGAATGTTAAGACAGGAAGTATCGACGACTGGTAATGTACACTGACAGAAGGCATCCAGAACTGCAGATGCAACATATCAGCAATTCACTCCGAATGGAGAACTTGGTTCCTTTGAAAGGAAATGATTGCCATTCTAGCAGAAACAGGACATGATTGACCGAATAACAATTTGGATTTTAACAAATAAAAAAGGAACAATTGGGAAGGTTACATTTTGCAAGTCCATCTGGCAGGCTTAAATCACATATGTACTGTTCCTGATCTCAACACATTTCTGTATCCCTACACGTCTGCAGACCACTTTACATATTTCTAATAAACCTTCTTAAAAGATATTATGACACAAATAGGGAGCAGGTAGGACTTGGGCCCACATCCTGGTCCAGAGTTAGGTGCAATACCACAGTAAGGACAGCCTACTGCAAATAAGTGATTTTTTTTTCCCTTTCTTATACTCAAGCGTTATTAATATACAACAGAGCCAATTTCCACACCGCCAAAATCATGACTCATTTCTCTCTGCCCCTCTCCCCACCCTTTTTTAAGACCACTAACCACAAAATTTGAAACTCAACTCAAAATGTTTACTCATTAACTTGTTAAGAAATGTCATTACATTTCTTTGGAGCAGGTGGGACTTGAACCCCAATATCCTAGATCAAGAGGCAGGCCCACCGTCACTGCGCCACAACAGCTCTCTGCAAAAAGAGCACTGACCCTATTTTTTAATCTGCCTGCTCAGAGATGTTATTACACTCCTCTGGAACAGGAGAGAGTTGAACCTGGCCCTGTGGGGCTCAAAAAGATAGGGCTACTACTATTGCACCAAAAGAGCACTTCCTTCAAAAAAGTAGTATTTTCCCCTCCCCTTTTAAACAAATTGGGCTCATCTGCAATGATTGCCATAGCTGAATGGCTTACTAACAGAATCAAAAGCATCAAAAAGGGAAAGCGAGGGAAGTTGGGGTTAAAACCAAGAATGAAACATGATCAAAACGTCGGGCTTGGATCCAGTACAAAACCTCCTGCCCACGAATCATTCTCTCAAATCACACACCTGCATAAAACTGACCATATTCGGGCGAGTTTAAGAAAGGCAATTTGGGATTAGATGCCCCGAATGATGGCAAATCCACAAGGCTCCTGCCATGAAACTTGATTGTGCAGGCTCGAGGGATGTAAGGTAAGTCAGTTCATGTTACACTGGATTGTGCAGCTTGAGCCCGTACTCAAGGAGGCACTGTTAGACAGGGTGCCTATCCTGATTTTACTTTACTGATGCAAATCTGTTTGTCCTAAATAACAAAGTGTGGAGCTGGATGAACACAGCAGGCCAAGCACCATCTCAGGAGAGGCTCTGATGAAGGGTCTAGGCCTGAAAAGTCAGCTTTTGTACTCCTGAGATGCTGCTGGGCCTGCTGTGTTCAACCAGTCCCACACTTTGTTATCTTGGATTCTCCAGCATCTGCAGTTCCCATTATCACTGTTTGTCCTAATTCCACATTCAAATCAGCACAAAGTACTGCCAATGGTCCTTTCATTGGAAGCATAACTCAAGCCTGGCCTGTGACAAAATGCTACCAGGCCAATTTAGCAAATTGGTGCAGTGTGCTGTACTGGGATTTAGCTACCCCTCAGACTGAAACCCAACCCATTTTACACGCAATTTTCACTCATCATCCCAGGCTAGCCTGCTAACAGGGACAGAGCTGTACAGTATTAAACCTTTCCAAACACCATGCACGTTTGTATAGGTTTCCAGTTTAAGTGGACAGACGACAAAAAATTTTCAGGCATCCAGTATTGTATTTGTCTGAAATCCTATTGCCAAATAGCTAAGTCTGCATGTTTGAACACAAGGATGTGCCCAATTCATTAACACTTGCCATTGAATTGGTATTCCAAACGTTTAATTGTAAGCATGACCTAGATCAGAGCTTGAATGCCTCATCCCAGAGGGAATAGGAGCAATCAGTCACGCCTCTATTTAATGCACAGGGTCAATTTTTTCCAGAAATTCCTCTTGTCTCAGCTCCGGTTTAATTTTCAGGTTACTGATCTTGGAAATCATACCTCATGTTCACTTCCACAGTAGCACAAACTGCTCCTCCTTTAATCCGATCTCTTCATCGCTCAACATCAAATGGATCCACCTTCCATCAGGCATTATGAAAAGAGTGAGATGCCGGGAGGGGCCCACGGAGGGAAAACAGCAAGTTTCAATCAGGTATTCACTGTCTTTCGAAAACAAACTAAAATTGCTACAATCACAGGTCCCATGATTTACCTCAGTGCAATGATGGAAAGGTATATCGTGATGTTCTTTTGACAATAAAGTTTACATTTGATTAATAGCATCACATGAATAGCTTACAACTCTTTTTTACATTCTTGTTAAAAGAAAGATTGTAAACATCTGCTAATAGAATTAGCTCAGCAACTGTGCAAACTGCAATCAAAATGGTGACCCCCGAGCTGGCTTAACAAGGTCAGTAAAACAGCTGTTAAAGCACATAATCAGATTTAAATGGTCAGCTATCCCTCTTTGCACAATTTCTTGGCACCTTAACTAGCTGCCATGATTTCCAGATTTTGGCTTTTTTTTCTCACCTATTTAAAAAAAGGCTCCCAAACCCAGGGAACAACACTCCAGGCCCCCCCTGCGGTGATATCATGAACCTTTGAGCTGGTAACTTTGTTGAATGTTGGGCTGTAAGCAATTCCAACATTTGCTAGGTCACTGTACGAGTATCCCAAGTAAAATGCCTCCACCCAGACACAATATTAAAGTCAAACACAAACATCTGAGAATATGCACACAACTCAAATGCTGCTCTAGTTGTTACCTTCACTGTTCAACTTTATATAGAGTCAGAGTCATAAAGTCAAACAGCACAGAAACAGACCCTTCGGTCCAACCAGTCCTTGTTGAACATCATCCCAAACTAAACTCGTTCCACTTGCCTGCTCCTGGCCCATGTCCCTCCAAAACATTTCCTATTCATGTGCTTATTCAAATATCTTTTAAACATAATTATACCCACATCCAACACTTTCTTCTCAAAGTTCATTCCACACTCGAAACAGACTCAAAAAAATTTGAGATAACAAGGTATAGAGCTGGATGAACACAGCAGGCCAAGCAGAGGAGCAGGAAGGCTGACATTTCAGGCCTAGATCCCACTATCTCCAATGAAAAAAACTGCTTTTTAAAAAAAAGTCTCTCCTCTCACCTTAAACATATGCCCCCTAGTCTTTAAATCCCATATCCTAGGGAAAAGACAGCTACCATTAACTCTGTCCGTACTCATTAGTTTATAAACATCTGTAAGTTCTAAGAATGCATTTTACAACAACTCGCTGACCCTTTGTATGAAGTTGTTCAGGAATTTGACACTTGTCTATCATCGGTTTGGCTGTGTAGTGTGATTTTCTTTTTTGCGAACTATCTACCATTTCTCCAAAATCAACCATTTCTCCAAAATCAACCACTTCCTCTGATCCAAAAAAACAGTTTAATGGTTCTCATCTTATATCGTGACATGAAGCCAGTCCCATTGCTCTTCTCAACATTAAACTTCAAGATCCAGAGGTAATTTGGCTACTTTGAAACTATAACCTTTTGTCATAGACTACTCAAGTCTATTTGGATAGAGCACAGATAGAACACCAGGTGCTGACATTAGACCTGGAGAGTAACTACGCCATCCGCAGACACAGTGATAGAGAGTGTTGTACTTGCCAGGAGAGTAATGGAAAAACACACGTACACTATAGTTTTGACATCAGATTCAACATCAAGAGCACATCATGTACTCTTAGGCCCATGAAAACTTGCCATTTTGCGATTGAGTGATTCCTTTGTGAGTAGTGAGACCAACATGGTGTTCCTATCACAAATTATTTTCCAAAATAACAAGATGGTGGTGGTGGGGGGGTGGTGAGGAATGAATGAATGAATGAATGAATGAATGAATGAATCAGTAGTGGATTCACCACAGCAAAATCCTCTTTACAAAAAGGGCATGATGTCAAACAGTGACAACAAACAGCACACTTGGGATTTTCTTCTTCCCTCCCCCCAACCTCCCCAGGTATAAACCACAACAGTCAATGCATTTAAACTAACAAGTGCTCTGTGCGGTTTTGTGAAGACACAATAGCCATTCAATAATTGCAAGGCTTCAATTCTGAGTGGGCTTGTCCACTAGATTCCATTGGGATGTAAATCCACATCCATTAGAAATTACATTTCAATACCTCAAACAACAGACTTTTGTCTCAAGTCATAGTTCAACCTGTAGAGATAAATCAGGTGCTAACCCATTGCACTGCTGGTTAGGGACCTCTGCAGTTGTATTACGCTTGTTCTTTGACCACACAATTAAGTAACAAGACAAACAACCCCACAATACAATCCAACTGGGTTTTGAATTTGCATAGAATAGAAACAAACAAGAATCCAGACTCCCTGGAGTGATAATACACTTCAATTGCCAAGAGATTTACTAAAAACACAACAGTTTCCTCAGTCATTATTCCTATGCCACAATGTGTTCCATCCATATCTTTGGACTATAACATTGGAGGCAATTTTTGGTGATTGTATCATTTAATCTACTGATTTAGATAAATGATGTCAATCAGAAAGTAAAATTTAATACAAATGAGTAGATTTGGTTCATAATACACACTAATACAGCATGGACTGGAGTCTAATTGAATGTTCAAGTAGGTGGCACAATGAAATGTCAAGTTTTTGAGCATTCAAGGTTGATAAAAGCATAAGTGCTTTTATCCATTTCCACCTTTGTCTCAATCTAAACTTCTCACTTATTTTGTCCCAAGGAAGAAAACCCCAGCTGCATCATCATTCACGGTAACAGTGGTATCTCATTAGTACACCTTTTGCATCAGTCAATGAGAAGGTGATTCTTGAAATAAGAAAAGAAAGCTTTATCCATGCAGTCTTTCCCACAACTCCACATTGTAACCAAAGGACTAAGGAGTTCGTAAGGACAAATGAAAGCTATCAAGTCTATCCTAATACAGCTTCACAGGGGGGCACTCTCTGATGAAGGGTCTAGGCCGGAAACGTCAGCTTTTGTGCTCCTGAGATGCTGCTTGGCCTGCTGTGTTCATCCAGCCTCACATTTTGTTGTTTGCTTAAAAAAAACACTCCTCTTTAGCAGTAACCAGTTGACTCATTAGAGGGATAATAAAATGTGAGGCTGGATGAACACAGCAGGCCCAGCAGCATCTCAGGAGCACAAAAGCTGATGTTTCAGGCCTAGACCCTTCATCAGAGAGGGGGATGGGGTGAGGGTTCTGGAATAAATAGGGAGAGAGGGGGAGGCGGACCGAAGATGGAGAGAATAGAAGATAGGTGGTGGGGAGGTAGCGGGAGGATAGGTCAGTCCAGGGAAGACGGACAGTTCAATGAGGTGGGATGAGGTTAGTAGGTAGGAGATGGAGGTGCGGCTTGGGGTGGGAGGAAGGGATGGGTGAGAGGAAGAACAGGTTAGGGAGGCAGAGACAGGTTGGACTGGTTTTGGGATGCAGTGGGTGGACAGGAAGAGCTGGGCTGGTTGTGTGGTGCAGTCGGGGAGGGGACAAACTGGGCTGATTTAGGGATGCGGTGGGGGAAGGGAAGATTTTGAAGCTGGTGAAGTCCACATTGATGCCATTGGGCTGCAGGGTTCCCAAGCGGAACAGGAGTCGCTGTCCCTGCAACCTTTGGGTGTCATCATTGTGGCACTGCAGGAGGCCCACGATGGACATGTCATCTAAAGAATGGGAGGGGGAGTGGAAATGGTTCGTGACTGGGAGGCGCAGTTGCTTATTGCGAACCGAGCCGACGTGTTCTGCAAAGCAGTCCCCAAGCCTCCGCTTGGTTTCCCCAATGTAGAGGAAGCCACACCGGGTACACTGGATGCAGTATACCACATTGGCAGATGTGCAGGTGGTATACTGCATCCAGTGTACCCGGTGTGGCTTCCTCTACATTGGGGAAACCAAGCGGAGGCTTGGGGACTGCTTTGCAGAACACGTCGGCTCGGTTCGCAATAAGCAACTGCGCCTCCCAGTCACGAACCATTTCAACTCCCCCTCCCATTCTTTAGATGACATGTCCATCGTGGGCCTCCTGCAGTGCCACAATGATGACACCCAAAGGTTGCAGGGACAGCGACTCCTGTTCCGCTTGGGAACCCTGCAGCCCAATGGCATCAATGTGGACTTCACCAGCTTCAAAATCTTCCCTTCCCCCACCGCATCCCTAAATCAGCCCAGTTTGTCCCCTCCCCCAACTGCACCACACAACCAGCCCAGCTCTTCCCGTCCACCCACTGCATCCCAAAACCAGTCCAACCTGTCTCTGCCTCCCTAACCTGTTCTTCCTCTCACCCATCCCTTCCTCCCACCCCAAGCCGCACCTCCATCTCCTACCTACTAACCTCATCCCACCTCCTTGAACTGTCCGTCTTCCCTGGACTGACCTATCCCCCCGCTACCTCCCCACCACCTATCTTCTCTTCTCTCCATCTTCGGTCCGCCTCCCCCCCTCTCCCTATTTATTCCAGAACCCTCACCCCATCCCCCTCTCTGATGAAGGGTCTAGGCCTGAAACATCAGCTTTTGTGCTCCTGAGATGCTGCTGGGCCTGCTGTGTTCACCCAGCCTCACATTTTATTATTTTGGATTCTCCAGCATCTGCAGTTCCCATTATCACTGACTCATTAGAGAGACTCTGGTTCATATTTGGAATTTCTTTATTTCCATGTGTGGTTTAGTATCGAGCCTGACATTCTTTGTCAACTAAATGAAAAAAAATGTCAGTTATTCTTTTCTCCACAACTTACATCCGATTCTGCTGTTTAAGAAGAATCATATGGTGATTTCAAGGATGAGATTTATTTTTAAATATCAGACAGAGGTCAAGAGTTAACACAAATGTGTACAGCAGTCAAATTAAGTATCAGTTAGTCAATAGGACTCATTATAAGTAGCCCATAGTTCTCTAAAAATTACATTAATTTGTATTCACTGATAGGTCAAAATATTAGCAAGCAATTGAATCTTCTAAGGATTTATTGTCCATCTACATATTCATTCAAAAGGAGTATACAACTCATTCAACTGTCCTTTGGCTAGGGTTCATTCATCCAAAAATACAAGATTCATTGTAAACAAGACTATTTCTCCAAGTGTTGCTCCCGCAAGAATTCAATTCTTAATTATAAGAATAGGTGTGTTTTGCCACAAAATTTGCATTGCATTCTGCTGCTAAAAAGTGACAACCTTCTTGCATCTCAAAGTCCAGTCACTGGGAAGGGAACACAGCCTTGAGTTAAGCTCTGATTAACTTGTTTGGCAAGGAACTCTGGAGACTGGAAACATTACTAAATATCAGGCACCAGACACAAGAACCCAGTTTTAAGTGAACAGCCTTTTAAAAACTAAGTGTTTTGCTTTCAACAAAATGTTAACACTTTGGAGTAGGGCAGACATATTTAAATGCGACCCAGGAATTTTTAAATTGTGTTGTAACAGCAGGTCAAAACCTAGACCTTACCCTTCTGCCCAACTGGTCTGTGCCAGTTTGTAGATGTTAGACACAATCTTACAGTATGTTTTCTCTTCCCCTCTCACTTGGGTGTTTTAGGATGGAATCCATAAACCCCTTCCTGCAATAGCAAATCCCATGTTACGCCATGATAACAAAGTGTGTAGCAGGATGAACACAGCAGGCCCAGCAGCATCTCAGGAGCACAAAAGTTGACGTTTCGGGCCTAGACCCTTCATCAGAGAGGGGATGGGGTGAGGGTTCTGGAATAAATAGGGAGTGAGGGGGAGGCAGACCGAAGATGGAGAAAAGAAGATAGGTGGAGAGGACAGTATAGGTGGGGAGGTAGGGAGGGGACAGGTCAGTCCAGGGAGGACGTATGGTTCATCCAATTACACACTTTGTTATCCGTCCTCCCTGGAGTGACCTATCCCCTCCCCACCTATACTCTCCTCTCCACCTATTTTCTGTCCGCCTCCCGCTCTCTCCCTATTTATTTCAGAACCCACTCCCCATCCCCCTCTCTGATGAAGGGTCTAGGCCCAAAACGTCAGCTTTTGTGCTCCTGAGATGGTGCTTGGCCTGCTGTGTTCATCCAGCTCCACACTTTGTTATCTTGGATTCTCCAGCATCTGCAGTTCCCATTATCTCTGATCCCATGTTATGCCATATTTCCCACCTTTTATTTGCTAATTTTGCCTGCTCCGACTCCAAAAAAGGGGTTTACTCAACGTTAGAGTATGCCTTTAGGGATATGCACCCCATGCAGTATTACTAATTAATGCGCTTCAACAAGCTCTTCGGTTTTAAAATCTTAGGACGATTCCTGAAGACAGAGGCAGTGTACTCCTTATCGAAGTAGGTGGGTATAAAACTCTACACAGGCAGATTGCTCAATAGCATGGTTTGGTGATGGGTTCACATGGGTGACTAAACATACCTTGTTCCAACCTGCAATCACCCCCATCTCCCAGAATGGAAAAGGTAACAGTGGAGTCATTCCAGAATTGATAAATTGCAATAACATTCCAAATGGACCCGATCAACCCTATCATGGTCAATTCTGTGTGATGATATCATCCACGGGTGCTCACTGGACCAAACATTCTCTTCACCCAAGCTGCCCTGGTGGATGGGAGGGTCCAAGTTTCTCGTGATGGGAGATATTTCTCAGTGTTGCTGCTTCCTGTCTAACGGAGGGAAGGGTAACTTTGGAAAGACTGGTAATCAGTAATCACTGAACTGTACTTAACGACACACACACACACACACACACACACACACACACACACACACACACACACACACACACACACCCACGAGAATACTCTCTGCAACCAGTAATGTGCAAGTGTCTGTCAACGGGTTTGATATGATGACACCAAAAGGGCTGCTTGAATATACTCAAATTGTGAAGACCATCTGGTCTATGGCAGAAGTACACAAAAAAATTTTGGACTTATTACCCAGATTGCTCAGTCCCAGCTTATGTCTTTTCAGTAACCTTTCAGAAGTGGTGATGGTTGCATAGAGAGAGAGTGGCCAAGGGTCACTCCAAGATAAACGGGAGCCAGAACCACACTCACGGTCTATTGAATATGTGGATGGTATTGGTCCTTGCAATTTCCAAGGTGGACTGCCGAGATAAATCGACCTAGCTGAGCTGTGCTCCAGTCTCCATTTCTTGAAATATTCAGCTTTTGGCAGTTTCACGTGGTTTGCACATCCTTGAAAGATTTTGATCAAATCATAGGCATAACGTTAGTGTAAATACTTATTATGTCCAGTGCAACTACAGCAGTTTATGCAGACATTGAAAGCGTGCGATGCTGACTTTCACTCAAAAAAGGTATCCTCCTGTTGGCCAGACATGTCCATTGCACCCACAGTAATTTGGCACTTTGTGGAAACAGCAAGGACAACTTCAACATTATCCCACGCTGCATCAAATCATATCCAGGTTTTTAAGAATTTTAGAAGCACTGATATTTCCCCAAAAACATCTGCCTAAAATATCGCCAATTGTAAAATTTTCATGTCCAAACAGGCTGTCATATTTGCCAATATGATACCATGAATTCATCACATGAAACTTCTCACAAAACATTGTGCAGACAAGGCACTAGTCAATTTGAATGCAACTGTCTCTAACATAGTACTTTCTTTCTCTTTCCCCACTCCCCTGACCCAAATCTTAAATAGCACAAGCTACAGATGGAATCAATAATGGCTTTGTCTGAAAAGCAATGTTCCAGCAGATGCTCAAGGCAATCCTCTGGGATCTGCACCAAAAACTTTGTTCAAGTCGTCTCGTTTAGGATAGTCACCACAGCTTGGAGACTTCTAGTTGCTTAGAGAGCTGGATTCAAATCCAAACCATAGAGGAGAGATTAAACTACAGCATAGCAAGTGACCAATTTAACAAGTGCAACCATTGAAAAACTTCAGTACCTCTCATTTTGAGCATCTTAGTCACCATTGCTACTGAAACTAAACAGTCACTGTAACTCCCGAGGTACCATTGATTTTTGTTCAAAATCATTGGCTATTTTAAGACAAAACAGAACAACAGCAGAGCTTTCTTTTAGTTGTGACTCTGGTGGAAATCACAACATACAGTTAACACACATTACAAATGTGAATTCCAACTGGTGTTGAATTAGCAGACATAGGCAAAATGGAAGTGGGAGTGCAATATGGATGAAACAGTCAGTGCCTCCACATTAAGGGGAAGAAACAAAAATAGTGTTTCTGCTGTCAATTGCTACCCAAATAAAGCTTGATATCAACCACAGGCCTGGTCATGGATAAGAGGAGATCAGGCTTTGATGCAAATCATACTTCCCATGGTCACCTGATATTCACCCCAAATCTGTGCTGTAAAATAGCCTGATGCGTTTGCGTTATTACACGTGAAAACTCAAAACAAAGTCTGGTAATCCAAATTCAGTATCCCATCAGGCTTTTCAAAGCAAATGACTAACAAAAGCAGTCATGTATATTTAAGACTAAGATAGATTCTTAAATCAGTAGGGGAATCAAGGATTATGGGGAAAAGGGCAGGAAAGGGGGTAACAGGTATGTTGGAAACATGCATGATCCGACTGAATTATGGTGTAGGCTTGAGCAGCCAAATGGCCTACTTTGGGTCCCATTCTTTCTTCCTACAAGCGCATACGCAAACACTGATATTACAATATTTTCCAACATAAGCACTACATTTAATTACCATGCAAATACACTTCCATCTAACCCCTTGCAAATAGCTTTTGACGCTCTTGGTAAATTGAAGTAAGAGCTACCATAAGTTCTCTCGCATAATATTGTCCCATATTGATTTGACCCTTTAATACTGACAAGGCAAAATGATCACCAGGATTTATCAAACAGGTGAATAATGCAAAAGAACGTAAATGTCAAAATTTTGCAAGTTGTTTCATACTTTGAAGTTTCAAAGTCACCATCTCATTTATGTCACAAAGTATCTGCAACAACAGCACACATCTGCAGAACATGCTCTGACATTTACCAAACAACATTAACAGAAGCATCTTCTAGATGCCTGAACTATAATTAAAAAATAAACTACCTCGGTACTTCACAAACAAAAGTCACCATGGCTCAATAGGTATAACAGAAAAATGGTCAGGCTAAAGGATCAGGGTGCTCACACTATAGGCCACTTTATATCTCAGCTAAAGTTAACCTGCCTTCAAAACAAGTGCAGACCTCCACCTTTCCAGTATTCAGATAGGAAGAATAATATGCCAGGGATTTTCAGACAGTTGTTTACTAATATCATGGCAGTATCGCAAGCAACTGTGGAGGGCTCTGCCAATCAATTTGTTCTGCCCACTTTTGGGCCGACATAGGATGTCCAGCAATCGAAGAGTGTTATTTTTGATCTAGTGGTGATGTCTGGACAGACTAAACAAAGGCATACATTGGATGCAATATGCTTCTGTGCTACTACGAACAAACTACTGGAAAAGCTCAGATAAGAAGTGGAGAAGGGAACAGAACCGACATCAAGTCAAAATTCGTTCTTCAGGGAGTCACATTCTCAGTTTCTCTCTTTCTCCACAGATGCTTCTCCAAGACGTTCTGGTTGCATTTCAAGTTTCCACCATTGGAAGAATTTGCTTGTATCTTATTGCTTCTCTGGCAAGTTCTGATCATTCAATCCAGACCTACTGCAGTTGGCTCCCTGCCATATTACGTCCTCAAATCATGCCACGAGGCTACACTGGTTTACAAACGAATACGCATCAGTTTACCATTTGTCTTGCTCGAACCAAAGATCTTCATTCATGATAGGTGAGGTTGCAGCTGAGCTTAATATAGTTGCTTTCCAGGAGGTCAGCAGACAGCAATCAAAAATAAGAACTATCCCAAGCATCTTAGTCTCTGTCCAAGGTCATAGATGGTCAGTTGTAATGCTCCAGTCACAGCCTCAGGGGAGATCGTCCCAGAGCAGTTTCAGTCCATATCCATCTTGTTCATTTGATCAGTGCAATGCCACGCTGGCCAAAACCTGCAGCATTTCTTTGTTTCTATGTTGGCACTTGCGGGAACCATATTGGATGGAAGCCCATACTGCCTAGCTATGAGTTGTAGTTGGATGCACAGCTCTGAACAGGCTGGCACTAAGTCCATCTTTACGTGCAGATGTGCTGACTAGATGACCTGTACCTGGGACAAAGAAGCTCCATCAAAATCACTCTGGAATGCAAAAACCAGCAAGAGATTTAACCCTCTCTGATGAAGAGTCTAGGCCCGAAACGTCGGCTTTTGTGGTCCTAAGATGCTGCTCGGCCTGCCATGTTCATCCAGCTTCACACTTTGTTATTAGAGATTTAAACCTTTCATTTTATTGACATTTGATCGATGCCAAGGAACCATACTGAAATGAAGTGGCAGCATAAATGGAACTCAAACTGGACAAACAGCGTACAGGGGAGATCAAACCAATTCAATTCAAAAACACAAAGATTCACCTTAAAGCATAATTTTAAATGGCAGTGATATTTTATTATTGGATACTAAGAAAAACCAAACAAGCCCACATGGAGTCACAGAGCACTTCAAGACAGAAGCTGAACCATATTATTAATCCAAAGCTTCACATTATAGAACTGCATTATATGCAATCCAGAAGTGATTGCTACTCTTGCTGCATACTCAAAATATGCAGTTTCTGTTCCTCAGCACTGAATTCTGCGGGCTCGTGTAAAACCTTCTGCCCACACACACACACACACACATATACAAAATATTCAGTTACAGCAGGGGAGATTATAAAACACTCACAATCAGGTGGGGCCGATGAGGGTGTGGTGCTAAGTCTGTTATTCTATCTTATTTTGGAATGGGGAGCTGCAACATAAAAACACAAGGATGTTTCAGAACACAACACTACAATTCACGATGCTCAGGGTCGAGTGAAAATGAATAGCCAGCTTGTCACACCTGCCTCGCTGCAACATGTCAACAGATAAGTGACACCTTCCAGCCAACTCCACATAAAATCAGATCCGACAGCTCCACCTGCACATTTGTATACAAAGGCTGCAACTTAGGTTCTCAACTAACAGACAGGTGAACAACTAAATGGTTGCTTAAGCCATAAACCATCCACAGGGCGCTTTGAAAGCTGAATGGTCATAGGATGATATCAGACAGCAAAAGGGAAAAAATCCATCTCATTTTGTAGAATATGGGCACAAATTGGGCTTCAACATGACCCTAACATCAAAAAATCTCAGGAAAATAGCATCTTACGCACAAAACAAAGCTGGCATTTCCACTTTGTGCCTTGAACCCCAATATTTTTCTGATCCTCTGACAGCAATAGCTCGAGTGCCCAAACAGAGGACATCCAAAAACTTGCCTCCAGTGTCCTCACCTAATGTGTATTCCTGTAGAATCAATGGGTAAAGATCCACAATCCTCTGGTCAATTTTTCCTTTTCTCTCCCAAAACCTGGAGCACTAAAAGATTCCAGCTTTCCTGGGACTGCTGCAGCTCTGAGATCAAAGTAACTCAAGTCACTGATAAAATCCAATGCGTTATTTATTTGCCTCAAAGCCAGAGAATTTGCTTATAGTAAGTAAACAGCACCTGTTTTGGAAAAGTAAAAACAGTTCTCTCCCAAACTCTCAAAAACATGACTTCACGTAATTCATGGGCATACAATTTGATTTTTACCACCAAGCCCCACAAGGGCAACCAAAATGTTTTATACCCCTCTACAACCAATCTCTGCCTCTAAAATATGCACTGCTTCACAGTGCATGCTGCAGTGAAAAGTACTGTTAAAAGCCATTCGAGAAGCATACTTATTGATCGGGAGACTATTCCAGTCACTACAGCTCATTATATCTTTACATTAACAGCTTGACACATGCAGCATTTTCCTTCTCACGTCGAAAGAGACAAAAACAAAATGAGCAACCAGCCTGATGGAAATCTTCCACTCAACTCTGACCACCACTGCAGTGGCATTTTCAAAGCTGCTAGAGTGATAACTTGGCATCAATTCCATGTGATGCATCTGCAAATTGTATAATAGCAACTGAGAAGAGTTGCGTGTATGTGTGTTGCCATAGTTGGGTGGAATGAACAGATATCAATGGGGTTCCAAAAACCTTCCTCGTCACATTATCTGGCATCACACAACAGACAATGTAAACCGTGCTGATTTTAAATTGCTCTGGTAAATTTCTTCCAGACCCTTCCTGGAAGATTGCTGTTTTGTTTCTCAGTCTGCAGTGAATTATCTGATCTCAGCCCAGATGGTAATAAGGGTGCTAATTGGCCTCAGTGCCCCTGGAAGATGGGAATTAGCTAGGGATCCCATTCTCAATTGCAAGTTAATGACCCCTGCATGTGGGTCACACTGGCTGAGGCTAGGATCAGGCTTGACTGCAATATCATCTACGGTTGAATAGACTGCTGACATACACGGTCATGATCCCACTTGAACCTTGCACCCATGGAACAGCAAAGTAGCAAGGAACTAACCCAATGGCTGGTGGAAACATCTTCTTCCCTTTCCACACCCAGACCCCTGGAGAACAAGCAAGACTAGATCCCCGAAATCTGCACCTTGCTTTCTCAGGCAGGACTTATCAGCAGGTGGTCAAATGTTGACCTCAGGTCAACCAGGCTGGCTCAGTGATCTGACTCTGCAACTGGCTCAGAGCATCTCTATCCCCAAAGCTGGAACTACACACTGCCAAGGTCCCCATTTCGAAGGGCTCCCATTGAAAAGGCAGGTGTCAATACTTCTTATGAATGGATCTAACAAAGACACGGCTCCTGAACCCTATGCTTGATGGGGCTACTCTTGATGACATTCATCGTTCAGGTAAGCACTCCATTATACACCAATTAGGGAACACATTGCCACTCATGGAATTACAAAGCAGCATGCAGCAGTACCGTCAGGTGATGGAGAAGCACTTTATTTTACCACCCCCCCCCCACCCCACCATGTCCCAAAGGTGGCAGAAAGGAGAAATCAGCCCAGTAACACCTCCTGGTGACTGAATCATGACTAGCAATGATAAAGGAGGAATTGTACAGGTGAGATACCTCTAATCAGTTCAAAGGTAACAGCATATGTATCAGGCTTATGGCAAAGGGAGCAACCCCCCTTCTGGTCCTCATAATGACAGGCCCCTCCAGCAGCCGAGTGTGTGAACCTGTTGCCCTCCGTGGATCTCAATCTTTCATCACAGAATGGTGCCACGACCATCACCCATTAGAGGTAAACTACTGACTGAGCCTCCACTGCCAGATCATTCCATATCCCTGGGCTGGTAAATACAGTCAGGCCAAAAACAGCGTCCAGATTGAATATCCCCAATGGCACAGAGAGATGGCTGTGAGCAAAAGATCAGGTAGAGACTTGTCGGCTGATGCCCCAACATAGTAGATCAGCACTTCCAAAAGTGGAGGAGAGGAAATAATTAGATGGATTAAGTATTGTGCCTATATTTACAGTTTTTTTTAAAATTGTCCTTCCACTCAATTTCATTGTCACTTGTAATACTCAGGGGCACAGGGAAAAGAAGAGGCGAACTAAGAAAGATCACCAAATAGAGATTGCACGGAGCAACCATTCTGGTCCGGTGTTCCCCGATCAGTTGGGGGGAAAAAGTTGTAACTGAAGTCTGTAAAATGTTGCAAACACAAAATGGAAACTGGATGTGATCTAAAAATAGGTTAAAGGTCATTTCTAAGAGTAACACAACTCATGGTTAACCTGGAAATCCTGGTGGCCTCAGCAAAAAAACAACTTATGCGTATCAAAAAAATGACAACGTTGTGTACACAATCCCACCTCCATTGTTAATTCCGCAAATTGAAAATGGTATTTGCAAACAAATAGCCAATATACTTTGCTTTTAAGTATGCGAGAAAAAAAACGGTTAATGCAATACGTTGCCGAGGCCCACGAACAGAGTAAAATATAGTGGCAACGGCAAATCAGAAACAAAAGATGCCAAAGCTAGTTCCAGGGCGTTATACAAACAAGGTACGTGCAAATTTCCCTTTCAAAATTACATAAAGAACCTTGCAGCTTAAATTATATCGATTTTTTAAAAATGATCAAGGACCGAAGTAAACTAAAACGTTTTCAGCTAAACCTCAATTGAATCAAATAGTAAATCAGCGGATGTCAATACTTGATTTTTTTTTAAAAAGACACACACCTAGGCAATGATAACTACAGCTTAAAAAGGCACGGGGAACCTGCAGCGAGGAATACTCCGGCAGGATTCAGAGTCGGGGTCAGTTTTACTTCAGCATTTTCGGTTTCGGGGTTGGGGGGGTGGTGGTAGGGGGTAATACAGTGAGATTAACTCGCTGAAATTGAAACGTGCGCTCCGGACACAAGTAGTCACTTACCGATTGCCTGGCTTGTGGATACATCGCCCCCTCTCTCTCGCGAACGTAGGTTTTCCCCAATTTCTTTTGAAATGAAACAAACAAGTCTCCCTTGAAATGCAACAACAAACAAAAAAAATCCTGCGTACGGACGGAGAGTAAAACAAAGCCAGATGAGCCGTTTCCGCCGACACTTTCCACACGGATTTTGGTTGCGTCTGGGATTTATTTTGTATCTTTCATAATGCAGTCACGATACATTGTACACCGTCGGTTTCTTTTTTTCAAAAGGCGGCGATGATGGGAGTCGCTGTGTTTAGCGCTGAGACATCTCGGTGCATTGCTCAGTGTGTATCCTTGCTTAATCCCCCTTCCTTTGTTTTTTTTTCCTCTCACACCCCTTCTCTTCCCTCTCCCTGACTTTTGTATTCTTTCGGGGGGGGGGGTGCTGTGGATGGTTAGATTATCTTTGTTGCGTCCTGTTTTCTCCCCCTCCGTCCTCCTCTGTTGGGATACAAATGCTGCCGAACGCAACAGCGGGGCGACACTGTAACAAATTGACCGAAGGCTAGAATGTAACGTAGGAACGCCTGCCCCCATAGGGCGTAATGAATGAGACATTCGCCATGTGATGCGGAAGTGGGGCAGCTACTCAGGGCCATTTTTAATCATTTTCCCCCTTACATTTTCTTTTTTTTAAAAAAAAGCACATATTCTTTTTGAAACTCCCCATTTTAATCCACCTCCTGCAAAGATTTATGTTTTTCTTCTTTCAACTCATTTGCAAATGTCATATCAATATGTAAGTCTTGTTTTATAAATGATAGAGGGTACGTTGACTTTTTAAAATATATATTTGCGCGATTGTATATAGATGCAAAATTCAGCATTGCCAGAATATATGCAAAAATAGCGGATAACACACAGAGGTAGGTTAGAAATCTAGCGGGTTTAAGAACACATCAATCATAAGAGTCCTACAGCAAAACGGAGACAATCAGGGGCGGCTTATTTTTCTGTCGGTGATCCCACCCATCATGTTTGCAAGATTTTACTTCGCCAAGGCCACATTGTCAGGACAGACGGTGTCAACACATGCTAATGTGGGGGAGGGATATCTCAGTTTGTTTAACAGGTTTCAAATTGGCCTCATACTGTCCCCGAGCTGTCTCTCGCGTGGGAGGAAACGAGAGCTCCATTCACGGAAGGCAGAGGGAGGCGACGGAGTGGATGGGGGAGTGGCTTAGACAGAAGATGAAAGGTGCAAAGAATACCGAACAGAATTAAATTAGGCACGAGTTAATTATATAGGTCAGCAATGAGTGCAAAGCGAGATAAGTCCTCATCAAAGCAAAGGCAGTTTACATAGGAACAGGAGTAGGCTATTCAGTCTCTAGAGCTTGCTTCAACATGCAACTCACTAAACTAACCTAACTTGGCTCCAAATCCCTGACCTCATTTTTAAAAACAAATCCTTTGATCTCAACTTTGATCATTTCATTTGACCCCCAGCAGTCTTTTGGGGACAGACAAGTAGATGTTATTTTTGTGAAACTGTGTTTCCTGATTTCATTCCAATATGTCTCATTCTATGTATCCAACCTAGTACATCTTTGGAACTGGAAATAAAAATATACTGGAGATCACAGCAGGTCAGGCAGCATCCATGGAGAGAAAGCAAGTTAACATTTTGAGTTGACGTGATGGATGCTGCTTGACCTGCTGTGGTCTCTAGTTTTTTTTTGTTTTCAGCAGATTCTGGATTCTTGTAGTAATTTGCTGCTATCAGTGAATCTCATTGTTTGAAATACCTCAGTTCACTCACCCCTCAACTTTCCAAAGTCATTAAAACAGAAATCAAGGCTTTGCAATTCACAAATTGATCTGCTATTATTAAATTATTGTTATTATTAAATGACTGCTATTATTCACATAAATCTTCACTGCACCTCTTCCAAGGTGGATACAGGGAAAAGACAAAAAAAATTGCCTTTAAAATGTTTGTTTTGATAATTCAAACTTTGTGCCCTCCAAGTTAATTCTCAATATTTCAGCTTCCCGCACACCCCAATGTCCCACCGTCCTGGAACAAGAAACGTGATTCAGGCTGATACTTCAATGCAGTATTGAGGGAGGGTGTGGCACTACCAGATTTCTGTCTTTCAGATGCAATGTTGAAGCATCTTGCTCTTCAAGACAGATGTAAAAAAGAGCCGTCAAGTGGGTCTTATCAAATATTAATTCCTCAACCAATATTTTCAGTCATATTTCATTGTTCTTTGTGAGATCCTCCAGTTTGCAAATTGTTCGCTGCATTTCGTATATGAAGTATTTCATTGGTTGTCTAGCACTGGCAGACATCCCAAAGTTGTCAGTGGCTTTATACATCTCGTCTTTCTGTACAAAGCTAGAAATATGACCTCATCTCATAAGTGAGAGCAAAGCTCATTGAGTTTATAACAGTGAACCTGAAATGAGATTACTGACTTGTAATCACTCCAATATATCTCACTTTATTAAACTGATGCCTTTCATGCTTGGATGCAGTTATATCCAACAGCTGCTGGTATAGTGGACTGCTGTATAAAGGCGTACAATGTCATGATTTGGTTATTGTAGATACCAAGTGGAAAGATGAATCAAAAGTTTAGACTAATCAGAATGCCTACATTTTTGCCAAAGGATTGATTTTTTTTTCCTGCACCATGATTAATGTTACTTTATGTTACTGTAGTGTATTTCTTTATTTTTATGGCATTGGATTGGGGAGACTTTCTTTTGGAAACCAAGGGGATACAAATGGCCCCGACTCTTACTTAATCAGAAAGAACAGTTGTAGACGCAAAAAAGAAGACTGAAAATTTTGATTTGTTTTTTGGTGTTCATTTTGTTGGTGATAGGTACCATGGAAGATATCAATGTCCAGAATGCTTCAGGTTGAGGTGTGATGTCAACCACAGTTAGGGCTAAGGGACATGAGTTACATATTTTGAAATTCACGACATTCTTACTACATTCTCATTATGTTGAAATGAACGTTCATTATAAGTGTGAGGAAAATCAACTAGGATATTGCAGAATCTCCAACCTCTCTTCTCCATTAAAAATATTCTGGCCTTTCTTTCTGCTATGGAGACTACAGTGATACCTGTTTTCTTGCTTCTGCAGTGTCCAAATGCTGTTTCTCCACATGACCTTTGCCAGCAAAGTAGATTTCCTTCAAACAAGAACAGCATCTTGCATTTAAAGTCAGATAGTTTTAAAATTATACAGCATAGAAACGCCAAACTGCAGTAACCTCATTTACTTCACTTGATCCATACTCTGTCTTCTGTACTTTGACATTTTAAGATATGTCTTAAATGTGTGGTCTATCTGCCTCCACCACCCTGCCAGGCAGCATGTTCCATATTTCTATCACCGTTTAGGTTAAAAAATATTTCCTCAAATCCCCTCTATGCCTCATACTCCTCACCTTAAACTTATGCCCTCTGGTCTTAGACGTGTTTGCTATGGGGAAAAGATTTTCATGATCCACTCCGTCTATGCCTTTCATAATTTTTTATACTTCAATCAGATCCTCCTGCCTCAGCCTCCTCTGCTGCAAGGAAAACAAAAGCCTTTTTAGTCTTACTGAATCTCTCTGTTCCAGGCAACATCTCGGTGAATCTCCTTTGCATCTTCTTCAGTGCAACCATGTCCTTCCAATAGTATAGCAACCATATCTGTGCACAATGTTCCATATGTGGCCTAACCAATGTTTTATAAAGCTGTATCAATACTTCCTTGCTGTTATATTCTAAGCTATAGCTAATAAAGACAAGCATCCTGAATGCCTTCTTTACCACGCTATCTACATGTACTGATACCCTCGGGATTTATGAGCTTGTACACCAAGGTACCTTTGTACCTGAGTATCACTGGAGACCTACGATTCATTGTTTAAATCCTTCCTTTATTAGACCTTACAAAAAGCACCACCTCACACTTATTAGGATTAAATTCCATCGCCTTCGTCCTACGCAACTTATCAGCTGATCAATAGCAGACTGTAGCCTGAGACCATCCTCCTCGCTACCAGCAACACCACCAATTTTCATATGAACTGCAAACGTACAAATTATACCTTCATTCACATCCAAGTCATTAACATACTTAACGAACAGCAAGAGTCATAGCACTGATCCCTGTGGTACACCTCTGGTCACAGACCTCCAAGCACACAAACAACCCTCCATCACCCTTTGCTTCTTATTTGCAAACCAGTTTTGAATCTAGTTTGCCAACTTGTCTCGGATCCCATCGGATATTCTACACCACCTTCCATGTGGGACCTTTTTAAACATCTTACTGAAGTGAATCAAAAGCACATCCACTGCACTACCCCATCGATGTTTTTAGTCACCTTATGAAAAAAAGTCACAGAAATTAGTCATATATAATATAACAAGGTGTAGAACTGGACGAACACAGCAGGCCAAGCAGCATCAGAGGAGCAGGAAAGCTGGCGTTTTGGGTCTAGACCCTTCTTCAGAAATGCAGATTCCGAAGAAGGGCCTAGACCCAAAATGTCAGTTTTCCTGCTCCTCTGATGCTGCTTGGCCTGCTGTGTTCATCCAAGTCTACACCTTGTTATATCAGATTCTCCAGCATCGGCAGTTCCTCCTATCACAGAAATTAGTCAGGCAGGATCTCCTTTCAAAAAATCCATGCAGATGATCCTTGATCAATTGCTGCCATTCCAAATATTGATTAATCCTGTCCCTTAGAATTTTTTCCAATAATTTCCCCACTGCTGGAAATTTGTATATCCTTAGCATTGTAGAATATCTCTTAGCAGCTCACAGAGGTCTTAACAAAAAAAATCGACACTATCCACAAAAGATGATATGAGGTCTGATGACAAAAGACATGGTTAAAGAAGTAGGTTTTATGAAATATTTCAAAAGAGGACAGAAGGATAGGTAGAGTTGTTAAGGAGTGCTATTAGCTCTTGGCATGGTCATCAATCATGTCCAGAGGAAATTTGGAGTTGTCGAAACTGGAGGATGAGATGGTATGGTGATAGGGAGGGGTAGAGGTCACGGAAGGATTTCAAAATAAGGATGAGAATTTTAAAGTTGAGACATTGGCAGGCCGGGAACCAATGCAGGTCATCAAACACAAGCATGATGGGTGGGAGGAATTTGATGCAATTTAGATTCTGAGCAGCTCAGCTTGGAAAAGTTCAGGATTCTTGGCGGATGCAAGAAAGGAACTCAGCCAGGATATCACTGCCATTGTCAGGTTTTCAAACAACAACATGAGCAAATGTTTCTGGGCAGATGAGCTCCCAAAATGAAATTAATGCAGGGATGTTCCTCACCATTTCAGTTCAAGACAAAGAGAAGAAGTGACAACCCAGTGGACTGATATGAACTTTCTGAGGTATTTATCAAAGTTCCACTGCGTGAGGCCAGTTTTAGTGGGAATCTTGCAATGTCATCAATGACAGGAGGGTGCTATTGCATTGTGACAAGTTTGGATGGACTGTTTCCACTACAAATACAGACATAGGAATTTACAATGGAAATGTAGAAAAACCAGAACAGAATGTGTGATCTCAAAATGAGGATTCAATTACATCGGCAGACCCGCCATTTCTCCCTTCGTGACAACATGACAGCACCTTAGAAAACAATGCTACTTAGTTAGCTGGAAAGGGCTTATGGATGACCCAAGCTCATGAAAGGCATGATATAAATGCAAGTATTCCTTCCTTTATTTTTATTACCAATGGTCCTGTATCACGATGTGCCAATTGACTACGATATAATGGGCATCATGTGGCTGTCTTGTGAAGGCCCACATCACAATTCTCAAGTGGCAACATTCAGAGCAGTAACAAAAGTAGTTTTGTTTCATATGCAGCATAAAAAATACTGAATGTCAGGAAGAGGATTAATAGTGTCCGTTCAGTTAATATTCCTCATGAAGTCTCACCGTACCACATGATTTCAAGTCATGAGGTACCTCCTAATGAGAGAAGATGATATTCAATGACTATCTCAGCCACCTCTGGCAGTATTAATTATTGAGGGAAAAAAATCAACAATTTGTTGCACTCTACAGCTCAGAGGAAGAAAAGCAAAATACAGATAGATGTAGAATGAGTAACTTTCAGTCTCTCTCTTTCTCTCCCGTCACCTGCTCCAAATGGGTAATTTTATCCTCCGCTTCCTGTTCGCTACTTTCTTGCTGTCTTGAAAGTAATAACATCATATTGTCTATTTTCCAGGAATCCAATGGCGCAGAATGTCCTCCATGCCTTAATTCTGTGTGACAATAACAGATATTTAAAACCTTACACTGGATATCAGTTAACCTTGACTTAGTCTTTCTTGGTTCCTACCATTTGTGAATGTGTAACTGTTTCTTCCTAATAATAAATAGAAGGTGAATTTAGTTCCTATATTGGAATTGTGCAAGTATATTTTTTGAAGTATGAAAAAAAGCAAGATATTGAAACTTTAAGTGTTGTTATTTTCTGTCTTATTCTTCTTGTATCTTGGTCACATTTTAGGACTGGCAGAAGTTGCTGATCGATTGTGAGGAATTGGAACTTTGGATAATTTTTGCTCCTTCACTAACCTGGGGTAATTGAGCACCACCACGACACTGCTCTGACTTGAATCAGATTTAATCATACGTGGTTTTGAGGGAAAAACCTCAATTCCTGGGGATGAGATTAGTTGCTGGTTTCCTACTTCCACAGGTTTCCCATTTGTTCTTATCTTGTGAAAATTAAACCAATGTATGTGTCCGAGTGGCACAACAATGGGAAAAGTGGTCAAATATGAATCCATAAGGCAGCTCACTCTCATAAAAATGAGCCAATTTATAGTATTGTACAGGCAATATAGTGCAACTGCAGTAAAACACACAATGATTAACAGCACTGCAGTATACTGTACTGGAATGGAACTGGGTTCATTTCTCTTGGTGGTCATTTCCTAATCTCTGTCTTAGTGTAGGTTGCCCAACTGTATTGAACAGCATCCATTGTATAGAGAGCAATACTGGCTGCCAGCGAGATATAACAACTTGCAATTTTGTAGCATCTATGCAAATTAGTAATTTGCATTTATCACAGTCCCATTATGATGATAATATTTGACAAATTCAGAGTGACATCTGGCTGGATAGACCATAACATCTTATTTTTCTATTGAATTCACATGGAGGTCAGTTACTGAACTTATTCACAAGAGGCCCAAGAGGCTGACAATACACTTTTAACAAAGAACATAGATATTACTTTGCAAAAGGTAAACAAGAACAATACCCTTGGCTGAATCAAACTCACAAAGAGTATGGATGATGTAGCCATCTGCTCCACAAGTGGAAGATGAGGTGCAATCTAAAATATGATGATGCCCATCATTTTCCTGGATCATCATCCAAATCACAGTAACATGTTCTCTAAGAGATAATAAGAACCCATGTTGGAGTCAGAGATAACATAGTGTGGAGCTGGAGGGACACAGCAGGCCAGGTAGCAGCAGAGAAGCAGGAAAGCTGATGTTTTGGGTCAGGACCCTTGACCCTTCTTTTTTCTGAAGAAGGATCCTGAAACGTCAGCTTACCTGCTCCTCCGATGCTGCCTGGCCTGTTGTGTTCCTCCAGCTCTACACTGTGTGTTAACCTGCCCTTTAAGTTCTGTTGTACAAGCAGCCTCATTTCTCCATTTGGCATTCCAATAATCTGTGCAACTATTTTTATCCTTTAATAAAATAAAGAACTGTGGATGCTTCAAATCTGAAGCAAAGACAGAAATTGCTGGAGAAACTCAGCAGGTCCAGCAGCATCTGTGGAGAGAAAGTAGAGTTAACATTTCAGATTCAGTGACCCTACTTCAGAACTGAAGTTTGGAAGAAAGGTCACTGATTCAAAAATATTAACTTTGCTTTTACTCCAAAGATGTTATTAGATACTGACAGACCTACTGAGTTTCTCTAGCAATTTTTGTTTTTATTTTTATCATTTTACTGGATGTGGGTATCACTGGTACAGTCAGCTTTTTTGCCTATTTCTAATTGCCACTGAATGGAGTGGCCTGTTGGGCCTTATAATTGTGTACAGACTTTACAAAGAAATAACTTACATTTGTTATGATCCAAGCTGATGATAATATTTGACAATTCACATCCCAGAGTGTGACCTAGCTTCTTGGACCATAAGTTTTATTCTTCTATTTGATTCCCATGGAGTTCAGTCACCAAACATATTCAAAACAAGCTGCCAATGCATTTTTAACAAAGAGCATAAAAGATTAATAAGCAAAAGTTAAACAAGAACTATGCCTTTGGCTCAGTCAAACTGACACATTTCAGAATCAGCCTAGAGTCACCTCTAAAAAGAACGCCTTCCTTAATGGCAATAGTGAACCTGCTGTGTATTTATTTTTAACAGTAATCTTATTATACCAACACTGAAACTAGTTGACAATTCAAGATTTATTTCAAAATTAATTGCATTTGAACCCTATCAGCAGCTGCCATGGTGGTGTTTGAACCCCTGTCCCCAGTAGATTAGCCTGGGCTCCTTGATTGCTAGGCCAGTGACATTGCCACTAAGCCTCCACATCACCTAATCATCCAACTTTCTTCAGGAGTTCTTTCCAAACCTATTATCTTGACTATTTTGAAGCACAAGAGCAATTGATGCATGGAGCTCCACCACTTCTAAGTTCCTCTTAAAACAAGAATCATTCCAACGTGAACACGTATTACAGTTTCTTCATGATCAATTGGCCAGTGTCTTGATACTCCTAGTTTAATGCTCATTAGGAGTAGCCTCCACCTTGCGAACAATAGTTGGTTCATAAAATGGTCCACCACCACATTCATAGGGCAACTAGGAATGGGCAATGAATGTTGTGATCAGAGATAATGGGAACTGTAGATGCTGGAGAATCCAAGATGACAAAGAGTGAATCTGGATGAACACAGCAGGCCAAGCAGCATCTCAGGAGCACAAAAGCTGACATTTCGGACCTAGACCCTCTTTGATGAAGGGTCTAGGCCCAAACGTCAGCTTTTGTGCTCCTGAGATGCTGCTTCGCCTGCTGTGTTCATCCAGCTCCACACTTTGTCATCATGGGCAATGAATGTTGTTGCCTTTAATGATTTCCCACAATGATGATTAAAAATTTCTTTAAATGATATTTGGTGAGGAATAATTATTAGCAAGAAAATTGAAATACCTCCTTACAATATTTATATTGCATTGAGCAAGCAGAGAGGCTCAAGTTTAATATCTCATTTGAAAGTTCGACTCTGCAGTAGTGTACACTTGTCCAGCACTACACTAATGTTCCTGCCAATGTGCTGAAGCCTTGACCTAATGACTTAGAAGCAATAATGCTGCTGGAAAGCAAGTCACAAATAGCAGTAAAAAAAAATACATATGTACAATGGTACTTAAAAGCTTCTTCAAAAAAATGGGACTGTATTTTCAAATACCCTGGATACAACTTTGGGTGCAAGCCTGTGATGAAAATTGCACTCTGAAATAACACATAAGTCTTCTGATACCTCCAATGGTGCTAATTCTCTTCAGAGTGAGAACAGGGTGGTGTGGCTAACAACCCAGTTGCTTCCAGCTGACTGCCTGTTAAGTTTGTCAAAGAGTCTGTTTATGAGATGGAAAGGGCCGGAAAGAAACTTTATAAGTGAATACAAAGAATGAGGGATCTGAACCATGTTCATGTCCAGCTGTTGCCAGCACTGGGAGAGCCAGATGGCGAACTTTAATAAATTTTTTGTGATTAAAACTGTTTTATACATGTCTTACCATATAATGCAACGTATATTATTTCATTCGGAGGTTAAATTTACGAAATCTTAGACATTTGCAGTAAAGAAAGGGTCCATTCAGTCCATTGGGAAAATACTACCATTTTGCACTCAATCTAAAACTAATACATATGTCCTGCTGTGTCCATGTAGCCATTAATCTTCATGTGGCTGCAATAGTGACCAAATTTAAGCTTAAAATGCAATCACTTTGGTTCTGTTGCTACCAATGACAAATTACAATGTGCCCAACAATCCAGATTTCTACTAATATCTTTCCTCGGTATCATTAGCAGTTTCAGATTGATAATCCTTCTCCATTCACTCTTCAAAAAGAAGAAATGGTTGTACCCCTCTCACTCCAACAATTTTGACTGTTGAAAATCCTCTCTTAAATATATGTTTAGTCTTCACTGTTCCAGGAGGATTAGTTCTGGTGTATCAAGCTTTTCATTATTACTATAATTTTCCATCCCTGACATCATTCTTGTGAACCTATAGTCTATACAGGCAGTCTCTGGGTTGGGAATTTTCTTGAGATGACTCTCATATTGATTTGCACATAAATTGGAACACAATGCAAGTTAATATAAAATGGCCATACATAAGTACAAGAATTGTTCCTATGCCACATCCTTAAACTTACATCTATGTATGAAACCATGTTCCTATTTACAAGTGTTCATAAGTCAGTTTGTAAACTAGGAATCCCCCATACTCTTTACTGCTTTATGCCTTTCTCCTATAAACTGTACGTAGGATTCCAATTGTAGGCAAACAAATCTTTCAGGTAAGTTAATCATATTAATGGAATCAAGGAATATAGTGAGCACACAGGAAAGTGGAAATGAGCCAGAAAATCAGCCATGATCATACAGACAGATGGTGCAGGTATGAGAAATGATATAGTGTACTCCTGCTTCTATTTCTGATCTTATGCTCACTGCTGCCTTTTTTATCAGGCATTATTTAAGTACACTTGTAAACTGCTATGTGTCCTAGCCCATTCCAGGGGCTTCAGCACAAAAAATCAAGGCCAACATTCCTGTGCAGTACTGAGCAAGTGCTGCATTGCCTAAAATACTATCTTATTGATGAGTTCTTAAACTGAAGTCTGCCTGTTCAGGCTAATGTGAAAGACCTCATGGCACTATTTTGAAGAATAGAAAGAGAGTAATTCCTTAGTGTCCTGGCCAATAATCAACATCACAAGTATGGATGATCTGGTCATCACTGTATTGTTGTCCAAATTCTTATTGCTGGCAAGATACTGATATTGATTTGGTGACACAATCAAAGCTCAAGCAGAATATGCTCCTTTGGTTTATGTGCATCCTCTAATTTGTTTCTATTGAATGTACAGTCTCAATCCTTGTTTTTTTTTCTGACTGAAATTCACAACCATACACTTTTTTGTTCTTCGTTCACAAAATGCAGGCATCACTAGCAGAGCCAATGTTTATTACCCATTCCTAATTGCTCTGGAGAACATAGTGGTGACCTGCTTTGTTGAGCTGCTGGAGTTTTTTTGGCTGAAGAGACACCTACAGTGCTTTTAACCCATGCATCTTTCATCTATCCATCCATTTCATTAATGTTTCTATTCTTCCTGATTTTTATTAACTTTTCCTCACTCTTCTCCTGACCCATTCTGTTTTCTTTACTGTTGTAAGTTTAATTATTGCCTGGTGTAAGATTACATCCTCTTAACATCAAATTCAAATTAGGGTGGCACAGTGGCTCAGTGGTTAGCACTGCTACCTCGCAGTGCTCAGGACCCAGGTTCAATTCCACCCTTGGGGAACTGTCTCTGTGGAGTTTGCACATTCTCCTGTGTCTTTGTGGGTTTCCTCCCACAGTCCAAAGATGTGCTAGGTGGATTGGACATGCTAAATTGCCCATACTATTCAGGGATGTGTAGATGAGGTGGGTTATTCAGGGAAGCTCTGAGGGTTGGTGTCGTCTTGTTGGGCCAAAGGGCCTGCCCCCACGCTGTGGGGATTCTATGAAAAACATCAAATTGTTGAAGGTGGAGAATGACTTTGTCAGTCAAGTGTGGTTTCATCCATTATTTTCAGTGCACCCTGGGCCCATTCATATTGATGATAATCCTTCCTGTTACTCCCTGTACCAACAAAATATTTGAAGTACAGAGTAAATCTGTCTGTTTTTCTCATTTACAGAAATCTTATAGTGCAGCACCCGAAGTAGTTGCGGACTAGATGTATTGGTCCTTATGTTGATAGAGATAAATAGTTCGTAGTGTGTTTGAATTGTTAAACATGTCTGATTTGTCTTATGCAATGTGATAGTTAGACCATAGTCGATAAGTTGTCACCAATCTATGTTTAGTGATGAGATACATTGATTCAGATTGTGTTGTTTAGCATTGTTATTTTAAAAAATGTGTTAGATTCAGAAAAAGATGGACCGCTAAGTTGAAACAAAACATTTATTTAATAGCATCCTGTACAAGGGATAAGGACACATAGGACATGTGCCACAATATCCTTGTGATTCCTAATTGTTCATCTTCGCTCTCAAGATCGGTAATCTGTGTTTTCTTTGAGGGCTTACAACTGTGCATATATTTCCTTAAAACTCATCTGTGTTGGCCAGCATTTGTGGAAATTTATGCCATTTGTGTGCCTACCCTTTGCTGTTGTAACATTTGCCATTATTTTAAAAAGGAATTGCATTTAGCTTGCACTTGTTAGGACATCCTAAAAGGTGTTACTGAACTCTGGTCATTGACATAGCTCAGGAGACGCAGCTGCCGTGGTCCTCAAGGTGAGATATTAGCCAAATCATCTTTATCAAAAACATTGAGAAATAAATACTGGTCATGTCCAAAGGCTCTTCTGCTCGTCTTTGAATTGAGCCGTGGAATTTTTGTTTTCAGCTGAGAGGGCAGACAGTAGATAAGTGTGTTATCCTGCAGATAGAGGACACTTTCTTGCTCTAGTATGACATATTGAGTCTCTGAGTTAGAAGGGTGTGGTTTCAACTCCCAGTCCAGAAACACCAGGGTGTAATTTAAGCTGATGTATCAGATTTGTAGTGTCAGAGGTGCCAGTTTTTAGATGTGACATTTATCAGTAGTGATGTTGTGAAATTGCAGATTATTCTTTATTTCATACTGTTGTAGCTGAAGCAATTTGCAGAGAATGGTCACTGGCGTGCACATATTGTTCTGAGGAGATGAGGTTGAGCATTGCAGTAGTGGGGAAACTAATATCCTGGGTCAATGGGTCAGCGAAGATGCTGTCAGAGGCACAACTTCTACTCCTACGCAAAAACAGTTCAATTCTTCGTGAGGTCAATTCTGAGTCACACTCAGGCTGCCAAAGAGGAGGGGAAAAAACAGTAGAAGCACTGAAATTCAAATGTTCTTTTCTTGTTACAAAGTAATTGCCAAAAATGTGTTTCAAAGTGGATTTTCCATGTTTTCACTCAAGGAAACTGGAAGAATAAGGGAAAGATCTGTACATAAGATGAAAGGACAGTATCTCTTGACAAAAGCAAAATGATTATGCTCTTTGATGAATCGTGGTGGACAATATAGATTATTGCCCATGCCATAAAGATTTGCTGTATGCATTCACATATATCCAGTTTATTAGCAATGCATGCATTGTTCAGTAATTTTATTGAAACTAGTTTGACAGTTATCATATAATTTACCTCTGGGGCAGAAGGTTCAAGTTCCACCTGCCTCCGATTTGTGTCAGAACTGGTTGATTAAAAATATCTATAATTACTTGAATTTCAACCTCTTTTGTTAATGATAGTGTAATGCCAATGTTTGTGGATGTCTCCAGTGCAGTTCCATGTTGTTCAATGAGTTGATTTCAACAGGATCCTGTGATGTTGGATAATCTAATATGGTAATGTAAGTGACCGTTACACACAGGATATCAGATGTCTTCCAGAGTTATGAGGCAGTAATTCAATTGAGTAGTTCTTTGTGACATTGTAAACCACAAGAGAAACTCAAGTGGTTTATGAGCCTTACCAGGGCACAAACTGAAATATTGACTTAACCCTTTGCATGATGTTTATTACCTTTTCTGTGGCACGGTTCATGGAAAATTGGAAGCTTGTTTTGTTGGGACAGAAGCGTTGCACTATTTCAGCTGTAATGTATTAGTCTGTTCCTAAGGTGAAACCATGTCCTTTTAGAGATAATTAGATCTAATTGTTGTTAACAGGCACATTGTGTGGTCAGTTAGATGTTATTTGACAATTTTAAGTGAATGCCACACGAGCGGTGAGCACTCAGACAAAAGAATTCTATGTCTATGTACATGCACAAAGATCAAATGGAAGAGATAGCTACATATTGATTACATTGATTTTTCAAGTTGAGAAATTAACTGGGCTGCAAAGTTGCCCAAAGTTCATTTAAACTCAGGGTATTTCTTGTACAGGCTTTGCAACAACAGCAGAATAATTTGGTTCTGTCAATGAAAACATTTTAATAATTTCTTTGCACAAAAACAAAGTTGCTGGAAAAGCTCAGCAGGTCTGACAATGAAAACATAGTTAACATTTCAGGTCTGGTGACCCTTTCTCAGAACAATTTCTTTGCCTTGCCATCTTGTATGTTCTACAGCCTATGGATTAGGTGCCTCTCAGTGAACATTAAAACTTCATTGTCTTTCAGATGTTCATACGCAGTTTGCTGGATTACATGTTTTAGGCAGTGAACTAGCCAATGTCATGAACAACATTTTTTTGTGACTGGAATGCAATGATTCTCACAGTCCCCTAATGTCTCTGCAGCCTTCTGTCACAGTTGACCAAACTATGTTATTCCAGCTTCTCCCTTTGCGTTAATAGACAGTCTTTTCTTAGCCACTTTTTTATGCTCCCCACTGCCCCTCCATGAACATTCCCACCTTCCCCACTGTCTGTTTGAGAATGTTCCCAACCTCCCCACTGCCTCTCCCAAATGATTCCAACCAGTAAAGTTACCCTCCATCCCCACTCAGTTTTCCAGTGTCTAAAACTTCAGCCTATTCAAACCTTACTTCTCATCTGGTATCCCACCTCAATAGAAAGGACTAGAGGAACTCACCAGATTTGGCAGCATCTGTGGAGAGAGTTACCATTTCAAGTTGCATATGGCTGTTCTTCACACATGCTGATTTTCTCCAGCACTTAATGTTTTTAAAACAGATTACTAAGTATTTTAGATAACAAGGTATAGACCTGGAGGAGCACAGCAGGCCAAGCAGCAAGAGGATCACGAAAGCTCACATTTCGACCCTTCTTCAGAAACACTTACTCAGTATTTTACTTTGATTCTTTATTCTATATTAAGTCTTTTTGACTCATTTCATTAAAAACAACAATAAATGTGGAAACAACAGTATTACTTGAGAGTAATAATATATACTTTTACATAGGAAGTAGAAATATTTAAATTCTTTGAAATTCTATTCAACAAATAAATTCAGAAAGTACTGATGGATTATGCCAAATTGAAAATGTTGATTATTTCTACAATGGAACACTAAAACGTTCCCTTCAGGTGCTGGTATATAACACCGCTAAAACCAAATTCAACCTCCAAATCTTGATAGAGTTACCTGCTCAGAGAAAAAAAGTTATATTCACATAGTGCATCATCAAAATGCTCAACAATTTATTACTTTCAGAAGCAGTGACTGTCGCTACACAGACAAACACAGCAACGATAATGCCCCACTTGGATTCCATGAACCATCAGAGGGATGAATAATCATTGTTTTGTGTGATTTATTGCAATGAGTTGTTTGGCCACTGTATGGGCCTATTTTTATATAGAGCTACACAATCCACATATCCATCTAATCCAGCAATTTGTCCTGGAGATCTCCCCCTGAGGATTAAATTCATGAGGCATAGATCTCCTGGACTCGGAAAGAGATGTAACAAAAACCAAACTGGATTCCAACAACTGATCATGATTCAGTGGTGCTCAATACTGAAAAGCAGACATGAGTGGAAATCAGCTGAAGAATGAATTTGGCTCAGGTGAAATGTCCATCTGCCAGCTCTCCCTTTTCAGGTTGGCACATGAAGAGTGAACCTTTGGGAAATGTATTGGAGAATGTCTGTGGAGTCAGATGGTATTCCAGCATGACTTTGTGCCTTCTGTATGAGGAACAGGATTGAAAAAAAAATTAGTGAACTAAGCAGGGAATGCATTTGCAAGGCTCAGCTGAGTATAAACTGCCTGAGCTCCTCTGTTATGGTTTATTATAACACCTGAATCCCTCAACTGTGATCCTGTCTTGTAGCTCCATCCTACCTATCCATTATTCTTTATTTAAAGGATAATAGGCCACCAGAAAATCTCATTACAGTACAAAGACCGGCACGCTCATTTGCTCACTTTCAAGACGAGCTGACAGTGCAGTATTACTTTCTGCTTTAACAAGGCCCATGGGTACAATAAAATCAATAGTTACTGCAATTTTTTAAAACTGGTACTGCTATAATATTTTCCCTCAGGTTACTGAAATGACCTTTATACCTGCTTTAAATGTGGACTAATACCCTGTAATTATCAGTGCGATGTAGATGGCACAGTATAAATGCACTATACCATAAACAGAGGAAGAATTTTTAATTTTCAGTGTCTGCAATTGATTTGGAAGAGTCAAAGCTTTCAATAACATCAGCGTTACAGAAACAGCACTGGGGGTAGATGAGTTCCTGTTAATCTATCACACAAAAGGTCATGTAAAATGGCTGTTACCTTTTCAGAACTGTGACACTGAGACAGACAGATCAGAAGGTCTCGAGTTTGATTTTTGTCTGTGCTGAGCTCACTGATCTCAAGCAATGTTAGTGTGGCTCCAAGGGAATTGTTGGTGGAGTAGTAATGTCACTGCAATGGTAATCCAGAGGCCCAGGCTGGGGACATAGATTCAAGTCCCATGATTTAATTAAATTTAATTAATAAAATCTGGAATTTCCCATCTAAGATGATTATTGACTGGTCCACTGAGAAGTCTCATAAATGGTAATGAATCCAACGGACCATCAAACATTGACCTAGGCACCGGAAATGACATTGTTCTCCTTTTTAACAGCTGGGTACTTATGTCAAAATTCGAGAGCTGTTCCACAAATTAGTCAAGCAACAGAGTCATACCCATGGAATCATATCTTGCAATGTCCCAGAGACAACCATTACAATGCTTGGTACCTCCTGCTCCACAGGCAAGACAGACCCAGCAGAGGTGACAGCACAGTGGTACATAATTGAGAGAAAATTGCCTGGAGTCATACAGCATGGAAACACACTCTTCAATCCAACCCGTCCGTGCTGAACATAATCCCAAACCAAACTAGTCTCACCTGTCTGCTCCTGGCCCATACCCCTCCAAACCTTTCCTATGCATTTACTTATCCATTATCTCCAGACAATGTGAATTTTTACAGTGATAATGGGAACTGCAGATGCTGGAGAACCCAAGATAATAAAATGTGAGGCTGGATGAACACAGCAGGCCAAGCAGCATCTCAGGAGCACAAAAGCTGACGTTTTGGACCCAGACTCTTCATCAGAGAGGGGGATGGGGTGAGGGTTCTGGAATAAATAGGGATAGAGGGGGAGGTGGACCGAAGATGGAGAGAAAAGAAGATAGGTGAGGAGGACAGTATGGGTGGGGAGGTAGGGAGGAGATAGGTCAGTCCAGGGAAGACAGACAGGTCAAGGAGGTGCACTCCACCCACTGCATCCCAAAACCAGCCCAACCTGTCTCTGCCTCCCTAACCTGTTCTTCCTCTCACCCATCCCTTCCTCCCACCCCAAGCTGCACCTCCATTCCTACCTACTAACCTCATCCCACCTCCTTGACCTGTCCGTCTTCCCTGGACTGACCTATCCCCTCCCTACCTCCCCACCTATACTCTCCTCTCCACCTATCTTCTTTTCTCTCCATCTTCAGTCCGCCTCCCCCTCTCTCCCTATTTATTCCAGAACCCTCACCCCATCCCCCTCCCTGAAGGGTCTAGGCCCGAAACGTCAGCTTTTGTGCTCCTGGGATGCTGCTGGGCCTGCTGTGTTCATCCAGCCCCACATTTTATTATTGTGAATTTTTACAGTTTCAGGTCAAATATGGGGAAGGAAGCCTCTTGCTGGTGACAAAATACAACAACTTCACCCTTCCCCTAACCCCCCGCTGATGAATCAATGCTCAATGCCAGCTAGAAGAAGCACCAAGGGTGGTAAGGAGATAAAATGTACTCCCTGTAGGGGACTTCAACATCTTCCAAGAAGAGTACTTTGATAGTTCATCTACTTACTGATCTGGTCGAGTCCCAAAGGACATTGCGGCTGGAGTATCTGCAGCAGGTAAGGAAATCAGCATGAGGGAAAACTATACTTGACCTTGTCCTCACCAATCTACCTGCTACAGATCCATCTGTCCACACAACAAAAATAGGAATAGATATCACATGGTCCTTGTGAAAACAAAATCCTCATGAATTAGTTTATCACACAATGTACCATTAACAACAAATGAGGAGATCAGCTTCGGCTCAGTGAAGCATGAAGGAGGGCATTCCAAAGGTGGCCCAGCCACACTTAAAAATGAGATATAACCTGGTGAAGCTACTTGAATTCCAAACAGCAGAAGCAGGATATGACAAACAGAGCCCATAACCATGGATCAGATCAAAGCTCCCCATCCCTGCCACATCCAGCAGGGAATGGAGGTGCACAAGAAACAGCTAATAGGAGGAGATGGCTCCACAATTATTTCCATCTTTAATGATGGGGGATCCCAGCACATCTATGAAAAGTTAAGGCTAAAGCATTTACAACAATCCTCAGTTGAAAGTGTTGAGTGCATGATATACCTCAGCCTCCTCCTATGGTCTCCAGCACCTCAGATGCCAGTCTTCAGCTCAATTCAATTCACTCCACATGGTATCAAGAAATGGCAGAAGGCACTGTAAAAATATGGGCCCTGACAAAATTCCAGCAATAGCACTGAGGTCATATGCTCCAAAACTGGTCATACTCTTAGCCAAGCTATTCCAGTACAGTTTCAACACTAGCATCCTCTCAACAATGTGACAAATTTCCCAAGAGTGTCTTGTGAACCCCTGAAATACACGATAATTCCAAGCTGGCCATTTGCTATCCCATCAGTCCATTCTTGATCACCAGCAAAGTGATGAAAGGGGTCAATGGTGGTTGATCAAATGACATTTGCATGGTAATAATGTGCTCTTTGACAATTGGTTCGGGATACATCAAGGCCACTCAGCTCCTGACTTCACTCCAGCCTTAGACCAGACATGGATAAATGAGCTGAACTCCAGAGGGTAGATGAGAGGGGCTCTCTTTGCACCAAAGCATCATTTGATCAAGAGCAGCATCAGGGAGCCTGGGCCAAACTGGAGCCAATAGCAATCAGGGAAAAGGCTATTATTTGAAGTAACCTCTAATGTGAAGGAAGATGGTTGTGGTGGTCCATCATCATAGCTGGCTGTGTTCCCTCTAGTTTTCAAGGACCATGCACAGCAGTGATTTCCAGAATGGAAGTCAATGCTGCAATAAGCCTGCACATGCCAATTGCCTTCCATCTCAGAGCTACTGCCTGCATATGCAGCCATGCACCTTATAGGAAATGAGAACATCTCTGCACGAGTTCTGGATCCAACCACCTTCAGTTGATTTATCAATGATTGTCCATCATGAGGTCAGAAGTGGGAATGTTACTGCTGATTGCACAGTGTCCAGTACATTTGCTCCTCAGATACTGAAACTGCTTGTGTCCGTATGCAGCAAGACTTGGACAACATTCAGTTTGGGCTGATAACTGATAAATAACATTCATGCAACATTCAATGCCATTCAATGTCAAGTGAAGATGGTTGGATGAACTATTGTTGAGGATGGTAATTGCCTGGCACTTGTGTGAACTCCACTATCAACATCCTCTGGGTTACTATTGATCAGAAACTGAACTGGACCAACCAACCATATAAATTCAGTGATTATCACAGTAGTTCAGAGGCTAAGAAAGCTGTGCACCTCCAAAGACTGTCCATCATCTACATGACACAAGTCAGGAATGTGATGGAATATTCCCCAGCTTTCTAGATGAGTGTAGCTCTACTCACACTCAAGAAGCTTGGGTGCAGGATAAAACATCCTTCTTGATTGGCACCAGTTGCAATGTTCACTCCCTTCACCACTGATTCACAGTAGCAGCAGTGTGTACCATCTGCAAGATGCACTGCAGCAACTCACCCAAGCTCTTTCAACAACACTTTCCAATCCTGAATCCTCCTGAAACTACTATCCATCTCACTGATCTCCCCATTCAAAAGATCATACTCTACCATTTCTACCACCTCCAGCGGGATGCTACCCACCAAACACATCACCCCCTCCCCTCCATTGTCAGTATTGTGCATTGACCGTTCACTCCACTCCACTCTTTCATCACTTCTAACGCTTCCTTATTCCACCTTGGCATCTTCCCATCTAATCTCAGAAGTTGTAACACTTAACCATTCACCTATCTCCCCAATATGCAAGGCACCAGACACACCTTCAAAATGAATTAGCATTTATATTCGTGATAATGGGAACTGCAGATGCTGGAGAATCCATGATAACAAAGTGTGAGGCTGGATGAACACAGCAGGCCAAGCAGCATCTCAGGAGCACAAAAGCTGACGTTTCGGGCCTAGACCCTTCACCAGAGAGGGGGATGGGGAGACGGAACTGGAATAAATAGGGAGAGAGGGGGAGGCGGACCGAAGATGGAGAGAAAAGAAGATAGGTGGAGAGGAGAGTATAGGTGGGGAGGTAGGGAGGGGATAGGTCAGTCCAGGGAAGACAGACCGGTCAAGAAGGTGGGATGAGGTTAGTAGGTAGGAAACGGAGGTGCAGCTTGAGGTGGGAGGGAGGGATGGGTGAGAGGAAGAACAGGTCAGAGAGGCAGAGACAGGCTGGGCTGGTTTTGGGATGCAGTGGGGGAGGGGACGAGCTGGGCTGGTTTCATGATGCAGTGGGGGAAGGGGAGATTTTGAAGCTTGTGAAGTCCACATTGATACCATCGGGCTGCAGGGTTCCCAAGCGGAATATGAGTTGCTGTTCCTGCATCCTTCGGGTGGCATCATTGTGGCACTGGAGGAGGTGGAGGGCCTGAGTGGTGTCATGGATGTACCTATCTGGACTCCATTTTCTCCCCCTTGGTCCAGGAACTCCCGACCTACATCCATGACACCACCCACACCCTCCACCTCCTCCAGAACTTCCAATTCCCTGGCCCCCAAACACCTCATTTTCACCATGGGCGTACAGTCCCTATACACCTGTATTCCTCATGCAGATGGCCTCAAGACCTTCCGCTTCTTCCTGTCCCGCAGGCCTGACCAGTCCCCCTCCGCTGACACCCTCATCTGTCTAGCCGAACTCGTCCTCACCCTCAACAACTTCTCTTTCGATGCCTCCCACTTCCTACAGACAAAGGGCGTGGCCATGGGTATCCGCATGGGCCCCAGCTATGCCTGCCTCTTTGTAGGGTATGTGGAACAGTCCCTCTTCCGCACCTACACAGGCCCCAAAGCCCACCTCTTCCTCCATTACATTGATGACGGTATCGGCACCGCCTCTTGCTCCCCAGAGGAGCTCGAACAGTTCATCCACTTCACCAACACCTTCCACCCCAACCTCAAGTTCACCTGGGCCATCTCCAACACAGCCCTCACCTTCCTTGACCTCTCAATCTCCATCTCAGGTAACCAGCTAGAAACTGATGTCCATTTCAAGCCCACTGACTCCCACAGCTACCTAGAATGCACCTCCTCCCACCCACCCTCCTGCAAAAATTCCATCCCCTATTCCCAGTTCCTCCGCCTCTGCCGCATCTGCTCCCAGGAGGAGGTATTCCACTCTCGCACATCCCAGATGTACACGTTCTTCAAGGACCACAACTTTCCCCCCGACAGTGGTCGAGAACGCCCTTGACCGCGTCTCCCGCATTTCCCGCAACACATCCCTCACATCCCGCCCCCACCACAACCGCCCCAAGAGGATCCCCCTCATTCTCACATACCACCCCACCAACGTCCGGATACAATGCATCATCCTCCAACACTTCCGCCATCTACAATCCGACCCCACCACCCAAAACATTTTTCCATCCCCACCCTTGTCTGCCTTCCGGAGAGACCACTCTCTCCGCGACTCCCTTGTCCGCTCCACAATCCCCTCCAACTCCACCACACCCAGCACCTTGCCCTGCAACCGCAGGAAGTGCTACACTTGCCCCCACACCTCCTCCCTCACCCCCATCCCAGGCCCCAAGAGGACTTTCCATATTAAGCAGATGTTCACCTGCACATCTGCCAATGTGGTAAACTGTATCCATCGTACCCGGTGTGGCTTCCTCTACATTGGGGAAACCAAGCGGAGGCTTGGGGACCGCTTTGCAGAACACCTCCGCTCGGTTCGCAATAAACAATTGCACCTCCCAGTCACGAACCATTTCAACTCCCCCTCCCATTCTTTAGATGACATGTCCATCATGGGCCTCCTGCAGAGCCACAATGATGCCACCCAAAGGTTGCAGGAACAGCAACTCATATTCCGCTTGGGAACCCTGCAGCCCAATGGTATTAATGTGGACTTCACAAGCTTCAAAATCTCCCCTCCCCCACTGCATCCCAAAACCAGCCCAACCTGTCTCTGCCTCCCTAACCTGTTCTTCCTCTCACCCATCCCTTCCTCCCATCTCAAGCCGCACCTCCATTTCCTACCTACTAACCTCATCCCACTTCCTTGACCTGTCCGTCTTCCCTGGACTGACCTATCCCCTCCCTACCTCCCCACCTATACTCTCCTCTCCACCTATCTTCTTTTCTCTCCATCTTCGGTCCGTGTCCCCCTCTCTCCCTATTTATTCCAGTTCCCTCTCCCCATCCCCCTCTCTGATGAAGGGTCTAGGCTCGAAACATCAGTTTTTGTGCTCCTGAGATGCTGCTTGGCCTGCTGTATTCATCCAGCTTCACACTTTGTTATCTAGCATTTATATTCTATTTCTTTCAATCTAGCCTATTGCATTTATAGTTCATAATGCAGTCTCCTTCACCCTATAGAATCTCTACAGTGTGGGAGCAGGCCATTTAGCCTATCTGATCCACACTGACCCTCCAAAGAGCATCTCACCCACACATCCCTGTAACCCTGCAATTCCCATGGCTAATCTGCTTAGCCTGCACATCCCTCAACACCATGGGAAATTTAAGATGGCCAAACCACCTAATGTGTATATCTTTGGAGACAATAAGGACTGCAGATGTTGGAAGCTAGTGTCAATAAATGTGAAGCTGGAAAAGCATAGCTGGTCAGACAGCATCTGAGGAGCAGGAACGTCAACATTTTGGAGTGAAACCCTATGACCTGTGCCCTGACAAAGAGTTTCTGCCCACAATATTGACTTTCATGCTTCTCAGATGCTGTCTGACTTGCTGTGCTTTTCCAGCTCTACATATTTGGACTGTAGGAGGAAACCAGAGCACCCAGAGGAAACCCGCACAGACACACGGAGAATTTGCAAACTGCACATAGACAGTCATTAGAAGGTGGAATCAAACCTAGGTCTCTGGCACTGTGAGGCTGCAGTGCTGACTACAGTCTCACTGTGCTACCCTGTTGGTGACTTCAAACACAGATTGGGTGACTACTCTATCTGCACAAATGACCCTGACCTCCCAGTTGGTTGCTGTGTCAATAAACCACCTTACTCACATGTTTCTCTCCTCACTGTTGCTGCCAGATCTGCTGACCTTCTTCAGCAATTGCTGTTTCTGTTTTAAGTCTGCTATATTTACCTGCTCCACCCATGTGTTACTCTAGACCCACAGCAATGCCCTTACAAGGGCATTAAGAGATGGCAACAAATGCTGACCTTGCCAGCTGAAATAGTTCCACCAATTCACCCTGTATTTACACATGGATAGTACTTGACACTAGTCTGACTTTTTCAGAGTGAGCAGAACTTCTGACACTCATGTTTATATCTGTCTGTCAGGACACAGTGATTGGACCAGGTTAACAGCCCCAATGAGGGAACTGCTTATCTATGAGGTCCACCTGCTGACCTTATTACCATCTCTACACTAGTAACACATACTTCCTATAGAAAAAATATGGAAAGAAGAACTCCAACACATTTTGATGTGATGGCCAGCATTTCCCAACTCACCCATTACCATCAAGCCTGGAGAAAAAACTCTTGGTTCAATGGAGAGTTCAGGAGGGCTTGCCAGGATCAGGAGGGCTTGCCAGGACCAGCACTGGGCATACCTGAAGATGAGGTGTCAGCCTGGTAAAGCCAGCCAGCAGGACTTCTTGTACGCCAAAAAGCATAAGTATTAAGTGATAGACAGAGCCAAGTGATCCCACGACCAATGCATCAGATCTAAGCTCTGCAGTCTTGCCACATCCAGTCATGAATGGTGGTGGACATTTAAACAATTCACTGGAGGAGGACACCCCACCAATATCCCCATCCTCAATGATGGAAGAGTCCAACATACCAATACAAAAGATAAGGCTGAAGCATTTGCAGCAATCTCCAGTCAGAAGTGCCAAGTGGATGACCAATTTTGGTCTCCTGCAGGGGTCTCCAGCATTACAAATACCAGTCTTCAGCCAATTTTATTCACTCCATGTGATGTCAAGAAATGGTTGGAGGCACTGGATATCACAAATGCTGTAGGGCCTGACAACTTTGCAGCAATAGAAGACTTATATTCCCCTAGTCAAGCAATTCCAATAAGCTAGAATAAGAACCAAAAGAACTGTGCATAAATCAGGAAGAAAAACAAAATTGCTGGTAAAGCTCAGGAGGTCTGGCAGCATCTGTGAAGGAGAAAACAGAGTTAATGTTTTGGGTCCGGTGTCCCTCCCTCATGGAGAATGTGTGTGTGTGTGTGTGTGTGTGTGTGTGTGTGTGTGAGAGAGAGAGAGAGAGAGAGAATTTTTTGTGTGTGTGCGTGTGTGTGTGTGTGGGAGGGAGAGAATATTTTTTGTGTGTGTGTGTGGGAGAGTGGGAGTGAGAGACTGTGTGTGTGTGTGTGTGTGTGTGTGAGAGAGAGAGACTATTTTGTGTGTGCGTGTGTGTGTGAGAGAGAGAGAGACTCTTTTGTGTGTGTATCTGTGTGTGTGAGAGAGAGAGACTGTTTCGTGTGTGTGTCTGTGTGTGTGAGAGAGAGAGACTTTGTGTGTGAGAGAGAGACTGTTTTGTGTGTGTGCGTGTGAGAGAAACTCTTTTGTGTGTGTGTCGGTGTGTGTGAGAGAGAGAGAGACTGTTTTGTGTGTGTGTCTGTGTGTGCGAGAGAGAGAGCGAGAGAGGGGGAAAGAGAGAGAGACAGACTGTGTGTTTGTGATTGGGGATGTATTCCATGTGCAAAAACATGACAGTTGGGTACAAGCTTGGTCTCATGCATAAAGCATGGTCATGTTGGGGAGATGCCAGAGACCTCATAAACCCTGACACAAGCAAGCCTCAGTGTCTTCAGCAAGAGGAAGAGTCACCTGGGGAAGGTAACAAAATATAAGATTGGAAACAAAATTATGCTTGCATCGGGAAGCGATTCCCAGGCCAGAAGTGGCAAGGCATTGAAAAATGATCCGCGACCTTTATTTTTTAATGACTTTTTCAATGCCAGTGAAATCTCCAGAAATAGACACGGGGCAGCATGGTGGCTCAGTGGTTAGCACTGCTGCTTCACAGCACCAGGGACATGGGTTCAATTCTACCCTCAGACGTCTGTGTGTGGAGTTTGTACATTCTCCCCGTGTCTGCGTGGGTTTCCTCCCACAGCCTAAAGATGTAACGGTTACCTGTATTGGCCATGCAAAATTGCACAGTGTCCAGGGATGTGCCGGCTATTTGGGGTAACCATAGTAAATGCAGGATTACAGGGATAAGGTAGGAGGGGGTGGGTCTGGGTGGAATGCCTTTCAGAGGATGGATGTGGACTTGATGGGTTGAATGGCCTGTTTCCACACCGTAGAGATTCTTTGATAACTCACTTGTACCTAGAGGAGGAAGGAACAGTACCTTGCAAGCTGGTTTAAGTTGCACGTAAGTGCCTGGGCGGGAAGAGGGAAATCTGGAGCAAGAGCAAAGTAGACATAGATTTAAGAGGAGCATTCCTGCTCTCCCTGGCTCCACAATAAGGATAATAAATGAAATTTAAACCTAGTCTTTAAAGTTCACTGCATTAGCTGCTTTGTGCCTGAGAACACTGGTTCAGAGCACACTTGGGAAGACACAAATGTACTTGGCAGCTGTTGTCATAAACAAGCATGAGGTCATTATATCCCAGCACAGGACAGCAATACAATAGATAAGGCTGTCATTTCCTGAGCAGTACTGGGGGAATGCTGCGCTGTCAGAGCTGCCAATTCTGAGGATGCCCTCTCAGAAGAACGGTAAGGATTCCCTGGCCTCACTTCGAAGTGTGGGAAAGTTGTCTCCAGTGTCCTACCAATATTTATCCCTCAAACAAAGTCATTACAGAGGATTATCTGATCATTATCTTGCTGTTTACGGGAGTTTTGCCCTGTTTTCAGATGATGTGAACTTCAAAGGAATTTTATTGGCTGTAAAGCACTTTGAAATGTCTGGTAGCTGTGAAAGGTACTGTATAAATACAAAGATAGTAGGAACTACCAATGCTGGAGACTCTGTGATAACAAGGTGTAGAGTTTTTTGATTTTGTGAAATAAACAAATGACAAGACCTTTTACAGAAGTGCAAGAGCTTTTATCAGTAGGGCAGGCAGTGAAATTCTGGTGTAGCTGTAACTTGACATGCTTAGGTGCCCATTTCAAATCTATGAATGTGGGGCACAATTGAATCTGTAGACCATAGATATTTTCCTCATCAAAGATGTTTAGGATTGCTATTACTGACTTGTGAAATTGAATGCTAGGATTCTGGAATCAGAGCTAGAGACACTACCGATGCACCATAAGAGACCCCTCAATCTTGCAGACCATATTCTGCTGCATTGACACACTCCTTCATCCTTACATAATTAAAGAGCTACAAATCTAATTGACAGGCAAGTCGGCAATAGTCAAGTTGCAGGAATGCTCTTTTTAACTTCAGCAGCTGCTATGTTCTATAACCATTTTTAAATCAAATCGGCACTAAAGGGATTTCTAATGGATTTATCTTCTAATGGCCCTGGTGTCTCAATATGGAAATTGTATTTTGGAGTAGGGGAGCTGCAGCTGATTAAATCAGCTCTTTGTCTCCTATTTAAACATAGATCCCAGGAGATCAAACCCTATAGTCTTAACGCTGCTGTTCAATTTACTGACCTTTGACCTGTGTTAAGTCAACAGAACCTAGTACAATGGTTGTAATGTCTAGAAGTACGGTGGTTAATTTTTATTTTCAGCCCATTGTGACAGCCTCAGGGATGGTTCCTGAGTCCTGCATAAAGTTTAGATTTGCAACCCAAAAGGCCTGAGGTCAGCTCAAGCCCACTCAGCAGAAAGTGCTTGCATTTGGAGACAGACTTGTTTTTGGCTAAAATTGTACAACTCAGTCCGAGGAGATACCCAACAAACTTTGAATTTAAGCTGAAGACATGTTAAGAAAATTCCCAACTTGGATCTCCAATTCCATGCCTTACTGGCTGACTGCAGCTGGGTGGAGTGCTAAATCTGACCTGCAAGTGGCTGGAATTGTAAGGGTTAAAACCAGATCAGCCTCCTAAATTTTACAGAGTGATCTCTCCTTTCTGGGAGACGCTGATATGTGCATGTCTGGTCTTGCCATGACCCAGGCTGCTTTATTTGAATAAGCTGCCCACTCCTACTCTAAATTTCTACATCAATTCCCTTAAGGTGTGTAAGTCCCGGAAAACAGGCAGTGCCTGCAGAATGCAATGAAAAAAGAAAAAAGCTTTTACTGGGTTTTCACAGCATGTTTAATTCAGGTTAGTAAGTTCATCCTTCAATTACCAATGTTACTAATTCAAGATCATAATTATCTGGGACAATCCTTTACAACAAGTTATTAGAACGCCTAGCATAAATTAACTTTAATGTTGCTGACAACAGTTGCACAGTTTCAGGTGTACACTGTTAAATATTAAGAGAATTATTAACTACTGGTATGTTATCTCTGTTTCCATCTCAACAAGGCTTTAAACTGCAGATTAACCTAAAGATAACTTTCTTTTGCACACTCCTCTGTTTTACTTGCCTTCCAATTTCCTTTCCTCTCTGGCAACAAGTGGTTGCCCTTTGATAGAAATGCAAAGGTAATTATTCATGTGGATTTGACAGCAAACCGAGATAAGCTCTCCAACAGTAAGCCGAGCTTGACCTTGTCTCTTTCCAATGTCCATATGTACAATTCCATGAGAGGAATGTTAATAAGTAACTGGGAACTCAGACCAACCTCACCAGAAGCCTCAGAGCCCACCATCTGTGCCTAAAGTCCCATAAACTCACTGCTGACCAAGAAGCAAACCTGGATCATTCCCAGATAACCTGACTCAGTGACCTTGCAACCCCAGAGAAGTTGGGATCCATTTTTTGCTAATGGCCAGGCAGTCATTATTTCTTCCTGATAAGTTGCACATGAGGCCTTTCAGAATCCACATCGTTGCATACTCTGAAAGAACTGCCCAGGAAATTGAAGATTCTGCTGAGCAATTCCCTTCTCTGGAATCCTCTGAAATTCTCCTTTTATATCAGAGAGTTCAGAAGGATTCAATGAATTTAGGTAAAATAGTTTCTCAGGAAAGTTTGGCTAATAAATACGTAGTCTAACTCTTGAATAACAATTCGATTGATCTCGTGCTTACTTCATAAACTCCCAACTACACCTCCCTCAGACCCCTTACACTCTCCTGATATTCCACTGCTTCCCTCCACACCCAACAGCCTCTCTCCCATTCCCATGTTTCTCTGCTCTGGACACGACCACCACCTCCCACCACCATCCCCTACCCCTGCACCAGGTCCATCACATCCCCCCTTGCTGCTCTCTGGATCTGTAGTGATCTGTTCTTCCACTACAGACCAATTATCCACCTCTTCTTCTGCTGCCACACCTGACCCTCACTGAGGCACCTGATCCACCACTCATCTAATTTCTCCCATCAAACGTGACCTACCCTAAACGCTGCATCATTTACTTGACCCTCTTGCCTGTTACGTTAGCTCTTGGCAACCTACCCATTTCCCATTGGCATCTTAACAACCCAGCATCCTGCCCCTAATCACTTGGCACCCTGTCCCACCTGGCACATTACTTACTTGGCACATTACCTTCTACCCATCTGGCACCCTATCGCCTCCTTGCACCCCAACCTCATACTTACTTGATGTACTCACTGTTTAGTAGCAGCTGTCATTGTGGCTGTCTGTGTTTCTGGACATTTAAAGTTAATAATTGAGCAATCAAGTGAAAACAGGTGTGTGGCTTGCTGTCGGCTGACAGTTCCTCATTTTGAGAGAACTATAAAAGTGGATAAGGTCAGAAGTCACACAACATCCCGTTATAGTCCAACAGCTTTATTTGATATCATAGCGCTGATAGACTTCACCTGATAAAGGGACAGTGCTTTGAAAGCTTGTGACTTAAAATAAACCTGTTGGACTATAACTGCATGCTGTGTGACTTCTGACCTTGTCCACTCCAATCCAACACTCGACATTCTAAAAATGGAAGTATGACTCTCCATTTCTGAAGGATCCTTGATGGAATTTTCTGTCCTCTCTCCTTCAGCTAAAAAGTAGTGAAATGGTAATCTGCCAGAGATTTGCTGCTCCTGAGAAAATCCAGCCCATAGTATGTCCCTCTGTTGAGATGTTCATAGTCCATGATTCTAAAAACAGAAGGAGACAAAAAAAGGCCTGTCTTTAGAATTGAACCAAAAAAGTGGTCAAACTCGTCATGAGAAGTATATTGAAGGTTAAGTTACGCTCTAATTCTTTCCTTCTACATGTGCTGAAGTATTTATCCTTTATGTGACCCCACACCTTGATTCCACATGCCCCGTGCTCCCCCGCCACATCCTTTCTCAAAGAGTTCAGCCAAGATCATGAAGTCACTGTGGTGAATAATTCAACATTGCCATATTTTAAAACGCATGCTGCAAAGATTAACAGATCTAATTTCCTTTGTTTTTACATGTGTGTATGCGTGTATTTTATTTTTAATAGGGTAACAACTATGGTAAGAGAACACAAGTAGGAATTTAATTTTTAATAGAGTAACAATTATAGTTAAGAGAACAAAGTAAATTTATTCAGAGATAATGGGAACTGCAGATGCTGGAGAATCCAAGATAATAAAGTGTGAAGCTGGATGAACACAGCAGGCCAAGCAGCATCTCAGGAGCACAAAAGCTGACATTTCAGGCCTAGACCCTTCATCACAGAGCTAAATTTATTTACTGTTATGCTTATAATAGTGGAGAGAATAAGGTTGCAGATTCTGCTTTTTCAATTCAAAATCTTTGATTTTTACTCCCTCCTGTATTTTACAAAAAATTACTAATTATTACAGATTCCAATTAATTTTTATTTTGAAATGAAGTAAACATCAGCATGTGAGTCTTGACTCCAGGCCTTTCTTCCTTGCATCTTGCCTGGTGTTTAGTTTTTGAAATCAGCTAAAAGCCTGCCAGTGTAATTGTGAAAGAGTTTCAGTAATGTGAAACCAACCATGATCCCCTTACCATGCACTCCTCAAGGCAAGTCAATATAGTCCAAATTGCATATATCAAATCAGAATCAATAGCCAGTTCAGATTCAATAGCAAACCTCAGAAATTGACAAATAGGTTGCTGGAGAATGAGATAGCCCCGTTTCAATAAATCAAAGAAGCTCTTCTGCTGTTGCTCTCTAACATCAGTCATTGACTACTGTTGCCTGAAGGAAATAATAGAAAGCTGCAGCAAACAAAGAAAAAAGAATCTATGCTACCTGACCACAGTTTAGTTCGTCGTATTTAAGATTCTAGCCCCAGGTATAACACTAATAGGCTACTGGCTCATACGCAGTTTCAGGAGTGAGGTAAGATTATACTTAACTCTTTAGTGACTCAACGTCAGCCTCTCAAATCTTATTTAAAATTCGTAAAATGTTCAGTATCTTGGTTTGCAACATATGCTCTCATCTGAATCTCACTGATCCTTGGAAATTACGTCATGTAGGTTTGCCTCAAATTTCTTTATCTTGCACTCTAATGAAACCATTGACCCAGTTAGAATAATCAAATGAATGCTTCTGATACAAAAGCACCCGAACACGTCAGTATGTCCATGCATTCATACTGCGCAGATCGATTCAAATTCAATCTTCTGCTAAAGCAAGGCGAAAAGCTTCACCTGCATCAGGTACAATGTGATGAATCGTGTTTGGATATATTTCTCCGGAAGTTTGTTGGAGCTGGTCCAGTTATTTTCGATGCAAAACAGATGTCAAATGTAAGCAAATATGGTGGGCAAACCTCTTGCGTTAATTAGATGCTATCTTAGTAATTATAGTGGCAAGAAAGAGCCCACCCTGCTTTCCTGAACCCATATCTGAAAATGATATCAGGTCCTTTGCTGAGAGAATTAGGCAATCACCTGCGTTTTTGTGACCTGCTTTGTAAGATCAGGCTGCCTTGAGTTAGGTTGTTCAGGACTGGCAGCATTCAACGAAATGTGATTTACACCGGAAAACACAGTTACAATTACACGCCTGGTTTACTGAGGATTGCCACGAGGATTTCTTCTCTAGGGCTTCCTAAAACTTCAGCTCTTCCCTGTTGCTCAGTGTACTGTATGAGTAAGCAAATACCACGCTGAGTCTCAAGATGGCAAACTGCTGTTCACCATTGAAACAGCGTAGCGTGCAAGGATTTTCTTTTAAATTCACGCATGGGTTGTAAGTATCACTGGCCAAGCTAACATTTATTGCCCTTGCCTAATTGCCCAGAGGGCAGTTAAGAGTTAACCACATTGCTGTGGGTCTGGAGTCACATGTAAGCCAGACCAGGGAAGGATGGCAGTTTTCCTCCCTAAAGGACATAGTGAATCAGACGAGTTTTTCTGACAATTAACAATGGATTCATGGTCATCATTAGACTTGTGATCCCAGTTTTTTTTATTGAGTTGAAATTACAATAGCTAGATGCTTATTGATTGGTGCAGCCATGATGGGCTGAAGGGTGTTTTTCCTGCTGTAATGTCTCTATGATTCTATGACCATGTGTTGTACAGGCAACCAAATCAAAGCTGCAGCGTTGCCACCATGTTGTGTGGGCACGAGAGCTCATTATGCCAAAGAACCTACTGCTCATTTTGCAGGTTGCTTCCTCCATCCTTTTTAATTGTTGTAAATGTGTCTGAAAGGGTTAATGCTGAGGAGTGCCATCAGCAACATCCACTTCAGTGATGAGAAATGGAGCAGTTGGTGAAACAGTTTAGGATCTTGAAGGAATGAGACCTAAAGATCTCACATCTGATCCTTCTCAAAGTCCCTGTAACAATATCAGTGTAATCTGCAACTGGTTGCTAAAATGTAATAAACCATATCTCATTAAGTATGTGACATAGTCTTCTAGTTGGACCAGGATAGGGTTTTGCTTGACCACACCAAGCAAGCCGTATAGTTTCCGACACTTAAAAAGGATGAAGGCAGCAATATGCAAAATGAGCAGCGGGTCATTTGGCACAAAGAGCTCTAATGCCCACACAACATGGTTCCAGCAGTGCAGTTTTGATTTGGTTGGTTGCCTGTAAAATGCATAGTTATAGAATCATAGAGATGTTACAGCAGGAAAAACACCCTTTGGCCTATTGTGTCTGCACCAATCATTAAGCATCTATCCTTGTATATTATGGTGTTTTAATAATGAACAGCAGTTTGCCATCTTGAGACTCAGTGTGGTGTTTGCTTGCTCATATTGTACCATCAACAACAGGAAAGAGTTTAAGTGTTAAAAACCCTAGAGAAAAAGTCCTTGTGGCAATCCTCAGCAAGGAAGAATACTCCAGGGAATAGTAAAAACACTTCAGATCTGGTAAGACACATGCTGTAACAGGAGAGTTAGCAGCTCCCTGGAGGAGGAGAATTAGTACCTACAAAGCAGATACAATCTGCATGGCAAGTTGGTAATCTGTAGGAGATGTCCCCAGTTGGATTTCTGGGGTAAGCAAACAACAGAAGCTGCATGAACAAAGCTAAAACTTCCTGGTGGGCAAAGGGAATTTTTGAAATGGCGCAGTAATTACAGCTAGAAACGAACATGTTAAAAATTTTCCTATTGCTCGGGCTAAACAGCGCCACCGGGGCAAGAAGGCACCATAAGGCATTGTTGCAAAAATAAAAGTAATGAGCCACAGATGTAACATTAATCTGAGGTCTCCCTTCAGTAAGTTCCAATATCAAGTGTTCCCTGTGCCCACCCTTTCTGGTGCAAGCTAATTTCAAAGGTAATACTTTTCTGCTCCATATTGCCCTTCAAGCAGGCATGATTGCCCAGCAATGGGTGAGAGGGAGACAATCACAGGAACACCGAAGTGGTACGATACAGAGGAAGGCCCTTCACCCTTTGTGTCTGCATTGGCTTTCCAAATGATCATCAATGACAGTGCCACTCTCCTTTTCCACTTACTCTTGCACCATGTTTGAACTCAAATAATGATCCATGATCTCTTGAATGCTTCACTTGCACCAGCCATCATCATACGACCAGGCTTGAATTGCTCGCTCTGTGAAATGCTTATTCTCATTTGCGACTTTCACAAATCAGTTTAGACCTGTGCCCTCTCATGCCTGATTCTTTTCTGAATGTGAACAATTTCTTTCTAGCTACTCGATCAAGACCTCTCATGGTTTTGATCATTTCTCTTAGATCTCTTATTATCCTTCTTCCGAGGGAGAACAGTGCAAACCTCTGCATCTATCCTCATAACGGGATTTTATCATCCCTGGAACCATTCTTGTCAGCGAGTATACAGGCTGGAATCACTGTTGGATATTTATATGTCGTCTTAGCTTTGCTGTTTGCCCAATAGGAATACCTAAGGAGGAATCTAAACACTTCATTCAACAGTATCCAGTATCCAAAGCATTTTTAACATAAAAGTCTAAACATAAAGCTGACCACAAATGCCTGTTATTTCAGACAGGGGTTCAGTTCATAGAATCCCTAAAGTGTGAAAGCAGGCCATTCGACCCATTGAGTAATACTGACCCTCTGAACAGCATCCTATCCAGACCCATTTTATCCCTGCATTTCCCACACTAATCCATGTAGCCCGCACATCCCTAGACACCATCGGCAACTTAGTATGTCCAGTCCACCAATCTGCACATTCTTCCCTGAGAGGAAACCCGCGCAGACTCATGGAGAATGTGCAAATTTCAGACAGAATCGAACCCGGGTCCCTGGCACTATTGGACAGCAGTGCTAGCCACTGAGCATCAGTGCTGCCCATTAGTGTGAATAGTTTTTAAAGGATCTTATTGGAAGGCAGGAGTTACAATGGCATTTTCCCAAAAATCTACTTTATTCACAACATTTGTAAAGGCTCATTAAAAAGAACAATTCAGCATTAACTTTGTGTAAAAGTGCAAGACAGAAACCCTGGGCTGAATCTTACTATTTTTGGCCAAGTGTCAGATCCCATAAGCTTCATAGCAGGTTTCTCTCTGCAATGCCTAGCAAGTTTTATTGCTGCCTGCCTCATTAGTTGCCTTCCACCTTCCTCCATCCACTCACTCACATTACATTAAATAGTTCAATGCTGTTGGGGCCTTGTAGAATTGACTGGTACCCCTAGCATCAGTACCATCTGTAAATGCCATTGTGCTCTCAGACAAGCACTGTTAGTCCTGTCAGGACTGCAGTCACCTGACATATGCCCTGATATGACGTACAGGCGTAAAACAGCTGTGTGGGCAGGGACTTGGAGTTTCTGCAGGATGGGGTCGGGTACAGATGGGATTTCTAAGGTTCTGGAGTAAATCTGTAGCTCAGGTTGTGGGTGTTGAGGTTGGTTGTCTCGCTGAGCTGGTTTGTTGTTCCGCACAGGATTTCCTCAGTCCCCAGGATCAAATCATGATGGCTATGACAACAGATGAAGCCTGTGAAATTACAACTGGTGTTATATTTGTGTGGAACGTAATGCAAGTGCTTTAATGTGAATAGCTACAAGGTATATCTTTGTTGTATCAAATATTTCAAATGATTTTTACTCCTTTGTAATATTTGTTCATGTATGAATTATAGTTGTATATTCACCGGAAAAATTGTAAAAATGAAACTACCATCAATGGTTTCCTTTCTGTTGACTATTGGCGATTCCTTTCTTTTTAACGTTATTTGTCTCAACAGGGATGAAGAGAACTGTCTACGCGAAATATGATTGTAATTTGTTTAGACACAAAATGATATCATGCCAGAAGGCATTACTAAAAAAGAAACCCATCACTTATGTACACTAATCCCACTTTCCAGCACTTGGCCCATAGCCTTTGTTATGACATTTCAAGTGCTCACCCACATACTTTTTCAAAGGATATGAGATTTCCCACCTCCACTCCTCACCCAGGCAGTGCATTCCAGATTCACACCATCCTGTGGGTGAAAAATGTTTTCCATAAATTCTTTCTCTCCCACCTGTTTTCACCTTAAAATTATGCTCCCTCCGTATTGGCTGTTCAGTTAAAGGGAATAGCTACTTGTCTCCGACAAGGTCCCTCACAACCTCATACACCTCAATCAGGTTCCCCCTCATCCTTGTGTGCTCTGAAGAAAACAATCAAAACTTATTCAGCCTTTCTTCATAGCTAAAGTGTTCCATTCTAGGCAATATCCTGTGGACTTCCTTTGCATCCCTCCCAGGACAATCACATCCGTTCTGTAGTGCATTGACCAGATGCATACAGTACTCCAGCTGTGGCCTAAACCAAAGCTCTGTCCAACTTCAACATATCCTTCTTGCTCTTAAAATCTATACTACGACTGATAAAGGCTAGTGTCCTGCACCCCTTCTTAACTGCATTGTTAACCTTTCCCACTGCCTGCAGGGATCTATAGTCAAGAATTCCAAAGTCCCTCAGTTCTTCTGAGCTTCCTAGTGTCCTTCCATTTGTTGAGTGCTCCCTTGTTTTGTTACTTCTTCCAAAGTGCATCACCTCATAATTTTCAGGGTTAAATTTGATACATTAGAGACATTCGAGCGACTCTGGGATAGGTACATGGATGATAGTAAAGTGTAGGGTATGCATGGTAGTTTGATCTTAGAGCAGGATAGTAGGTCGGCACAACGTCATGGGCTGAAGGGCCTGTACTGTGCTGTACTGTTCTATGTTGTATGGCCTAAATTCAATCTGACACTAATCTGGTCTTTTGACCAATGTGTCTATATTTTCCTTTTTTAAAGATATGCATTCGTGGGATGAGGGTATCATTGGCTCGGCTGGGTATTCTTGTCCATCCCTAATTGCCCAGAGGGAGTTAAGAGTCAACCACATTGCTGTCACATGTAGCCTAGACTAGCAAAGGATGGCAGTTTCCCTCCCAAAAGGACATTAGTGAACCAGACAAGTTTTTCCAACAATAGACGACGGATTTGTGGTCATTGTTAGACTCTCAATTCCAGATTTTCAATGAATTCAAGTTCCACTATTTGGCATGGTGGAATGCAAACCCAGGTCCCCAGAACATTGCTTGGGTCTGTGGATTAACAGGCCAGCAATAATACCATTGGGCCATCACCTCCTCCTGTTCCTGTAACCTCAGATTTTTCTGCTCATTATGAACCATCTGATTAATCTTCAGGACACTAGCCTCCAGTCGCACAAACAGCTTTCTATTACCACTCTCTGTCTCTTACGACTAAACCACTTAGGCTTATATGCAAGCACTGAATGAAACGGAGCAGTCTGAAATAATGGGGGGATTGAGACTTTACTGAATTTAATGGCAGGACCTCATTTCCATGAATATTCGCAGATTCCAGGTTAGAGTCACTTCCTAACCAACAGATGGGAAGGAGAGGAGACTGAAGGGAGAATTTGGGTTATAGCTGGTCACGGGCAAGGGATCTGTAATCTGTATAGACCTCAGAAATATACCCTGTTTGGGCCATGGATTAAAATGGCAGTCATATCACAAAAAAATCACAGGGACATGACTTGCAAATTTAGAACATCTTTCAAGCAGGTGTTCAAAAGAACAGGTAAATAATTGGAAGAAGTTAGAAGACAGTGGAAATGCAGAAAGCCTGTTGCCGCACTTATTTTAATATAATCCCCTCCCATTTCCCAGGTATCTGTCATCAAAACTAAATTAGCATAGAATTAAGGGTAATTTTAAAACAGGGCTACTCTGTCTTGCCTCATGCATTTAAGGATGATTGGAGCTGAAAGGTCACTGTCTCTTGTAATCATTCTCCTTTCGAACAGGAATCACCATCTTCAGGAAAGAGAGGAAAATGAACATCGCAATGAAACGATAATGCACCTTTAACTACAATACAAATACCTTGATCCCTGAGGTCTTTGAAATTAATCTGCCTAATAAAAGTATATTTTTTCTAATCAAAATGTCACAACAAGGTTTATATTTCTTAAAAAATATAAACCTACGTAAGTTTGAAGCTGTATCTGATGTATATATTTATTACTTTTTTAATTTAAATATTGAAATTCACAAAATCCCAGCTGACAAGGCATACCCTTGTGAACCTTGATATGTATTGTTACGAATCCTGTTTATTATTGGCAATCATAGAGCCCATTGTGCTCTTAATATAGCCACAGTGTCATCACTGGTCCTGAGGTAGTTATTAATTGTACAAGTGAAATTAGGCTGAGCAATGAGATCCACATCCCTGTAATCACCAGAATGTCCCCAACAAAGGAACAAAACAACGATAATATCTCTGTTATTATCAATCTAAGTGGCCCTTTTCAAATTCTCTTACTTGGCTTATAATTTTTCTTGCTTCCTTGGTACTTTACTTGTAATTGTCTCTCAAATAGTCTGTGCCTCTGTCAATTTATATCCATTATTCTCTGCATTGCTTACTGCAACCTCTTCCCGCTAACAATTTACAGCCAACAAGCATACCGATAAATATCACAGGCTCTTCTTGGAACATCTCAGCCAAGATATTTTGTCTGAGGCTTTTTTTTCAGCAAGAACGGAATCAATAATTCCTTTATGAAGGTCTGAACTGCAGCTGGCAATAGATGATATTTGATCTGTCGCTGTAGATAATTTTCATTGTGGATAATGTTCTCAAGTAGTCAATAGCTACAATCTTTATCCTTAGAATATGTAGAATTTAAAATGTTTAAAGGCTGAAGTAATGTTGCTGCAACAAAAGTAGGAAATGACCATTACAAACTCCTTAGTATGTATTAAGCTAATGTTGCTGCTTTCATTAAGTCACGTAGACCTTGAAAATCCCAGTTTGCAATTTCAATCTGTGCTGAGTTCACTCTCATTGTTAGATAACAATGAGGGGTGCTCCATATAACCTCAGTGTAGTGAATTACATAAAGTGAGTAAGCTTGCATTTACCCTAATTACCAATCAGTGACCCTCTTCTGAAGCATTATTTGCATGGACTGCATCAAGGTGACATTAATTATTTTATTCATAGACTGAGGACTGGGAATAGCGATTTCCAACCATTGGCTCAGTTGACAGCACTGTTGTGAGTTCAAGTCCCAATCCAGACAGAACAGTATATAATCCAGTTGATGTTCAGTGGAGTGCTGACCAGGAATGATGAAGCCCTTCGTTGGATACTGAAGAACTCACAGCTTAAATCAAAGAAGAGAAGACGAGATCTCCCTGATGTCCTTGCTAAAATTTAAACTTCACAGTCACTAAAAACCTAGACATTAGGGCAACACTTGCATTGTTGGCAGGACAATAACACAGAGACATGAGTTCAAATTCCACGAAAGTTATTGGAGAATTTACATTTTGTGAATCTGGCATAAAAAGCAGGTAATGGAAAGATGAATCTTCTAAATTGTTGTCAAAATCCATTTGCTTCACTACTGAGTATAAGAAGGAAATTTTATTCTTCATCCATGGAAGTACTGTGTTGACCAAAGCTACTGCCTTCTGTTCCTGATATAAACTTGGCTGCCTAGACCATTCCACTCACCAGTGACTGTCTGAAGTGAAACTGGACGGTTCATAACATTAATCTCATTCTTGACCCTGAGATAAGCTTCAGGCAATTTATCTACGCCATTATAAATACTGCTTATTCCCACTTCAGTACATTTCCAGAGTCAAACTCTCACATTGTCCTCTCTACAAACCTGGGGTCATTGCAACTTCTGCTGTCTGGGAATCTATTCACACCAAGTTCTGTTCGCTCATCCATACTTGTGCTTATTGACCCAGAGTGCCTTTGAGTTGCCAAAACTATAATGTGAAAATTCTCATTCTTATTTTCTGTTCCCTTTATAGCCTCAGCCCTCCTTACCTTTGTAATCTCCCCCAGCCCCACTGTTTTCTGAGCTATCTATGCTGTTTTAATTCTGATGTGTTGAGGACTCCTGATTTTATTTGTTCCATCATTAACAGCTGTCCCTTCAGTCACTAGTATCTGGAGTTCTGACCTAATATCTCTCCAGTTCTCTACCTCTCTTCTCTAAGATACTTTGTAAAGCCTCCACTTTCAACTAAGTTTTTAGTTATCTGCCCGAATATGAGGCTTAAAGCTTGTGGCTTAATCATTCCTGCGAAATGCTTTGAGACATTATATTACACTGTGTAAATACAAGTTGTTTTTTTCTCTCTGAATGAGTCACCAATTATTCTCTTAATCAAACAGAAAGTGGAAAGATGCAATGTTCCCTAGTGACTGGGCTTAGAGATAAAGACACATTGAGTCCTAAGAGACAGCAATCAACTTAATTACCAATCGGGTCGGTGGATGACACTGAGATCAAAAGGGAACGCTGATATCTGCTGAAAACTATTTCTGACACAAAAATTTGCAAAGAAGAATCATTCATATTCCAGAGATAATGGGAACTGCAGATGCTGGAGAATCCGAGATAACAAGGTGTGGAGCTGGATGAACACAGCAGGCCCAGCACCATCTTAGGAGCAGGAAAGCTGATGTTTCGGGCCTAGACCCTTCATCAGAAATGGGGGAGGGGAAGAGGGTTCTGAAATAAATAGGGAGAGAGGGGGAGGCACATTGAAGATGGATAGAGGAGAAGATAGGTGGAGAGGAGATGGACAAGTTAAAGAGGCAGGGATGGAGCCAGTAAAGGTGGGGAGGGAGGGGGATAGGTCAGTCCGGGGGGGAAGGACAAGTCAAGGGGGGGATGAGGTTAGTAGGTAGGAAGTGGAGGTGCTGCTTGAGACGGGAGGAGGGGATAGATAAGAGGGAGAACAGGTTAGGGAGGCGGGGACGAGCTGGGCTGGTTTTGGGAAGCAGTGGGGGAGGGGAGATTTTGAAGTTTGTGAAATCCACAATGATACCATTGGGCTGCAGGGTTCCCAAGCGGAATATGAGTTGCTTTTCCTGCCACCTTCAGGTGGCAGCGTTGTGGCACTGCAGGAGGCCCAGGATGGACATGTTGTCTGAGGAATGGGAGGGGGAGTTGAAATGGTTCGCGACTGGGAGGTGCAGCTGCTTATTGTGAACCGAGCATAGATGTTCTGCAAAGCGGTCCCCAAGCCTCCACTTGGTTTCCCAGATGTACAGGAGGCCACACCGGGTACAGTGGATGCTGTATGCCACATTGGCAGATGTGCAGGTAAACCTCTGCTTGATGTGGAAAGTCTACTTGGGGTCTGGGATGGGGGTGAGGGAGGAGGTGTGGGGCAGGTGTAGCATGTCCTGCAGTTGCAGGGAAAAGTGCCAGGTGTGGTGGAGCTGGAGGGAATTGTGGAGTGGACAAGGGACTCACGGAGAGAGTTGTCCCTCCGGAAAGCAGATAAGGGTGTGGATGGAAAAATGTCTTTGGTGGTGGGGTCGGATTGCAGATGGCGGAAGTGCTGGAGGATGATGCGTTGGATCCGGAGGTTGGTGGGGTGGACGAAGGGTATTCTGTTTTGGTTGTTATTGTGGGGAGGGCGTGTGAGAGATAAGTTGCGCGAAATGCGGGAGACACGGTTGAGGGCATTCTCGATAACTGCAGGGGGGGGAGAGGTTGCGGTCCTTGACAACGAGGTCACCTGAGATGTCCGGGAGTGGAATGCCTCATCCTGGGAGCAGACGCGGCAGAGGTGAAGTTTTTGGGAACAGGGCATGACATTTTTGCAGGAATGTGAGTGGGAGGAGGTGTATTCTCTGTAGCTGTGGGAGTCGGTCAGCTTGAAATGGATATCCCGCAACTCATCCCTCACACCCCGTCCCCGCTATAACAACCAAAAGAGAATACCCCTCGCCCTCACATACCACCCCACCAACCTCCAGGTCCAATGCATCATCCTCCGACATTTTCGCCATCTGCAATCCGACCCCACCACCAAAGATATTTTTCCCTCCCCACCCTTGTCTGATTTCTGGAGGGACCACTCTCTCCGTGTCTCCCTTGTCCGCTCCACACTCCCCTCCAACCCCACCACACCCGGCACTTTTCCCTGCAACCACAGGAAGTGCTACACCTGCCCCCTCAGCTCCTCCCTCACCCCCATCCCAGACCCCAAGAAAACTTTCCACATCAAGCAGATGTTCACTTGCACATCTGCCAATGTGGTATACTGCATCTGCTGTACCTGTTGTGGCCTCCTGTATATCGGGGAAACCAAGCGGAGGCTTGGGGTCTGTTTTGCAGAACATCTACGCTCGGTTCACAATAAACAGCTGCACCCCCCAGTCACGAACCATTTCAACTCCCATTGCCACTCCTTAGACGACATGTCCATCCTGGGCCTCCTGCAGTGCCACGACGATGCCACCCGAAGGTTGCAGGAACAGCAATTCATTTTCCACTTGGGAACCCTGCAGCCCCATGGTATCAATATAGATTTCGCAAGCTTCAAAATCTCCCCTCCCCCCTACCGTATCCCAAAACCAGCCCAGCTCGACCCCGCCTCCCTAACCTGTTCTTCCCCTTATCTATTCCCTCCTCCCATCTCAAGCCGCACCTCCATTTCCTACCTACGAAACTCATCCCGTCCCCTTGACCTGTCCGTCCTCCCCAGACTGACCTATCTCCTCCCTACCTCCCCACCTACACTCACCTTTACTGGCTCCATCCCCGCCTCTTTAACTTGTCTGTCTCCTCTCCACCTATCTTCTCCTCTATCCATCTTCAATCCGCCTCCACCTCTCTCCCTATTTATTTCAGAACGCTCTTCCCCTCCCCCATTTATGAAGAAGGGTCGCTACCCGAAACATCAGCTTTCCCACTCCTAAGATGCTACTTGGCCTGCTGTGTTCATCCAACTCCACACCTTGGTATCTCTCATTCATATGCCATATTAGCTCTGTTTCTCTCTCCACTGATGCTGCCAGACCTGCTGAGTTACTCCAGCACCTTTATTTTGCTTTCAGATTTTCAACATCTGCAGTATTTTATTTTTATTTGAGTGATTAATTCACTGCCACTTCTCTTCTAGGTATGCTGACCTTGAACGAGTTTTGCTCTGCTCTCCAACAGGAGTTACTCTTTAATTATTTTGGCTTGTTCACCTCCATTGTTTTTGATCTCCCTCTTCATTCCAAGGAAGAGCCACACTTTACTGCTCAGACATTACCAGACCTGCCAGGTTTCTCCCAGCATTTTCTGTTTTTACTTCAGATCTCCAGCATCTGCTGTACTGTGCTGTTATTACAAACAAATCTCATCTGAAACATGAATCTACCTTTCTTTGTCAGACGTTGCAACATCCTGATGTGTATTTCTAATATTTTATGTTTTTACTTTGTGGAAGTATTATTCAGTTTGTAATACCAGCTGTCAAAATGTTCTTCTCAATCATGACTAATATTCTCTCACTCTAAACAGCAGCTCAGTGGATATGGAACAGTACAATCAATGTACAACAGGGACCTGGCCAAAAATGAGAAAGGACAATTTAGAGCAATGATTGAAACTCAAGAGTGGTTTTTCAGGGTAGGACAGCTGATGTGAAAATGTTGGATTCATTTGAGACACAGTCAGCTGAGGTATTGGGGAATTGGTGAGAAGCTTTTATCCTTGTGGATAGTTAAGTTTGGAAAAGGCAAATGGTTTGTGTCATCTGTATTCATTTCACGAATAAGAGCAAGGGAGCTGCTGCTATCTGGTCTTCTCTCCTTGTACTGACAACACTGCAGGATCTGAATACAGAACTCAGAGCAAAGGATTATTTTTCTTAAGAAAAAACCCACAGCTGAAAACTCAATATAACCTTGAATGTCTGCCTGAGGCTTATCTTGACTTGGTCTCCCATGAGCTCTGTATGCATTTCCGAGGTGTTACAACGCATTATTGTAGATTTAAGTGTGGAATATTGCTGTTTTCTTAATGTTGGAAGAATCAGTGTTTGGACGGTTCTATCATTTGTGAGCATCCTGAATACAACCTCACAAGATCACCTACATTATTATCCACAGAGCACAGAAGCATCACAATTCCCAATAAGCTACTTACTTAGAGCTGCTGATATTTTAAGTTAGTAATTTTCACATTAAGTATATATTATGTTTTAACAATAAGAAACAGGTTTAGGGTATTAAATCTGCCAAAAGGGAGCAAAAATGAGTAGCTACTGACTGCAATTCTACCCTATTTGATGTAAAGTTGTGTAAACCAGGCCCTAGCATTAACCCAAAGCTGTGCACAATTTACCTGCAGACGTCTATTCCATTAACATTTAGTAGAATATCCAGAGCAGCATGTCACAGCATTGCTCCCAACTTCCAAAAAATCTCTTTCTCAGAGCCCATGGACCTGGGATCGTTGCCAGGTTCGGTGGTGGATTTCAGCTGCAGTGTCTGTCTCAACTATCTGCTGACATTGTCCCCACAGGTCAAATAATCTGCAGTTGACACTCAGGCAATTCACAGTTTGTCAGTAATTTTAGTGCTAAACGTTCTAGCTGTCCAGCAAGCCTCCTGATTAGGAGTGGAGACTTTCAAACTGAAGCTTTGCGTTTCTGTAGAAGCATAATGGGCCAACAGTTCCCTCTTCAGTTTCCTCAAGTGCCTCACTGCATTTATACAATGAGTTGCTGAGCCTTGATATGCACAAAATGATTTGATCACTGGGGGAATTACACACCACTGCTTGTGTCAAAATTGTCCTAAATACCATTGGGATCAGAAGAGGGGAATTAGTTAACAGTTCTTGCTTCTGGCTGCTACCCAGAAACTTAAGCTCAGAACTATTCATGAGTTGACATCAGGTAGGTTCAGAATTTGACTTGGCTATTTGTCTTGGTTCAATCACATGCCAAACTTTACGTGAATGCTTAGCGACAACTGGCGCAGACAGAAAAATTGCTTCAACAAGGAGTAAAGAGGAATGGAGGGAAATTAGGACAAGCATAAAAGAAAAAAAACACTTCTTCAAAAAGCATGAGTATTTTAAGGGCATTTTTCATCAGCTTTCAGCATGACACATCTGGTGTTGGCTACACCTTCCAGCAGAAGACTAGGGTAAAGGCAACACATTTAACAAGTGGAATCTTGTCTTTCACTGGTAATGAAGGGCAGAGTTTAATACTGTCCCCTGAGGAAGATTTGGTAGTGGGGATATTTTATTGGTTAACTGGGTGATGAGTGGAAATTCTGCCCACTTCTGGGCGCTACTTTTTGGGTTTCCTGCTGGCTGAGTGTTCCAACCACTGCATGCCGACTGTGATCATTTAAGGGCCTCAATTTGTGGTGTGTGGTGGGCTGCATTCATGATCATACCCACCACAGTCTGAATTGAAGCAGAGGCGGGAAAGCAGCAAGGCCTTCACCTGGCACCTACCTGCCCTTTTAAATGAACCCCCAGACTCCAAACACACCACTGGGGTGGGTATTAAATTTCACCATTACATCTTACAGCATAGGAGCCCATTTGGCCCATTGTATCTGCGCTGGCTCATTGAAAGGGCTGTCCAATTAGAGCCTGTTCCCTTCCTCCATAGCGCTGCAAATTTACTTTGTCAAGCACTGGTCTATTTCTGGTTTGAAAATTACTAATTAATCTGCTTCCACCTTCATTTTAGGCAGTGTGTTTTTTTTACATCGTAAACAACTGTATTTAAAAAAGACCTTTTTCTCCCTAGCGGTTCTGTTGGCAATTATCTTAAATCTGTCTCCTCTTATTGTTGAACCTTCTCCCAGTGCCCTGTACTCCCTCTCCAAAGCAATAAAGATATTAACAGGTACATTTTAAAAACAATAATCTCAAGTTACTAATATTATTGATATAGAAAACTGCATCTGACAGGTGCAGTGAATGTTTTTGAAGTTCCATGGAATGAAATTTATGTAGTTTGAATAAAGTCAGCTTTAAATATAATGAGGTAGGATGGTGTGCGTCTTTACCTGCTAATTTCCCCACGGAGCCCTGTATCCTGTGGTCATGCATCAACTGACGTTTTCAAAATGGTGCCTTGCGTGTGTTTTTCTTTGCTGTCTTATTCTTGGTATTTCTCAGATTTCATTTCATATAGAGTCCCAGAACCAGTCATCTACTGAAGATGGCCATTTGACTAATTGTGCTCTTGCTTTGGATGGGCTATCCAATTAGTCCCTCTCCCCTTCTCTTTTCCGACAGCCCTGCAATTTTACCCAATACACTTTGAATTTATGACTCAGTATGATCCTCATACTCCTTACTTACAGATGGTAACTGATGCTACCTCAGGACTGTGGATGAATGCAGGGTTTCAGCAAGGGGATTTGGCAACAATCATCATGACTCTTAGAGGAGAGCCTGTGTGGACCTTCTCACCTTTGTCCCTGCTGGAAGAACATTTGGGTCAGGGAACCGCTTTTCACACCCCATTGTTACTCTTTCCCAGACCAAATTGATTTTTATTTGCCCAGTTAGGAAGGTTGTCAGGACGATGTGTCCATTCCAACCAAGGAAGGATTTCTAGTTAAAGGGGTTTATCGGCACTGGGACTTGGGGTGGGGAGGGGTGGGCAGGTCACAGTGGCCATGGAAACAGAGAAGAGATCCAGGAGGATTGCTCTTCTAGGTCTCCTACCTGGAGGTGCTATTGTGCGATCTGAGGGGGCTGCAGTAAGGTGAGCTCTCCCAAGGATTTGAGGGAGCGGGTAAACTCTGCAACAAGGCAGGGCAAAAGTGACCAAGGAAATCAGCATCAGTTCAGTCCCTCTAACTTGGAGACAGTGCACCAGGAGGATTAAAAACCTCAGGAGGATAAGAAAGGTGAGGGCCACCTTATGTTCAGGTGACAGCTCCACACTTTGGCTACTGTCTGGCGATCCTGCAGACGTCACATGCTACTCTTTTGTCTCTCTACAGTTACCTCACATCCAAATCCAATCAGCAAACACTCACCCTATCGCCCTCAGTCTATTGCCTGTATTCACCCATGCCTCATACTAACCCTCCAGAAATGATGTTCTTCCTTCCGCTGCACGCTTTATGAACCTCTGCTTTCTGTCTTTGGAGGAGAGATGAGGACAGGTTGGTGAGAAGGGAGAAGAGGACCTCATTATACTCCACTGACAATTAATGCTGGGCTGCTCCTTTGGGTAGGAGGCCTTGTTCTGAGAGCCAAAAAATGCCAGCCATGGCCTGTCACTATAGTCTTGTTCCCTGATGCACTGGTGCTCACACAGGTCAAGAGTCCTGATCTTCTGTTGTAGGCACTATGTTGGGGATTTCATCTCCTTCCAGCTGGTGGTACATCCCTTCTGTCTGCAGAGCGGCACAGGGCCGAGGAGAATACAGCTGGTGTTTTATTGATGTTACTCCTGCCAGTGCTGTTGTTAATAATGGAACTTCTGTTCTTGTTCCTCAGCAGAAGTGAAAGATGGAGGCTGCATAAACTGTTCAAATGCTACGTTGAAGGCTGGTAGCAGGGAAGTGCAGCTGGAGTACGACTGAAGTGCTGGACAAGTGTAGTGTTTTCCAAAAAGCTGGCAATCACTCCTGAAACAGTGTGTGAGAGAAGATGTGCTTTGAACAGCAGCTTTTCACTTGGCCAGGCATGGAGCTCTTCAGTGTAACTGATCAAAGCCTTCATTGCTTGTCAGTTTCACTGAAGAAGCTCTTCCATCTGTGCACCCTGGTGAGGTGTAAGCAGCTTGAGAAACATATTCTGTGTCTGGGTTAAAACTAGTTTAATTGACTCAAATACTTCAACCACTTAGGCAACTATTTATCCCTAGATCTGAAGAGGTTCCTTATTTGTTTTGAATCTTGACTAAGGGGATTTAGGAAAAGTGTGGAATGATGTTAAGATAGTTTATCCCCACTGCCAAGCTAGAAAACATTTGCTTACTATCTCTCAAAACACAGTGTGAATAATTGCTTTCTGAAGAGCAATTGTTTTTGTTATGTAGGTGAATACAGCAGCCGATCTGCGGAAGCAATGTCAGACCAATACAAATAAGATGCAAATAGTCATTTGGTAGCACAGAACTTGGGTCTTGCTGAGAAAAAGACATGCGCTGTTGATGTTTTGTGTCACATAATCATCAGGGCAATTCACAAAATAGACCAATGTAAAAGGAAAACAACATTGATACTGTATGAGAGGAGAATGCTGACTAGTTTTCAAATGGACTGTGACTGGCATCATAGAGAATGCTCCAGTTAATGTTGACTGATAGTTAACTACCATTTTAAATTTTAAACAAGTCAAGCTCTATCAGAGATAACACAATGTGGAGCAAGAGGATTTCAACTCCTCATCCCACTCCCTGGGTGACATGTCCATCCTGGGCCTCCTCCAGTGTCACAATGACGCCACCTGGAAACAGGAGGAACAGCACCTCATATTCAACCTTGGGAGCTTACAGTCCAATGGCCTAAAAATGGATTTTACCAGTTTCAAAATCTCCCCACCCTTTGACCTCACCCCATGACCAAATCTCCCTCTCATCCCTGCCTCCTTGACCTGACACAACCTGTCCATCTTCTCTCCCACCTATCCGCTCCTCCCACCTCACTGACCAATCCCCACCACTCCCAACATGTACTCACCTATCACCATCCCACCTACCTTCCCCAGCCCCACCCCTCCTCTTTCTATTCATTTCAGAGCCCTCTTCCCCCTCCCCCATGTCTAAGAAGGGCCCTGACCGAAAATATCAGTTTTCCTGCTCCTCTGATGCTGCCTGGCCTGCTGCGTTCATCCAGCTCTACACTGTGTTATCTCAGACTCCAGCATCAGCAGTTCTTACTATCTCAAGTTGTATCAGGTTGGTCAAGGCATTATCCTGATGAATGCAAGACAAAAAGTTTCAACAGAATATCTCTTTTGCTAGAGATACTAAAGTATTGAGATGAATAGTAATTAATCTATTTTCTTTTATGGTCTGGATTGAATGAAGAATGTTGAGGTAGAGATGTGAGGTCTAAATATTCACATCGAACAGGCAGACGGAAACTTGGTTTACCATTGTATATAAAGTGCACACTCTAAGATTCTTCTTTGTATGCTTCAATGAGAGGAAATGTAGGAAATAGAAGGCCATCATGATCTTGAAGTTAAAGATTTTACAAGAAAGATCGAACTGGTATCTAACCAAACCTCCTTACAGCTGAAGCTTCACATTCTCACTTGTGAATTCTCAACTTTCAGAGATAAACACCAACATTTACTTGCCTTTTTGGCTAATTATTGTGCATGTGCACTACCTGAGTGGTTTATGGACTAGCTCCTCCACAGCTAATAGCTCTCAATGGTATTTTTGTTTGGTTTTGATTCATACATCCAATGTAGGTGACACCACACACCAAAACATAAAATTACCTTTACCCATACATTTTGTTCGTCAAATCCCTTCTCTCCAGTCTAAATTTAAAGGTGAACATAAGGTAAAGTTGTTGTACTATAGGGTTGCTTTCTCATTTGAGAGAAAGGGCTGCTGGTGGTTTACCTGAGGGTCACCATGTCTCAGGCAAAGGGGAGGGTTGGGAAGGAACGTCCTTCATGTTAATCTCAGCTGATGCAGGACTTGAACCCATATTGTTAGCATCCCTCTGCATCATATATCTGCATGACAGAGGTTCGGTCTTTTAAATGAAATGGAAAGCAAGGCCTACCCTGCCTGTTGGAATCTCTCAGTGCAGAAGGATTTAATTCAGTTTGCCTGGCTCGCCCTGGTGCATTAAGTACACAGTTCAGTTCAGCCTCACGTCTCAACTGTTCAGACGATGAGAAAAGATTTCTTGAAGCCTTTATATGCTGACCTGTAGAGATAGATAAGTGTGACTCTAGAAACAGGTCTGATGAAACAATGCAGCAGTGTGAGATTTACTGGGACTTCACACAGAAATATAGAAACTAAGAGCAGAAGTCAGCCAGTTGGCCCTTTGAACCTGTTCTGTCATTCAACAAGATCATGGCTGATCCTGTCTCACAATGCCATATTTCCCTGTTTTTTACCTGATACGCTTTGATGCCTTTGCTACAGGTTTAGATTTGAATCTCCTTCTTGTATATATTCAGGGCCTTGCCTTCCATAGCCTTCTACGCTAGAGAATCCCACAGGTTCATTATCTTTTGCAAGAAGAAATCGTTCCTCATCTCAGCCCCAAATGACCTACCCTATATCCTGAGACTGTGACAAAAGACTACATCTTTCTGGTGTTAAGCCCCATTTAAAATTTCATCGATTGGACATCCTGAATGGCTTGCAAACAAAACTCTGTTTTTGTGTTTGTAGAGTTTGGACGCTGTCCTTTGCTGAAAGCATTCAAAGTGTATCCGCCTGGGGAAGAGCTCAGCACAAGCTGGTGATTATTGATGACTGATCATCACTGACTCCTGGAGGGCAGAGTGGATGACCTATAGTTTGAAACAGCTTGCAGTGCAACACAGGAGCTGCTGGCAGTGAATTGTATTCTCCAGGAATAATTCAGCCTAAACGTTATTTAGGCTATGCATCATCTAATTTATGTACTGACATTGCTGACTCTGATCTTTGAACTCTTCCTCTAGCTCTGTATCGATACGAATGCATAGATTGTGCTGTTACTAAAAGTAAGAACAGATATAAGTTCTTACATTAACTCCTGTTTCCATTGACATTGAGACTACACCACTAGGGCTCTTTTTCCATTGAGAAAAGCAGATTGGATTAGTATTTACTATTGAATGGACTGAACATGAAGTAAGGAGAAGCTCTTTCCATTGGCAGAGGAAAGGAGAACCAATCAACACCAAGTAGTTTTTATTCATTTATGGGATATGGGCAACACTGGCTGACCAGCATTTCTTGCCCATCCTTAGTTGCCCCTGAGAAGGTGGTGGTGAGGTGCCTTCTTCAACCGCTGCAGTCCACCTGCTGTGGGTTGACCCACAATGCTATTAGGGAGGGAATTCCAAAATCTTGACTCAGCAACAGTGAAGGAACAGTGATATATTTCCATGTCAGGATGATGAGTAGCTTGCAGGGGAACTTCAAGGTGGTGGTGTTCCCGTATATCTGCTGCCCTCGTCCTTCTAGATGGAAGTGGTCATGAGTTCGGTAGGTGCTGTCTGAGAATGTTTGGTAAACTTCTGCAGTGCATCTTGTAGTTGGTATACACTGCTGCTACTGATGGAAGGAATGGACCCTTGTAGATGTAGTGCCAGTCAACTGGGCTTCTTCGTCCTGGATGGTGTCAAGCTTCTTGAGTGTTGTTGGGGCTACACTCATCCAGGCAAGGGGGGAGTATTCCATCATACTCCTGACTTGCGCCTTATAGATGACGGCGAGGCATTGTGAAGTCAGGAGGTGAGTTACTCACCACAGTATTCCTACCTTCTGACCTGCTCTTGCAGTCATAGTGTTTATGTGATAAGTCCAGTTGACTTTCTGTCACCCCAGGATGTTGATACTGGAAGATTCAGTGATGGTAACGTCATAGAATGCCAAGGGGCGGTGGTTAGATTGCCTCTTATTTGTGACAGTCATAGCCTGGCATTTGTGTGGCATGAATGCTACTTTCCACTAGTCAGCCCAAACCTGGATATTGTCCAGATCTTGTTGCATTTGGCCACAAGTTGCTTCTTTCTGAGGAATTGAGAATGGTGCTGAGCATTGTGCAATCGTTGGCGAACATTCCCATTACTGACCTTATGATGGAGGAAAGGTCATTGATGAAGCAGCTGAAGATGCTTGGGCCTAGAACACTACCCTGAGGAACTCCTGCAGAGATATCCTGGAGCTGAGATGATTGACCTCGACCACAAGCATCTTCCTATGTGTAAGGTTTGATTCCAACCACCAGAGTGTTGGCCCTTTGAAACCCATTGATTCCAGTTTTGCTAGGTCTTCTTGATGCCACACTCAGTCAATGCATTCTTGATGTCAAAGGCTTTCACTATCACCTCACCTCTGGAATTCAGCTCTTTTGTTCACATTTGAACCAAGGCTGTAATGATATCAGGAACTGAGTGGACCTCGTGGGACCGAAAAACTGGGCATCATTGAGCAGATTATTGCTGAGCAGGTGTTGCTTGATAGTACTGTTGATGACACCTTCCATCACTTTACTGATAATTGAGAGTAGACTGATGAGGCAGTAACTGGCTGGGCTGGATTTGCCCTGCTTTTTAAGTTCAGGGCATACTTGAGCAATTTTCCACATTGTCAGTTAGATACCAGTGTTGTAGCTAGTACTAGAATAGCATGGTTAGGGGAGTGGCAAGTTCTGGAGCACAAATCTTCAGTACTATTGCTGGAATGTTGTCAGGGCCTATAGCCTTTGCAGTATGCAGTGTCTCCAACAATTTGTTGATATCACATGGAGTGAATCGAACTGGCTTTGAAGACTGGTATCTGTGATGCTGGTGATTACTGTAGGAGGCCAAGATGGATCATTCACTCGGCACTTCTGGCTGAAGATTGCTGTGAATGCTTCAGCCTTACCTTTTGCACTGATTGGCTGGGCTCTTCCATCATTGAAGCTAGGGATATTTGTGAAGCCTCCTCCTCCAGTGAGTTGTTCAATTGTCCACTACCATTCACAACTGATGTGGCGGGACTGTAGAGCTTAGATCTAATCCGTTGTTTGTGGGATTTCTTAGACATGTCTATTACTTGATGATTTTGCTGTTTGGCATACAGGTAGTCCTGTTTGGTGGCTCCCTGAATTGATACCTCATCATCAGCTACGCATGGTGCTGCTCCTGTTATACCCTCCTGCATGCTCCACTGAACCAGGGTTGATCCCCTGGCTTGATGGTAATGGTTGAGTGTGGGATATGCTGGGCCCTTAGGTTACAGATTGTAGTGGAGTACAATTCTGCTGCTGTTGATGGCCCTCAGTGTCTCATGGATGCCCTGTCTTGAGTTTCTAATTAAAGTGATTGGAGACAAAAGAAGCAACAGTGACAAGGGAAGTTTATTTTTTACATCAAGTGGTTAAAACCTGGAATGCGCTCTCTGTGCTTGGAGTCAACTACAATAGAAGCCTTCTAAAGTGAATTAGACAATTATTGGATGAGAAAAGTATTGCAGGGTAAGGGAATGGAAGATGACCTAAATTTGCTGACAGCCAGGCCAGACAGAATGGGCCAAATGGCCTCCTTACATAATGTAAACTTTCTATGGCGGACAGCTTCCTGGCTCCACAGAGGGCTCAACTTCAGGAATCCATGGGAATTGCCTGGAAGTGTAAAAAGCCATTCCAGGCTGAAAACTTTGGTTCTGTTTGTTTCTCCACAGATGTTGTTAGACCTGATGAGTTTCTTCACAATTCTGCATGTTTATTTCATATTTACAGCATCCATGGTATTTTGCCTTTAGCCACTATTCTAACCTGGGCATGAATTGGTGTTACTTACTGTGACAGTGTGAAAGCCCTGGAACCCCCAACTTTACAGCTATGTGTGATCATTTTCACCACACAGGCTGCTGCAGTTCAAGAGGAAAGTGCAACATCATCTGCTTAAGATCAAATCTGGATGGGCAATAAGTTCTGGTCCTGCTATCACACAACTTTTGAATGAATATAAAAGCACACAGAAGTATACAATAGTCATGGATGAATAATTAGCAACAAGAAAATCTTCTTTAGTAATAGTTGGAGGAGAAGACCGCATTGCTCTGTAGTTAATCAATATTCAAAAATACTCTTCACTTTCACTGGCTTAACTTCTCCTAACTTTGTTTGATGCATTAGAGTGGCATACAACTGGTATTGTCTAAAGTTGAGACGGTTTTGTTATAAGGAATGACTGGAGAATTTGAGTCCTCTTCATCATAAAGAAGGTTATTTGGTGGAGGAAAAGTGTGGAGCCGGATGAACACAGCAGGCCAAGCAGCATCCTAGGAGCACAAAAGCTGACGTTTTGGGCCTAGACCCTTCATCAGAAAAAGGTCTCGGCCTGAAATGTCAGCTTTTGTGCTCCTAAGATGCTGCTTGGCCTGCTGTGTTCATCCAGCTCCACACTTTGTTATCTCGGATTCTCCAGCATCTGCAGTTCCCATTATCTCCGAGGTTATTCGGTGGAGTTGATCATGTAACTAGGGAACAATCATTTCCACTAATCGAGAGAACAAAATTCCTTTTATTGTAATGAGCATTGTTAGAACAAGAAATGCTCCACCAGAAATGGAAGTAAAAGTAGAATCCATGACAGGTTTTAAAACAGAAGTCAGCAAATACTAGAAAAACTATATAAGTAAGTACAGAAAAGTGACTAAGTGAACAGTTCTTCCAGAGGTCAACATAAGTAAAATAGGGTAAATGGCCTTTTTCTGTTCTGTGGAGATCTATGATATGGCACCTCTCATCCTGGAATTTCCTGGAATCCATGTATTATCCCATTAAATATTGAGAAGCCATTGAGTTCAGTCTCTGCTACAAACTCTAATTCCATCAGTACCTGCTACAAACTCTAGTCCCTTCAGTACCTGCTACAAACTCTAGTCCTTTCCGTAACTGCTGCAAACTCTCGTCCCTTCAGTACCTGTTACAAACTCTAATCCCTTCAGTACCTGTTACAAACTCTAATTCCTTCAGCACCTGCTACAAACTCTAGTCCCTTCAGTACCTGCTACAAACTCTAATCCCTTCAGTACCTGTTACAAACTCTAATCCCTTCAGTACCTGTTACAAACTCTAATTCCTTCAGCACCTGCTACAAACTCTAGTCCCTTCAGTACCTGCTACAAACTCTAATCCCTTCAGTACCTGTTACAAACTCTAATTCCTTCAGTATCTGCTACAAACTCTAATTCCTCATCATCAGCCCCTCAGCAACTGGCTGAGGCTGATCCAGACTGATGATCATTTTAATGTAGAGTACTCATCCAGAAGTCAAATATGACTCTTGGATGAGTATAGTATGTTAAATCCATGGTACCACTAAGACGGTCTGTTTCCACCTGTGGAACAAAGCCCAAGTCTGTCTGTGCGTCAGATTTTCATCCATGGATTTCTTGTCTTTGCTTTGAGTATTTCAGTGCACTCTCAGTCAGCCTGTCTCTGTAAACTTGAGGTCATCCACAACTTTGCTGCCTCGTGAAAAGTCTTATTCACATGATATTCCTGTGAGCTCACTGACAGACATTGGCTCTGGGTTAAACTAACCCATTGATTTTTAAAATTATTGTATTTTTCAAGTCCTTTCATGGCTTCATCCTTCTCTATTGGTATAATTCCCTTCAGCCAGGTATATCGAACCTCCCCTGTACTGTTGATTTAATTGTTTCATACTTTCTGCTGCCAAGGCCCAGACTCTAGAATTCCATTCCTCTACCTTTCTGCCTCTCACACTTCCTTTCCACCTGCTTGTAAGCTGCTGCTTAAAATCAACGTCCGCCTATGCTTTTAGTCATCTGCTGTTACATTTCCTATTCTGGCTTGATTTAAACAGTTCAGTATTATAACACTCCTTGTGATATTTTATTAGTTAAAGGCGTTATATAAATGTAAGCTGTTGTCAGTACTCTGTATGTTATTTAATGTGTTAACTTGGCAGGTAAGTCTGTACTGTGTCCCTTTTACCAGGCAACACTGTGTTGTTTCCAAGATGGCCAGAACTGCAGATGCTGGAGTCACAGACAACAGTGTGGAACTGGACGAACACAGCAGGCCAGGCAGCATCAGAGGAGCACAAAAGTTGACGCTTCTGGTTGGAACATTCCCGAACGTCAAATTTCGTGCTCCTCCGATGCTGCCTGGCCTGCTGTGTTCCTCCAGCTCTACACTGTGTCGTAACTGTGTTGCTTCCATTGTATTTTCTTCAACAGCTTCCCTCAGACACAGTCCTGTCACTGGAGGAACCTCAGAGGCCTAACTTGAGCTGAGATTCCAGTGTAGATCCGACACTGGGTGGCCTCATCCTTCAGGTGAAACTTTTAACGCTGCCACTTCTAACTGATCAGACAGATATTAAAAACCACATGACATAGATAGAGTTGATAGCCAGAGACTATATCCCAGGGCAGAAATGGCTAGCACGAGGGGTCACAGTTTTAAGCTGGTTGGAGGAAAGTATAGAGGGGATGTCAGAGATGGGTTCTTTACACAGAGAGTTGTGAGAGCATGGAATGCGTTGCCAGCAGCAGTTGTGGAAGCAAAGTCATTGGGGTCATTTAAGAGACTGCTGGACATGCATATGGTCACAGAAATTTGAGGGTGCATACATGAGGATCAATGGTCGGCACAACATTGTGGGCTGAAGGGCCTGTTCTGTGCTGTACTGTTCTATGTTCTATGTTCTATTCTTCATGGGACAGCACTGAGTTCCAAATTTCCTGTATGAAGCAGGCACTGCACCACTTACCTTGCAAATCATTAAATAGACGAAGCCTGTGTCACCCATTCAATTCTCTGATACATGCAGCTGATCGATTTTCACACACACACACACACTCTCTCACCAAGATGCATCCTTTTACTTTATTTGCATACAGTGATCATAATCATTTGCCATGAAGTCGTTGTCATGGACAATCAAGGTCCTCTTCATTTGAGCTCTCATTTCCAAATGTCAGGAGATAACAGTTATAACGACAGTAATTTAATATATTAATAATAACACTTATGTAATTTCATTTGCTTCGCAATCAACTACAACCTGATCAGCATTACTGACAAATAATGCATTGGAATATCAGGATGTAATTATAGTGTCAGCGCTTGATTGCATGGTTTATGCAATTCGCAATTATCAGTATGCCAACTGTGTGCATATATTAAGCATAATGTACATATCTTTGTGAGTCTGTCTGTGCTTGTGTGTGTAATATTTTTCTGTACATGGTCCCCTATCTTCCAGGAAGTATCACACTCGACAAAGACATTAAAATCTAAGTGGCATGACTCCCTGAATGAATAAATCAGTTACACAACGAGACATCTGAGAACCGATTTCCCATCTGAAAGTAGACAGACCTTTTGCCGCAGCCCCAGTGTTTGCTGAAGCTGCTCTGTGCAAGACAGGCTGAGCTCGGCCGCTATTAATAATTAAAAAGGGGATGCATGTTTCTACCACTGTCAGCTCCACAGGTGGTATATGCTAATGAAGGACAAGGGGTAGCAGTGATTTGCAAAGTCCCCAGCTGGAGGTCTGAATTCAAAGCCAGCGAGCCAGTCAGCATGCAAATGCTGCTAATTGCTCCTTACACAAATTTCAAGTGCGGGTTGTAAATAGGCTACTCATTAAAATGTCTCCAGGCAGCTTTTTTTTGTGTGTGTGTAGCACGGTGCTTCTGCTGAAGCTAAATTAGGAAATAATTAGGAGCCGAATAATTAGAAAGCAGATGAATAGAATGTGAATTTATTTTTTGACTATAGGAAGCTTTAGGAGGTTTGCAGCACTTTTCTCAAGTGTGCACTTTGCAATTGTTTTCTTAAACCTCCACAAACAGTGGTGAATTGAAATTATCTGATATAGTGGGCCTTTGTATTAGCAAGCTCAATTTGCCAGCCATATGTGCGATATTAAAGAGGTAGGAAACCTGGAACCTTTAGCGGTTAGAGCATGATTGCAAAAGTCATTTCCAAATGGGAAGTGAGCCAACGTGAAATTATCCACAGATTCACATTCAGCCAGATCAGCTGAACTTGGATAACACAGTGTTGAGCTGGAGGAACACAGCAGGCCAGGCAGCATGAGAGGAGCAGGAAAGCTGATGATGTTCAGGAAGGTCCCGACTGTGTTATCTCAGACTCCAGCATTGGTAATGCGTACTATCTCCAGCTGAACTTGGAGCTAAGGCAGGGTAATGGCAGATAGGGCATACCTGAACTAAAGGGAAAACCGAACCTAAAGTTCCCATTTGGAATGCCTGCAGGCACAGTGAGAATAATAAATTCAGATGCCCTTCACTGTCAGTGTCAGAGGCAGGGTGGTGGTGTTGGGTCAGTGTATTTGCCAGTCTACAATGCCTTTCATGTTGCTTTGACCTGGTCCTTTCAAACTTCTTCACTCTGTTACAGCTAACATTGTGCTAAAAAAAGGAAGAAACACTTTTTCTCCAAAATATTCCCCCAAAATCCCCCCAACCCATCTGATCGTCAGTCTGAAGGTTGGTGATTTACAGCAAGGGTGAAGGTTGGGGAAATCATTACTTCAAGTGGCACCCCAGGCCACTGGGGACAAGAGTGCTGTCCCACTTAAAGTAATGTACCCTTCGCAGCTCTCATCAGTATTAATGCTGTAACATAAATTAGTATTGACATAACTTCTGATGCCTACACCATAAACAGTATTGAAAATTCAAAGATGGTAGGAACTGCTGATGCTGGAGAATCTGAGATAGCAAGGTGTAGAGCTGGATAAACACAGCAGGCCAAGCAGTATCAGAGGAGCAGGAAAGCTGACATTTTGGGCCTAGGCCCTTCTCCTGACAATCTCAAGGAGTGAAATTACATTGACAATGTTTCAGTGTTGGCCTGTTGACTGTGGCGCAAACCTGTAAGCTTGTCTGGTGATAAGACGCATGTAAAATAAGCAGGTCACTGCAATTTCTTTTTACCATATGCAAAGCAATTTTGAATTAATTTGTAAGACCTAATCATGCAATGAAATGCAGATTAACTGCCTGGCTAAGCTTCTTAAATGACTAAAAGCATTATATCTTAACAAAGAAGAAAGAACTTAGGATATCCTGAAGATCTAAAGTCTACTTTTAAATTTCAGTCACTGCCATGGAGTTTGAAATGCAACAAATTGATTTGTGCACATTGAGGTCCTGCAGATTTCTGAAGAAGGGTCTAAGCCCAAAATGTCAGCTTTCCTGCTCCTCTGATGCTGCTTGGCCTGCTGTATTCATCCAGTTCTATACCTTGACATTTCAAAATAGTCTGATACGAGACTGGAAGCCCCCAGTTAAACCATCGTAGGCTGTTACATTAAAATTTAGCAAACTTACTGCTTGGCAAAAATAGGCCACATTGGTATAATGCATGCACAAACTCCGCAATGTTCAATTTCTGTCCCATTCCTGACAATCTCAAGGAGTGAAAATTATATAGACAATGTTTCAGTGTTGTTTTGTTGACTGTGGTGCAAGCCTGGAAGCTTGTCTGATGATAAGACGCATGTAAAATAAGCAGGTCACTGCAATTTCTTTTTACCATATGCAAAGCAATTTTGAATTAATTTGCAAGATCTAATCATGCAATGAAATGCAGATTAACTGCCTGGCTAAGCTCCTTAAATGACTAAAAGCATTATATCTTAGCAAAGAAGAAAGAACTTGGGATATCCTAAAGATCCAAAGCCTACTTTTAAATTTCAGTCACTGCCATGGAGTTTGAAATGCAACAAATTGATTTGTGCACATTGAGGTCCTACAGATAGTTTTTCTATTTCTTTTAAGCTGTTCCTTGGGAAAGAGGATGACATGCTTCCACTCTGGTTCAATGAATTTTGACTTGGCTGTTACGTCCAATGTGTGATCTATTGACTGTGTCACATGCAGGCCATGCGACGCTTGAAGGTTCGGGTAGATGACTGTTGAGATGCTTGCATCTTCTATCCAATATCTTGATTTCATCTATGTGTATTCTTGATGAAGTATCTCGATATATTTGGTGCTTTCCCAATTGAAGCTTCTTCATTTTGGTCAACTTCAAGTGAAGGACTCTCATGAGTCACCAGGGATGGTTACTTTCTTAAAAGATGCTTTGTGGATATCCCTAAAGCTTTTCTGCTAAGCTCCCAAGAACCTCCTGTGCAACCAAGTTCTGAGTAGAGCAGTTTTTTGGGAGTTTGATGTCAGACATGTGAATAACAAATCCAGCTATGCAGCAGAGCTGGTGTTAAAGAATAATAACAGTTTTAAAAAGAAATTTGACAATGACCACATTAGGCAGTTGGCCGAATGTTGCTGGATGAAGAATAAAAATCAGCCAAAATTCCAAGAATAACCCCTCTGCTCTTCAAAATATTGCCACAGGATCTTATATGTCTGTGTGAGAGGTTAGACAGAACCTTTGTTTAATTACATCCAAAAATATTGCATCTTTGACAATGTAGCAGTTTAGCATTGCCATATACAAAAAATTTCAACAGAAATCTCTCCAAGTAAGAGCTGAACCCATGACCTTCTGACACAGAGCTGTGAGTTTGAGAATGTTAGCTGCTCCACAATAACACTCTACACTGGAGGCCCCCAAGGATGTGTCTTCAGCCCCCTCCTGTACTCCCTGTACACCTACAACTGTGTTTCAAGTTCCAAATGAATGCCCATCCATCATTTCACTGACGACACTCCTATTGTGGGATGGATATCCGACAATGACGAGTCAAAATAGAGAAGGGAGGTAAAGAGGTTGGTGATGTGGTGGACCGAAAACAACCTCTCTTTCAATGTCAGCCAAACTAAAGAACTGGTCATTGACATCAGAAAGAAAGGAGGAGAACATGCCCCCGTCTATATCAATGGCACTGAGGTTGAGAGGGTGGAGAGCATCAAGTTCCTCAGAATGATGATAACCGACGACCTGTCCTGGACTTCCCATGTCAATGCATCAGTCAACAAGGCACAACAACACTTCTTCTTCCTCAGGCAGCTCAGGAAATTTGGCCTGTCCATAAGGTCCCTCTTCAACTTCTACAGATGCACCACTGAGAGCAAACTGTTTGGCTGCGTAATGTCCTGGTACAGCAACTGCTCTGCCCAGAAGGTGGTGTGCATGGCCCAGACCATTTCGAAAGCCAACCTTCCATCCACGGACTCCATTTACACAGTTCGCTGCTGCAGAAATGCTGCCAACATCATCAAAGACTCATTTGCACTCTGGTAATGATCTCCTACAACCTCTTCCGTCAGCAGAAGTACAGAAGCCTGAACACATGCACCAGCAGGTTCAGTAACAGCTTCTTCCCGTCTGTGATTAGACTGGTGAGTGGAGTCTCTTGCCTCCAACCTTGCAGATCTTACGCATGTGAATCTCACCTAGCATGCACTCTGTGCAATATAACCTGTATTTGATATGTACATCCTTGCTTCCTGTGATCTGCCTGTATTGCTTCTAACCAAAACTTTTCACTCTACTTCGGTACACATGACAATAAATCAATCAATCAATCAATCAACTGACAACAAAAACCAAAAGAACTGTGGATGCTGTAAATCAGAAACAAAAACAAAAGTTGCTGGAAAAGCTCAGCAGGTCTGGCAACATCTGTGAAGAGAAATCAGAGTTAATGTTTCAGGTGGAGTGACCCCTCCTCAGATCTGAGTTCTGATGAAGGGCCACTTGATCCAAAACATTAACCCCTTTGAATTGACTCCAGTCTGATTCAGGAAGGATGGTACAAATTGAGCCAAGCTTATGCCATCAAATGAACAGAAAATAATTAAAATACTTTCTCTGCTGTTTGAATTATTTCTGTTAAGTGGAATAAATCCAGTTCAGTTCCATCTGTTTCATGCTTTGAGCCCACATTGTGCTTAATTAGTGATTGTGTGAGGGCAGTTGATAGTTAGGGGATATAAATAATGATATTTTCTTCAGGAGAACCCCTGTTCTCATTCCTCTGAAAGCAGCACCATCAATCAAACCTAAATGTGTCAGCACTGAGGAATTCAGTGACTGAAGTAATCTCCCAGGAAATTCACAAATCAAACAAAATTCATTATTTGACGAGTGGTAGACAGAAACCTGGCAATCTCACAGTACCTCTAGAGTCCAGGGTCCCCAGTTTGTAAATCTATCTTTTGGAGTCAGAGAAATAAAACCAAAGACCGATATGGTGGGATTGGGGGCAGTGTGGAATTGGCTGCTGATCGGACTTGATGGTTTTTAAGCTGACTTTCAGCTCAATTGGTTATACTTCATTCCTTCCTAAATTTTCTTCTCTTTGCTTCTCTCTTCTTCTAAAGACACTGATGCTGGCTAATGTGGTGCTGGCTGACTACCAGTATTTAATTGCTTAAAGACCACTCTTTCTGTAAACCCTGGCATGGTGGCTCAGTGGTTAGCACTGCTGCCTCACGGTGCCAGGGACCTGGGTTTGATTCCAGCTTCCAGTGACTGTCTGTGTAGAGTTTGAACATTCTCCCCGCGTCTATGTGGGTTTCTGCCGGGTTCTGGGGTTTCCTCCTGCAGTCCAAAGACGTGCAGGTTCGGTGGATTTGCCATGGGGAATTGCCCATAGTGTCCAGGGATGTGCAAGCTAGTGGATTAGACATGGGAAATGGGGATAGGGTGGGCTCTGGGTGGTTTGCTCTTCAGAGGGTCAGTACAGACTTGATGGGCTGAATGGCCTCTTTCCTCACTGTAGGGATTCTATGCCTCGATTGTATATATCAGCAAGCTACTGGATCCTAGAGATTTTGAGGCTTCTCCCCCTAGTTCTGGTATCACCTATCAGTGGAAACAATCTCCCTGCTTCTATCTTATCTATTTCCTTCATAATTTTATATGTTTCTATAAGATTCGCCCCACCCCCACTCATTCTCCTAAATTCCAATGAGTATAATCCCAGTCTACTCAATCCCTCCTCATAAGCCAACCCTGGAATCAACCTAGTGAACCTCGTCTGTACCCCTTCTAGTGTCAGTACATCCGTTCTGAAGTATGGAGACCAAAACTGTACGCAATACTCTAGGTGTGGCTTCACCAGCATGCTTTGCAGCATAACCTCCCTATAGTTAAAACCCCTTCTCTCTAGCAATGAAGGTCAATGTTCTATTAATTACCTGCTGCATGCTCTTAATGACCTGCCCGCACCAACAAAGCAACTATTTGAGATTCATGCACAAGGACACCTGCAATTTTTCACGATTTGCTGTTTTCCAATATGCCAGGACTACCCCAGAGTTCAGCGAATTTTGGTAAATTACCATGATTACATTTGCTAGTTTCCCTGCCATCTTTTAGTTCCCTGGGATGCCTTCCATCGGGGTCAGGAGACTTATCCAGCTTTAGGAACAAAAACAAAAGGAAAACTTGCTGGAAAAGCTCAGCAGGTCTGGCAGCGTCTGTGAAGAAAAATCAGAGTTAACATTTTGGGTCTGATCACCCTTCCTCAGCAGTTCTATTTTTGTTCCTGATTTGCAGTTCTTTTAGATTTTATTTTGTCTAACTTTTTAGCACCTTTAGCTTGCCCAACACTATCTCTTGAGTGATAATGATTGTTTCTAGTTCCTCACCAGCTGTAATCTCCTTGTCATCAATTATTTGTGTGTTATTTGTGTCTTCCACTGTGAAGACTGACACAAAATATTATTAAATCCCCTTTCTCATCCTCTAAAGGATCAATGTTTACCATAGTCACTTTTGAAAATTTTATCTATTTGTAGAAACTTTTGTTAACTGTCTTTATATTCTGAGCTAGTTTACTGTCATAATTCATCTCACTTTTCTTCATAGCTTTTTTCCTGGCTTTCTGTTGACCTTTAAAGATTTCTCAATCCCCTAGTTTCCCATTAATATTTGCCACTTTGCATGCATTTGCTATCAATTTGATCCCCTCCTTTATTTCCTTAGTTATCTATGGCTGTTTATCCCCTTTCCTACAGTCCTTCTTTTTCACTGATAATACTTTTGCTGAGCACAGTGAAAAATCGCGTTGAAAGTTCTCCATTGCTCCTCAATTGTCCCTCCACATAGTCTTTGTTCCCAGTCTACCTTAACCACTTCTTCCTCATCCCATTGTGGTCTCCTTTGTTTAAGTGTTAAGACACTGGAATTAGATTTTACCTTCTCACCTTCATCTGTATTTTAAATTTAACCGTACTGTGATTGCTTCTTTGAAGAGTATTCCTATCTACATGATCAGCAATTTTTCTGTCTCATTACACAGGACCAGATCGAGGATAGTTTGCTCCCTTGTGCGTTCCATTACATACTGTTCGAGGAAGCTAACGTGGAGACATTCTATGAATTCCTCCTCAAGGCTGCCTTGACCGACCTGGTTTGACAATCAGTATGTAGATTCAAATCCCCCATGATAATAAGCCTAGCATTTTTACACACATCAGTTATTTCTTTGCTTATTGCCCACCCTGCCATGATGTTATTATTTGATGACCTATAGAGTGCGCCTATCAGTGATTTTTCCCCCTTTATTACTTCTAATTTCCTCCCACATTGATTCGACCATTTTATCCATGGAACCTATATCATCTCTCACTACTGCCCTGATGTCATCCTTATGTCATTCTTACCCCCACAATTTAGAACATAAGAATAAAAAAACTAGCAGCAGGAATAGGCAAGTTCGCTCCTCGAGCCTGCCTGCTATTTGATACAATCATGGATAATCTTATTGTAGCAAAAAATATTCTCTCTTGAAATAATTCAAATTTGGAAGAACAAATTCTACAAGTATATGGCTAAGTTTGATTGGACAGGCTATGAAAATCTCTCACATCCACCATTATGCTTTACTGAAATCCGAGTGACAGCTCTGCTAGCAGTCTCATGTCTAATGCATAAGACTTTTCAGATATGGCATTCTATTAAGATAGATGACAGATCTGCCACAGAAATCATCCCCTATCCTTACTCTGTGCGTCAGCTGGAGGGCCCTGCACATCAAGCCACAAAGTACCACTTGCATTGAAAGTCAAACCGAGCTATTTCTTCAACATATCTTTGCTGCCTGGTTGTCACTCAGCTACCACTGTTATGCCTCCACAGCCATGAAGCAAAATGTAAAAACTAAAGAGAAGAGCCTTCCATGTCTAAATACAAACACACGCACATATATACATAGCTGCACACACACATGCAGACCACATACATTGACGTATGCGCAAACGCACACTAAAACAATGTAAATATAGTTGGGTCACTCAACCTGAAACATTAACTTTGATTTCTCTCCACTGATGCTGCAGACTTGCTCAGCTTTTCGAGCTGTTTTTGTTTCTGATTTACAGCATTTATCTGGTCTGCAGCATTGCACAGGTCGTTCAGTTTTTATCGAATATGTTCTCTATTAGTTTCCACTGTGCATCTCTCATGACTAACACCATAGACATAAACTGAGTGATTATGTCAGAGCTTTTTTTTACTAGATCTTCCTAACTTGCTTGGGGGATGTAAATACTGTGACTCATGTTCGTAGATCATGTGCACTTACTGATATCATAATGCCACAGAGAAAATGAACAGTCAGTTTTTTTTCATATCATCAAATACAATTTTTCTCCCCCTTTGGAGAGTACGGGCAGTGCCCGGGTTGCGAACTGGTCCCATTTTGGAGTCCGCTCAGGAGTCAGCTTGTACACAGTGCAGGATAATGTAAAGCAGCTGTTTGTAAGTACAAGAAATGTTCGTATGTCAGATTTTTAAAATTACACTTCTGCACAGGATTGCGCTTGTAAGTACGAATGCATGTAAGTCAGATGTTCATAAATCGAGAACCTCCTGGAGTTGTAAAGGTTACAGTATGAGGATTAGGGGTAGAAAATTTAAGATGGAGATGAGGAGACATTTCTTCACCCAAAGAGTGGTGAGTTTTTGGAATTCATTACCACAGGAAGTAGCTGATGACAAAACAATGAACGTATTCAACAGGTGATACTTGGGGGCAAATGGGATCAAAGGTTATGGGGAGAAAGCTGGATTAGGCTATTCTTTTGGACGATCAACCTTGATCATCAAGAATGGTGGAGCAGACTTGAAGGGCCGAATGGCCTCCTCCTGCTCATATCTTCTGTGTTTCTATGGTTCCATGTTAGCAGCCTGAGTGTTAACCTGAATACTTCATCTATGATAACCAAGTCCTGGACTGGAAAGTAGGGGTGTTATTGATGGAGACACAAGATCTCCAACACCACTGCTAAGCTCTCATGACCTTACAGTATCAGCAATTGCTCATGTGTATGAGCCAAACTATCACACCCGGTGAGAAATAATAAACCTACAGAGCGTCCAGTGCCACCACCTCCAGAGGGTTGTCTTCACATATCTGAACAATCATGCTGTCACGGTAGCTCTGTGACTGGCACTGCTGCCTCACAGCACCCTCAGATGACTGTGTGAAGTTTGCACATTCTCCTTGTATCTGTGTGGTTTTCCACCAGGTGCTGTGGTTTCCTCCCAAAGATGTGCAGGTTGGGTGGATTGGCCACGGGAAATTGCTCCATAGCATCCAGGAACACGTAGTCTAGATGGATTAGCCATGGGAAATGCAGGGGTATGGCAGTGGAATGTTCTTTGGAGGGTCACTGGGGGCTCGACTGGCTGAATGACCTGCCTCCATTCTGTAGGGATTCTATGATTTTTAAGGAACCTTGTGGTGCAGTGGTAGTGTCTCATCTCCATCAGAGATAAGTCTTAACATCCCATGAAAAGTTTGATTTAAAAAAAACACGACAGTGCAACCATTGATCAAACATTGATCAAACAAACACTCATACTTCTGAATGCAATCTGATTAACAGGTGTAATGTTAAAGAACTTACATACAAACAGCTGATTTACATTGTGTTCCAACTTATGTACGAGTTGACTTGCCCATTCACAACTCAGAGACTGGAGGATGCTGACTCAGGACGATAGACTATTTTCCTTTCTTCATTTTAAACTGTTCGAAATGATACCAGATTGTGCTGACAGTGGAAAAGCTTTTTGCTGTATTTTACTGTTTTTATCGTGTAGAATACAGGTGACAATAAAATTATTTTATCATTAAGAAAATGGCACAGTTTACTCTCTCAAATGCAATGGGACCTCCACCAGCACATGGTGATGGTGGAGGAGAGCTACTGGAGTAGTCACACCGCAAAAAGGATACCTTTGGTGGAAAGAAGGCTGATGGAAAAGGGATAATGGGAACTGCAGATGCTGGAGAATCCGAGATAACAAAGTGTGGAGCTGGATGAACACAGCAGGCCAAGCAGCATCTCAGGGGCACAAAAGCTGACGTTTCGGGCCTAGACTCTTCATCAGAAAAAGGGGATTGGGAGAGGGTCAACTCCACCTATCTTCTCCTCTATCCATCTTCGGTCTGCCTCCCCCTCTCTCCCTATTTATTTCAGAGCCCTCACCCCTCCCCTTTTTCTGATGAAGGGTCTAGGCCCGAAACGTCAGCTTTTGTGCTCCTAAGATGCTGCTTGGCCTGCTGTGTTCATCCAGCCTCACACTTTGTTATGATGGAAAAGGGCACCAAGACAAAGAGGAATTCTTCAACATGATGTAACTCGTACGCTCTTCCCATGTCTCAGCAGGAAATTGTTCCTTGTTTATCCTTAATTTCTCTTCCTATTTGTAATGACATGATGCTAGTAGAATAAAGCATCCCAGCTTCATGATCTTTGGGCCTTACACATGTTTGAATTTCATGTTACATTTTTGGAATAGTCGGCAAAATTCCACAACGTAGATATCGAGACATGATTGATGAGGTTTAAAGGCTGAGATGGAGCAGATTATGAAGGAATTGAAAATGGAAATGTCCACAAGGAAAAATGAAACTGCCCCAAGATCCCTGAAGGCTCGAGTGTTGACACTGGGAATCCGACCTTTAGGCCTAACACTAACAGAGGATCTCCACATGTGTTCCCTTGATGCTAAGGAAGAAGAAAGTGACACTTCTGATCAGATATTCTTCTTCCTGGACAGATTTGGGAGAAAAGTAGAAAAAGCGGCTGATGCAATGATTGAAAATTAGATTGATGGTGTCAGCCTGATAATGGCTCACTGATTAGGATCCTTAGTGTGAGTGAGGAGAAAGCAATGCAGGAAAGCCCTTTGGAAAATATTGTGAAAGGGTAATGATGTGCAAAAGAGTAGCAATGGATCTTCGAGGTACTGACAGAGGGTCTTGGAAACTGCAGTAACCTGACACAGCTACAACAGAGGTTTAATGAACAAGATAAATGGGACAATCTCAACTCTGTACCCCTGAAGCTGATGAACTTATTTGATGGCATCATCACTTCCACAAATTGACCAAGGGCAGGATACTGTAGGACCACCAGCAGAAGTAATCAGGGATGGCAATGTCCAGATAGAGCTGTGCAGACATATTAGTGACAAATCTCAATTGCTTTCCTTTGAAGCATGGCACCACATCGACCAGATGATGGGGAAAGATTGGACTCTTGAGACCAGGAGAGAGGCTACCACCAGGGAGATGACTCTAGAGCACAGATGGGAATGTAGACCCCAGGCTGAAGAGGCAGGCGGAACAGATTGCTGCACAGCAAGTGCAGAGTGACTCTTACTGTCTTATCCCTACAGTAAGCCTCACAGCCTCAGCTGCCCCCAAGTGCTGCTGTACAGAAGTGTTAGAATTGTGACAGGGCTCAGCACTTTGAAAAAGATGACTCTCAATACCCTCTGCCATCCTGTTCCAAACAAGCCTCAAAATTTGAACTTTGTTTCTCTTTCCACAGATGCTGCCAAACCTGCTGACGTTCTCCAGCACATTCTGTTTATAGGCCACATTATAAAGTCTGTCTTTGAAGAAGCTATTTATACTGAATGGAATAAGTTTTAGCAAATTGACACAGCTTAGTATTTAGAAGCCAAAGTATAGGGAAATATGCCAGTGATGAGATTCCCAAATGACTCACTGTTCAAAATGAAATGGAGAGGTTTGCACCAGTAAGGTACCAAGTTTGATCTGATTATCAGATTTCATTTGGGGCTGAGAGAGATCAGCTTTGCATTACAGAACCAAGACATCTCTGTCAGTGCAGCATGCATGAGAGTGTAGCTTCTGTTTACAATTACTCACTCCAGAAATGTCAAAGAGTTTGTTCCAGTACATCCCTCAATGACCCATCTCCCACAAATCTAGATGCTGTCCTGTTACCTCACTCGACAGCAAATATTCATAAATCATTTGCCTGTGAGAAAATAGTACAATGCGGACCTATCCTGGCTTCACCAAATGCCCACAGAAGCACAACTTTTCAGGAACAGGATCAGAAATCATCAGGAGATGGAACAGAATCAGGAATCATCAGAAGATGGAACAGGATCGGGCATCATCAGGGGATGGAACAGGATTGGGAATCATCAGGAGATGGAGGAGTAACATATGTTGAGCTCGATCTTAGGAAAAGAATGAGGACTTCAGCATTTTTAGCCAGTTCACCAATCAACTAACTCATGGCTAACCCGTGTTTTAACATCATCTTTGTTCGATATCCCTCATTATCCATGCCCACCTGGAAGTGATTACGATAGTGGTGATGGGTTGATGTAGGAACAGCCTTCAATTTGGAGTACAGTGAGAATTTTTCTCATGCCCAGCCTTGGAGGGTTGAGGTGGAGCTTTACGGTTGTACTGTGAACTAAGATCAAATAATTTAGCATACACTGAAGGGTCCTTTGACAGCATCTTTGAAAGATGATTCTCTGTGACCTCAGATACCCAGGAGGATGAGAGCAGCAAGTGTACGACAACACCACAAGTTCTCCTCAAAGCCACACAATGTCCTGACTTGGAACTGGATCTCCGTTCCCTCACTGTTGCTGGGCCAACCTCTTGGAACTCCGTTTATAATACCACTGTAGAATACCTGCACCAGATGGACTGTGTAGGTTCAAAAAGACAGCACGCTACCACCGTCTCAATAAGCAACAAATGCAACACTCACATACTGTGGAAGAATAAAAGAAACTGAGCTTTTAGGTTCTTTCCAATCGTGGCTTAGTTCTGAATAAAAACTGAAAGAACTGTGAAGCTGTAAATCAGAAAATAAATCCAAAATTTTTGGAGAAGCTCAGCAGGTCAGGCAGATTCTGTGGAGAGAAATCAGAGTTAACGTTTTGGGTTCAATGACCCTTCCTCAGAAACATTGCCCCTGATTTCTCTCCCCAGCTGCTGCCAAAACTGTTGAGCTTTTTCCAGCAGTTTCTGTTTTTGTTTATGGTTTAGTTCTGTACTGAGTACTCCACTGAGCCATCTGATCATCGTTGATGGGGTCTTTCTCTCCTGTTCATTATTTCTCTGCCATCTCCTGAACTTTGTTTCAGGGTGCGTTACCATGAGTACCAGCATCTGCTGTTTACTGCTCCTGATTGGATGCTATTCACGTATGAGCTTTAGTGGCCATGAGATGATGGGTATTTTTCTTACAAATTGAGCATGGGGCGAGGGTGTTGCTGGTCAGGGCACTATCCCGAATTGACACTGGGGTGTGAGTGAACAAGGAACATGCCGAACATTCTCTTGCCATGGGCACCTTCAGAAAGGTTTTCTAGACAGCAACCAGAGTAGGAATCCTTGCTGATCCTCCTTCCTGTGGCAGAGGGTTGCTGAGGACAACTGTGAAACCCACTTCAGATGGTCCTGCCAGGGACCAAGTTAGTCAGCGGTGACTGGCAGCTTGAACTTGTGACCATCCTGGAGAAAACTGATGAAGAATATCAAGTAAATGTTGGCTGTACTTTTAGAATATCAAAGTAAAAACAACCCAAGATGAGACCAGAAGTTTAACCTTTGTCTCAGTGCAGTGTGTGTCAGCCAGTGCCACCAAGAAATGGTGTGTATTTTTTTGTGTGTGTGCTGATATTATACACAGGCTTGGCAGCCTTACAGACATGTTTCTGGCACATTACTTGAGTGTCTGTCTTCACCAAATGCTGTCATTTGACCTATATGCCCTAGGGTATGGCATCACTGTTGGATACATAGACACTTATGCAACTGGGTGCAATGTTTGGTACACCAGGAAATTCTGATGTGCTAAGATTGAGTTCAGCCCTGTACTCCTATCTATCAGTTTTTTTTGTGGATCTTTGATTTACTTCAAATCACTTAAGTGTCACATTAAACAGACGGGAAAACGTTTCCACTTTAAATTAGGTCGAGACTGTTCCTTCCTGAGACATCTGTTCCTAGAGCTTTTCACACTGTGACATTCACGTACACGCTCACACCATCAATCATTTCCCGGTGTCTTAAAGGGATAAATGCGTTTGAGCCTGGTGAGGGAACACGTCTGTTTGTCAGTTTTATTGCAGTGACATTCTTGCAATCCAAAGACACACTGCAACACAATCTCTTTCAACGTATTTTATTGCTTTTGCGAAGAGGATTTTAAAAATTGCAGCAAGATATTTTCCCTTTTAGAAAGCAGCATGTAGAAACACTAACCAGTAGAGTCACGGTTGGGAGGTTGAGTTCTTTAATTTTCAAGGGGGGAAACATGCTTGAAAAACTGAACTGAATTGGCCATTCTTTCACTTAGACTAAGAGCATTTGTAACTTCAATCTATAATTTGCCTAATTTATCAATGAAGGCAGGCTCAGCTTGCACTAACAATGAGTGCAGGATGAAAAATGTAAATTTTTGGGGTTCTTGTGATGCACTGATTGTCTCCCTTCCTCTGGATCAGGAGGCCCAAGGTCAGATCCCATTTGCACCAGAGAAATCTAGTAACATCCCTGAACAGGTTGGTTACAAACTACCTCGACAATATAACCTGCTAAAGAGCATCTTAGCATTTTTACACTTCCAACGCACATCTCAGCTTCAAATTGCTAAATATAGGATGCAGAAAACAGATCTAGTGGAAAAAAAAACAGAAATTGCTGGAAAAGCTCAGCAGGTCTGGTGGCATATGTGGAGCGAAATCAGAGTTCACATATTGGATCCCGTGACCCTTCCTCGGATCTGGTGGAGACGTGGGTCTAACCTCAGCTTTGCAAAAATATTTGTGGCAAATTTCATTACAGCAGCAATCACGCCCCAAAAGTTACCAATGGAAGGAAGGAAATGCAGAGGCTGGAGGTAAAATTCTAACTTGTTGAGGCAATCCTTTATCTTAGGATGTGTACTTCAAGGTAATGGTCGTGGTAACAGGAAAATGGGAAAGGGGGAAGAGAGAAGCATGACCTGAGTAAAGCTTGACAGGTAAATTGCTTCATTTTCTGTGAGTGATATACAAGAATTGAACATCTATTTGCTGCTAACAGGCATGTGTGGAAAAATCACCATGAGTTCATTTTTGTTTCTAAGTCTGTAACAGTCACTAATGAGAAAAGAATGACACTTGTCAAATTTACAAAGTCAAAATATAAAATGTCAGAATTTATAGAATGTAAGAGAATCTTTACTTGTATTTTTTAAGGCTGGCAAATATTGTCTGCACTCGTTGGCTTGTGCTGAAACACTCTGATTTCATTTCTTGTTTGGTTTATTCTGTTTACATGTTAAATGCCTTGAGGTTTGTAGAGAATTATTCCTATCTTGATTGCTTCATTTTATCATGGTGACTGATGTTTCAAAAGTATTTTGATGCCAGAGTAACACATTAGGATGGTCTGAGCTCATAGATTTGAAATATAGAACTCTATGGTTAGAAAGAGGCCATTCAGCCCATTGTGTTTCTGCCAGCTCTTTTAAAGAGTTGTTCCATTTCGTCCTCACCCCAGTTGGCCAAGACCGTCACCCCCAACAACAAATCTTGCAAATTACACCCTTACAAGCACATTTTCAATTGCCTTTTCAAAGCTCCCATAGCATTGAATTTTTTCACCATTTCAGGAAGCATGTTGACAAAAGGCACTATAAAAATGCAAGTTCTTTCTTTTACTTCACCATTGGTAGATAAACCCTAAATCAGAATGCCAATATCAGTCAGTGCCAGCAGCTTGAGATAAATGTGAACTGACTGAAATATTGATCGCAATCTTACATGCGGCCCCTGAGACTCTATGGAATACACCTGAGTCAATGACAAAGATTAAAAAGGTTGGATATTTCTGTGCTGGAGAATACAAGTCAGGTTCTGGTGGGATTGACTCTTTATCCTAGTATACGCCTGACTAAAGGTCACACATAGATCCAACCAAGTATAATATAAACGGCAAAAACACCTTGCCTTTCTGTAAGGCAAGGTGTTTTCCGACCCCACCACCCAAGACATTTTTCCATCCCCTCCCCTGTCTGCTTTCCGGAGAGACCACTCTCTCCGTGACTCCCTTGTTCGCTCCACACTGCCCTCCAACCCCACCACACCCGGCACCTTCCCCTGCAACCGCAGGAAATGCTACACTTGTCCCCACACCTCCTCCCTCACCCCTATCCCAGGCCCCAAGATGACATTCCACATTAAGCAGAGGTTCACCTGCACATCTGCCAATGTGGTATACTGCATCCACTGTACCCGGTGCGGCTTCCTCTACATTGGGGAAACCAAGCGGAGGCTTGGGGACCGCTTTGCAGAACACCTCCGCTCAGTTCGCAACAAACAACTGCACCTCCCAGTCGCAAACCATTTCCACTCCCCCTCCCATTCTCTAGATGAGATGTCCATCATGGGCCTCCTGCACTGCCACAATGATGCCACCCGAAGGTTGCAGGAACAGCAACTCATATTCCGCCTGGGAACCCTGCAGCCATATGGTATCAATGTGGACTTCACCAGTTTCAAAATCTCCCCTTCCCCTACTGCATCCCTAAACCAGCCTAGTTCGTCCCCTCCCCCCACTGCACCACACAACCAGCCCAGCTCTTCCCCCCCACCCACTGCATCCCAAAACCAGTCCAACCTGTCTCTGCCTCCCTAACCAGTTCTTCCTCTCACCCATCCCTTCCTCCCACCCCAAGCCGCACCCCCATCTACCTACTAACCTCATCCCACCTCCTTGACCTGTCCGTCTTCCCTGGACTGACCTATCCCCTCCCTACCTCCCCACCTATACTCTCTCCACCTATCTTCTTTACTCTCCATCTTCGGTCCGCCTCCCCCTCTCTCCCTATTTATTCCAGTTCCCTCTCCCCATCCCCCTCTCTGATGAAGGGTCTAGGCCCGAAACGTCAGCTTTTGTGCTCCTGAGATGCTGCTTGGCCTGCTGTGTTCATCCAGCCTCACATTTTATTATCTTGCCTTTCTGTAACGCCAGTCATGAGTGCACTATCCAGGTATAACAGTGACTACAATTCAGAGCTAAGCAATCGGCTGCAAACTGCTTTAGGACGTTTAGAGGTTGTGAATGTATAATGAATTACTGTTCTTTTTGGCATCAATTTGAGCTGCAGAGCAAAACCTCAGTGAACATTCTAAAAGGTCAAGGGTACAAGGAGGTTCAGAGGTGCTATGTTTACTGGGCATGAGAATACAGGCAGGTCACAATGTGGGGTTTGGCACCTGGAGACTTTATACCACTCACCTGTCATGCCATCCTGAGACTGGAGGGGACACCTTCTGGCCATTGGCTTCCTAGGTTGTAAAGGTTGTCCTCTTCCTCCCATCCTTGAGCGAGGTGCCTCGCCACAGCCTCTCCTATCCTGCAGCAAGAACTTCAGGTGAAAGTGAAATAGCTGTGGAGCAGCCTTGCTTGGTTCCCTAAGACAGTATTGCTGTAGCATAAGAATCCAGATGTTAGTGAGGCCTCAGAACTCTAGCTATGGCCTCCTCAACGAGAAATACTTCCATTGGCATAAATGGATGCAGCATCCACATCTCACCCTCATCAGACCTCCGTCACCTCAAACAATCCTCTCCCACCTGACAGAGTGAGTTAGGCTAGCGACCCCAAAATTGGTCCTTTCTGTTTTTGGTTTGGGACTAAAATAAGAAGATTGAGCCAAATGTTTCCAAGCCTTATGGTGCAAAATTCGAGTTTTCACTCCAAATTTCTCTGACGTGACCATAATCAATGGTGATGTGTGTGCAACTGGGATAGAGATAACACTGATGGGCAGATGGGCCCATTTCTTGATGACCTCTCAAAGCTGGGAAAGGGTATGATACTCATTGACTGGATAGGTTTACTGAAACAGATCGGCCACTTTCTCAGATACAAAACTGAAGAGAAGCCAGTGCCTGCAAGACTGTGCTTCAATGCAGGTTAGCATGCTCAGTATAGAAGGTCTGAAAATCTTATGTAGATTTTCATACATACAAAATCAGATGTGGCATTAGCAAGATACAGCACCTTTAGAAATTCAGGCGTGCTAATTACTGGCTGCATGGTGGCACCAGAATTTAGAAATACCTTCAATCAACTTATTCAGTCATGTAACAACACACCATTGGAGTAGCTGGGACTTGAACCCAGCCCTCCTGGCTCAGAGTTATGTACGCTGCCACTGTGCCACAAGAATTTCTAACCTGTGGTGAAAAATCACGGTGACTCAGGCTCAATCTGAGGTTTGTGCAGCCACAATGCCAAGTACTGACACTATATCGTGATTGTGACACAGAACAGTTGCTAAGGGATCAGTGTTTATAAGCCGGGGCTGAATGATGAGGTTTGACACTGTACCAGTACTGGGCCTCAGATTTCATTACAATGGAATGATGGAGAATAAACCAACCAAGACTGGTCAAATCAGTTTGATCAAAATCCTGGAATCCCCTCCCTGATGCCATCATGGGTCTACCTACAAGACACAAACTGCGGTGATTCAAGAAGGCAGCTCACCACTACCTTCTCAAGGGCAACTAGGGGCTGGCAATAAATGCTGACCAGACAACAATACTCACATTCCATGAATGAATTAACCAAAATGAATCGCAGCAGACCTCAAAGATTTAATGCCAAAGTAGGTTATGATTGGGAATAGGGAATCATGGAGAATTAGGTTGGAACCTTTTGGAGGCAGGGAAGGGTGTGTTTAGAAGACAGAAAAGTGGACCCGTCCCCCATGTTTCTGGTCCCTCCATGGGTTTCGCCTTCCACCCCTGTTCCCAGCCTATACAGTCAGACCCCACCACTTCACCAGGGCCTACATACATGGCCCAACTGAAACCTCCACACTCCCGCAACCTACCTCCCAATCTGGCTCTAGTCATGATCATTGTCGACGAGATGCAGTCCCAGTAATAGCCAATCCTCCTGGTGGTGCTGTTGAGACTAGGTAACTCTGTGAACTGTAAAATCCTGCTCAGAGGTGTCATGGTCAGTCCAGTAATGCTTGGAGAGCACGAAAGTGACAGTCTGCTTTCTTTAAATGTGTACAGAATGCTCCTCCCAGCTCCAAATTCAGTGTTTCTTTTATCACTTGTGGGATGTGAGCATTACTGACAGTGCCGCATTTATTGCCTGTCCCAGGTTACCCTTGATAAGATGGTGGCGAGCTGCCTTCTTGAACCATTGCAGTCTGTGGTGCTGTAGATAGACACACAACGCTGTCAGGGAGGCAATTCCAGGGTTTTAACCCATTGACAGTGAAGGAACAGCTATATATTTTCCAACTCAGAATGGTGAGTGGCATGGAGGAGAAGTTGCACGTGGAGGTGTTCCCATGTAACTGCTGCCCCGTCCTTCTGGATGGAAGTGGTCCTGGGTTTGGAAAATGCTGTCTAAAGATCTTTGGTGACTTTCTATAGTACAACTATAGGTTGTACATGCTGCTTCTACTAAGCATCAGAGGTGGATGTTTGTGGATGTATTGCTAATCAAATGGGCTGCATTGTCCTGGATGGTGTCACGCTTCTTGAATGTTATTCCCTGGAAGACCAGCAAGTTTTGGAGAGATCATAGAGTCATAAAATGCCTACAGTGTGGAAACAGGCCATTCAGCCCATCGAATCCACCTCATCACAGGTATTTATTTTGATTATTTTATTCTCTCCCTGGGAGAGGTCATAGATTATACATCCTTGCGCTTATTAAGGGGAGAGAATTTCAAATACACACGCTATATTGATGGCTGCCAGCTTTCAATTTTGCTATCCGGGGGTGGGAGGGTGCTGGGCAGCTTGGGGATCTGCACAGCTACATCTACAGGATGTAGAGTTCTGAATCCTATCGAAGGTCCAGGAGAATGTGGTCCTATGGACAGGAAAGGGTCATGCTGTCCATGAAACAATTAATACATTCCCCACCTGTTCTCGGCTGTCACTTTAAAACACTAGCTGCAAAAATACTCTGGAACAAATGACAAAGGGACGCCCCCAGCAGCTGAGTAAAATCATACAGGCATGTGGGAAGGCTCTTAAAGGTCAGTCCATTGACAAGAAAACAACTGTGCTCTGAAAGCAAAAGAGGGAAAAAAAATATTCACCAGTGGATAATCCGGGAGACTTGACACCACAGCAGGTCCCTGTGAATTCAGGCATATCCACCTTCTGCCAAAACACTCAAGCATTAGACCAAAGGAGGAAACCACATTTTCCATGAATGTTTGTGCACTGGCAGAAATGCGAGAAAACAAAAATGGATAAAATGAAGCATTATTCCCCCCTCCCCAGCAAAAAAATAAATGATTGGGACACTATGTCCTTTCAGATCTGACAAGAGTTTCAAAATATATTGTCACATGTTTCTATTGCAAAATGGCCATTTACTGTTGGACAACTCATTCCCAACTGTATTAAACAATAATTTTGTGTAACTTGATGAACATATATTTATGTATGTTCTGCCTGGTTAATACCAGCAGCAAATATAATTTTTAAAATGGGAGCTTTTTTTAAAAAAATCCATACACAAAATAAGGGTGTTGCTGGCCAGCATTTATTGCCCATCCCTAATTGCCCAGAGGGCAGTTAAGAGTTGCCCACATTGCTAAAGGGAGAAAATATTGGTGTTATTGAGCCCTTCATCTCAGCTTTCAAAAAAATCTTCAGAATGTTTCATGTTTAAGAATAATTTTAATTTTAGAGTCAATATTATGTCACTAAAAGAAGCACCCATTGAGCAGGGTATAGAAAAATTGCTAAAGATTACAAACAATAACAAGGGCGAGTGATTTACAGTCTGCTGCCAGGGACACAAAATGAAATAAACATCTGCTCATAACTTGCTCATCTTCCAGTGCAAAAGGTTCTCCGTGACTGAATGCTATAGGCATTTGTGACATTCCAAGGTTCCAGGAAGATGTGCTGAGGGATGTACTAAAGCTGAGGGCAGCTGCTACAAAGATACTATAGGGAAAAGCCACTGTCAAAGGCCCTTCACCCTTAATACATAGGCTGCACACTGTGAAAGAAACCCTCGGGCTATATGTTTGACTTATGTTCATTATAGAAGTAAAGCAGGAGAATTAATATATTTTTCTGAATGTTTTACATGTGTAATGAACATTGTAAATATTGCCTGCAATTATAAATGCAATGAGGAATGTGAAGTGTTATCGAAACTGATTTGTTTCATACTTCTTGTAATGTCGACTTTGAATTGTCATGTAATGCACTTCTATGAATATGACGAAAAAGTATAACTTTGGGGAAAAATATGAATGACAGATGAATCTGTTTTTGGTGGTGCAGATTAATAGATAAGGCAGGACACCTGTGCTTCATGGGACTCTTAAAGTGCACTTGAACACCAAGGACAAGCAGATGCAGCTTCAGTTTAATGTCTCATTGTGAGGATAATTGTCGTCTAGAGCACAATTGTTTGGAAACAGCGACAGAGACACTTCTAGAAATAAATTGGACACTCAAAGAAAATCACCTTTTCTGCTCTTCGTCACCATCCAGTTTCTTGATTGAATGGGAAATGGGGTGTGGCTGTTATGGGGGGGTTCAGGACTTTGTGAGAATAGGTGTTAAACGCTTCATTGCAGGGATAAGTGGTTTAATCTTTGTTGCAGATGGTTGTTTGTTTTAGGATGCCTTAAAACTGGTCTAGCTCAATGACAATCAGGATTTTTTTCAGGCATATATTAGTATCCTATATTGACAGACAAGGCGTATACTTTGCATTGAGAAGCTGTATAATGCAACGGCCTGTCAAATACTGAGAACAGTTTCTATGGCTGCTCGCTTAGCAACATTATAATGCAATCAAACTGTGTTTATGTTTTCACTGCACGTAGCATTCAGAGGGCTCTGTCCTTCACTATGGCCAATGCAGGTGAAAATGATGGCTTGTTCAAAATAAACGTATTTAAAGGCTGTGATGTAATTATTGGCTTGGATTGTACCTTAGACCACAACATCAACCGCTCTTTGTAGTTATCATTCTGAACCGAGGGATTGTCTCCCTGTTTTAGCACAGTATCAGGATTTTCTAGGAGATAGGAGTTTAAGAAGAGAGGGGAGTACCACCATTAGAGACAGAGCAAAAAAGCAGATCAGGGAGAGAGACACTTAAAAGAGAGTGACAGATCCGCAACATTTCCACATTTCCAACAGTATAAAAACAGTGTGCAATGGTACGGCCAGGGAAAAGGCAGGAAAATGGCAATTAGTCACCATGCTCATTGGAAAGCCAGCGTAAACGTGACGAATTGAATGGTCTCCTTCTGTCTTGTTACAATTATATGATTCAGAGCGTGTGATCAAAAAGGAAAATCGAGATGTGGAAGAAGAGCAGGTTATCTAAGATAAGGAATTACAAATAAAGTAACTATACAAGTATTAAGCATTTATAATAATTATCAGCTAATTAACAACCCCAGTTAACAATTGGGACAGCATGGCAGCTCAGTGTTTAGCACTGCTGCCTCACAGCGCTAGGGACCAGGGTTCAGTTCCAGCTTCTGGCAAGTGCCTGTGTAGAGTCTGCACATGCTCCCTGTGTCTGCATGGGTTTCCCTCTATAGTCCAAAGATGAGCAGGTTAGATGGATTGGCCATTACTAAATTATCCCTAGAGTTACAGGAATTCAGTAAGGTGGTGGGTCTGGATGAGATGTTCTTCAGAGAGTTGGTGTGGATTTGATGGGCTGAATGGCCTGCTTCCACACTGTAGGGATTCTGTAAATTGAGCAGCTCGTGTGTGCTACATGAAGTTTATATTTTTAAGTAAAATTTACTACTACTGGTGAAGTGTGTTAAGTATTAAAGTGCTAGTATTTAGAAGAATGTAAAGTCTTTACTATTGTTAATTATCTAGTCACTGACTGGGACTTCGAACATAGTGGTTAAGGTTAATTCCAATGCTAAGTAAATAATTGAATAACATAATTATGTAGTTAATTAAAGCACAATCAGGATGGCAGGGCAGTGATTGTTGTAATTATGAATTGTTGGAGCTCCTGGGTTTCGCCACCATGTGAAGCAGACCCGTCTGCAGTAAATGTCTGAATCTTGGACAGCTTGTGTTTATAAACTAGGGGTGAACAGCAGACACTGAAATCTCAGGGACTGGGAAAGATACCTGGATATTTTGTACCAGGAGGAGGTCACCCCCTCTTAGGAGATGGTCCCCTAATTGGGCCACTGCTCAAGGAAAAAAGTGTGTAATTGTGAGTGAGGCAGTTATAGCCACCCAGAGGGCAGGAGTCTCAACCTTTGTAATTGTCATAGGAACAGGAGTAAACCATTTAGCCCCTTAAGCCTATTCTGCCATTCAATGAAATCATGGCTGATTTATGGCCTAGCTCCTTACACCTAGCTTTGCCTCATGTCCTCTAATAAATTTGCTTAACAAAAATTAATTAATCTCAGATTTAAATCTAACAAATGATCTAGCATCAACTGCTGCCGGTGAAAGAGAGTTCCAAATCTTTTCCATCGTTTATGTGAAGAAATGTTTCCTAACACCTCTCTTCAACTATCTGTCCCTAATTTTTAGACTGTGGTCTCTAACTCTAGAGTCCCCAAATAGTGGAAATAGTTTACTTTTATCAATTCTGTCTTTTCCCGTTAATAACTTGAAGACTTCAATCAGATCATCCACTAACTTCTTACATTCTAGGGAAAGCATCTCTAATTTATATTTGTATTAATTTGTAAATCTCTCCTCATATCTTTATTCCTGAAGTCCAGGTATCATGCTTGTAAACCTGCAGTGTACTCCTTCCAAGGTCAATATTTCCTTCCAACCAGATTGAGGATTTTTCAGGTATTTTTGGATGAGATTCAGAGCTGTATGGTGGATGAACTGACTGACCGTGCATCTGTGATGCAGGAAGCCATTCAATGGGGGGAGCAAAGAGGAATGGAATAGTAGGGGACCGTATAATGAGGGGAATTGACACTGTTCGCTGTCGCAAAAAAAGTGAGAATCCAGAAGGTTGTGCTGCCTACCTGGTGTTTAGATTGAAATAGAATCATGGACAAATGTCTGTCCTGTTGAAGTCATGTCAGGTTGTGGAAATCTGCTCAAGGCTGGAAACGAAGTTGCAGCGGGCGTGGGAAAATCTGACCATTGTGGCATATGTAGGTTCTAACGAGAAAGGCAGGGCAATGAAAGAGATTCTGCCTTGTAAGGATAAGGAGCTAGGAATTCAATAAGAATCAGAACATCCAGGATGGTGATCTTTAGATTTTTACCTGAACTATGTGCAAATTAGCATTGGGCACATAAGGTTAAAGAAATGTGTGCTTGATTCAAACACTGGTTGTAGTCTCCAGTAGACCTCTGTTCATGGGGCACTAATTTGATTTGAATTGACTTATTATTGTCGCATGTACCTCTGTACAGTGAAAAATTTTGACTTGCGTGCAGTACAGGCAGATCATAACATAAAAGGTCATAGGGTGATTGAGCAGAGCAAGGAATACAAAGTTACTGCTACAAAGATGGTTCATAAAAAGCAAGATCAACATTCGATTTGAAATTTGAGAGGTCCATTCAGAAATCTAGTAACAGCAGGGTAGAAGCTGTTCTTGAAACTGTTTGTACATATGTTTAAGCTTTTTAGATTAGATTCCCTACAGTGTGGAAACAGGCCCTTTGGCCCAACAAGTCCACACCGTCCCTTGAAGCATCCCACCCAGACCCATCCCCATCCCCCTGTAACCCACATACACCCCTGAACTCTACGGGCAATTTAGCATGATCAATCCACCTAGCCTGCACATCTTTGGACTGTGGGAGGAAACTGGAGCACCCAGAGGAAACCCACGCAGACACTGGGAGAACGTGCAAACTCCACTCAGACAGCTACCTGAAGCTGGAATCGAACCCGGGTCCCTAGCGCTGTGAGGCTGCAGTGCTAACCACTGAGCCACTGTGCCCTTTTGCCTGAAAGATGGGATTGAAAGAGATTATAACCAAGGTTGGAGAGGTCTTTCATAATGTTGGCTGCCTTTCTGAGGCATCAAAGTGTAGGTGCAATCGATGAATGGGAGGTTGGCTCGCGTGATGGTCTGGGCTGTGTTCACAACTTTCTGTAGTTTCTTACAGTCCTGGGTAGAGCAGTTGCCATATCAAGCTGCCATGCATTCAGATATAATGCTTTCTATGGTGCATCTATAAAAATTGGTAAGAGTCCTTATGCACATGCTGAATTTCCTTTAACCTCCTGAGGAGGAAGAGGCATTGTTGTGTTTTGTTGATCATGTTGACGTGGGTGGTCCAGGTAAGATAGTTGGTGATCATCATGCCTCAGAACATGATGCTCTCGACCATTTCCACCTCAGCTCCATTGACGTAGATAGCGCTGTGCCCTTCTCCTTGCTTCCTGAGGCTCTTGACTGGCTCGCTGAGCTGGCTTGTTTTCATTCAGACATTTCATCACTGTGCTAGGTAATATCAACAGTGAGGCCTTGGATGAAGCAATGTTGTTCTATTCCGCTTGGGATTTATACTGCCTGGTCTGGTATGATGAGTAGTGTCATTTCTGGTTTTGTTCAGCATGGGTTTTTTTATGGGGTCCAATTCTATATGTTTGCTGTTTGCCTTACGAGTTGAGAACCATGACTCTAGGAATTCTTTAGATCAGCTGTCTGGTTCTGATGTTACTGAGGAAGAGATTGTTACCTTTACACCCCATCACCGAGCACTTTATCTCTTTCCTGTATTCTGTCTCGCCATTTATTTGATATCTGGAATACAAGAGTGTTGTCTTTAGCGAACTTGTAGCTGGAGTTGGGATAAAATTTGCCCACACAGTCATGAGTGTAGCGGGAGTACAGCAGGGGGCTGAGTACGTATTCTTGTGGGGCCGGGCACCAGTTTTGAGGCCTGTCTGGAGGAGGTGCTGATTCTCACTGGTGGTGGTCTGTGGGTCAGGAAGTTGAGGATCCATTTGCAGAGGACGGGCCTTGGTCTCAGAATTTAGAGATTAGTCTGGTTGAAATTGGAGCTGTACTCAATAAGTAGCCTGACATGGTATCCTTACTATCCAGATGTTTCAGGGATGAGTGTAGGGCTGGGGAGATGGCATCTGCCTGTTGTGCTGGTAGGCAAAGTGCAAGAGATCGAGGCAGGCTGGGAGGCTAGAGTTGATACGAGCCATGACTAACATCTTGAAGTACTTCATAGTAGTGGAGGTCAGAGCCACTGGGCCGTAGTCATTGAGGCATTTTGTGTATGATTTCTTTGGTACTAGAATGATGGTGTTCTTCCTGAAGCAGGTGTGGGGGTGTGTACATCAGATTGTCGCTAGGAGAGTTAAAGATATCAGCAAATACCTCTGACAGCTGGTCTGCACAGGATCTAAGTGTTTGGCTGGGGCCTCCATTTGGGCTGGTCACTTTCCATGGGCTCAATCTCAAGAAGGTCAATCTGACATCTGCAGCAGTACAGGTGTATTCGAGGCTGTTGTGGCAGGTGACCCTGTTTCACTGGCCTTCTGTTCGAACCAAGTGTAAAAAGCATTGAGTCCTTCAATACTTTAGTCTGCTATTCTGTTCTGCTTCATTTTGTAGCTCGTTATCCCACATAGGCCTTATCACAGACGGTGGGTGTCTGTGTGTGTAGTCTGGGTCACTAGCTTAGTTTGGTATTGCCTCTTGGCTTCTCAATGGCCTTGCGGAGGTCTTATTTGGATTCCCAATACAGGTCTGTTAATAAAAGATTGTATAAGTATAATAGAGAGGGGTAACCTAAGTTCAGGAAACCAGGATAATTCAGGAAGTAGAACAGAGAAAGAACTCAAGAGTCAAGAATCACTAGGGATGCGGTACCGAGCACATTTTTGGAGCTGTGTGTTGCCCAGTTTTTAGCTTCCTAGAATTCTGTAAGTTTGGAGACAGTGACATGAGATTGCAAGATTACGAATGTAAGTCCTTCATTCAAAAAGGAATGGAGAGAGAAAGCAAGAAACTAAAGGCCAGTCATCTTAACAACTATCATAGGAAAATGGCAGAAGCCATTGTTTAAGTTATGTAGGGTGTTTCAACAAGGTCAAGATAATAAGGCAGATTCTACGTGGTTGGTAAAAGATAAATTATGTTGAAGCAATTTATTGAAGATCTTCAAGGAAATAATATATGCTGTGGATAAAGGCAAACCAGTAGCTGTGCAATACTTAGATGCCCAGTAGGTATTTGATAAGATATCTTACCAAATATTGATGTGGAAAATACATGCACATGGTGTAAGGGTAAGATGTTATCATGGATAAAAGAAAACAGAAAGTAGGTAGCGATGGGTCATTTTCTGGTTGGTAATATGGAACAAGTATGCCACACCGGTCAATGTTGGGGCCTCAACTTTTTACAACATGTATATAATTGGAATGAAGTAATCAGTGTGGTTGCTAAATTTGCTGATTAAACAAAGATAGGCAGAAAATAAGTTGTGAAGAGGAAATAAAGAGGCTGAAAAGGGACATAAACATAATGAACTGTCAGTGGGCAAAGATCTCGCAAATGGTGTAATGTAGGAAGATGTGAAATCGTTCATTTTACAAACATATGAATGAAGAACCGAAGTAGGTAATTTGGTCATTTCAGTTTGCTGCATTCACTGAAATCATGGCTGAGCTGTTTTGTGTTTCAAATTCCACATTCCCATCGACCATCAATCGCCCTTTATTCTCCTGCCTATCATTAATCTATTTAGTTCCAACTTAAAACTATTCAATGACCTTGCTTCTAGCCGCCACAGAGAGTTCCAAGGCTTGCATGCCCTCTTTATCCCATTGCACTGCTCCCCCCTCTCCCTGCATGAACCTCCTAACTTCCTCTTTTTCCCCTTAGTCTCTGTGGAAAGAACTAACTGAATACTGGCCCTCCCTCTTTAGCAACCTAACTGGACAGCCCTGGGTGAGAAGTGTCCATTCCCCCCAACTGTGTTAGCCCAAGCAACCCCTGCACCCTCCTACCCCAGACTGGCAGGTATGGATCCACAGGACTGACTATAACACATTCCCAAGACTGCAGAAGCATGGGCCTCTGACAGAGAACGCCTTGAATGTTAGCCCGACCTTGGCCAATCCTCTGCACTGCTAAGGGAGACTACACTTGACTAACTGTGCTAGAGCTCGCTGACCAGTGGGTGCCTCCACGGGCGTTGGTGAGGACTAATCCAGTAAGACTTTGAGACAATGCTGCCTGCATTTGGTAAATCAGTGTAGGTGTCAGACTGACATAACACGCTGCCATACAGCAAGACACATGCCCGCTTGACTGAAGACTGCTGACCAGCAAGGTAAGCTGCCTGGTTGTATGACTGCGCTAATTGGCACAACAAGGCAAGGCTGCCTGTAGGTAGGTGCCAAGTTTGCAATCACCAAGAGAGGTAGAAAATAGCCCTGAGATTCCATGTGGTCCAATTGTGAGCTGGGTGCCTGCTAGTTTGCAGCAGCCTTTCAATGCGAGCTGCATCCTGCAAACAGCCATCCAGACCAGCTTGCAATCACATCAGAGAGATGCCTTGATGGTTGTGAGGTGTTGGCATGTCAGATGCTAATGTCCATGATGCTGTTTGGTACTTAACAGCATGAAGATCCTTTTCGAGCCAGCAGTGAGCTGGAGTCGCCAAGTACTCCCTCTGATTTCCATTTGTTGAGGTTTCTCCTTGCCTGCATACCTTTGGTGAAATTGGAAGCTGAATGTTGATGAGGTGAGTTGGGCTGTTAACAAGGTATTTAATGAGCAATTATCCTTCTTAATTGGCAGCTCACTGTTGTCATGTGAGAAACTTGCAATACGACTTGTCAAAAGCATAAAAGCTGGAGAGGGATGCTCCCAAGGTTGGGATAGGTTTTGCCTCCTTTGGTGCCTAGGGCCACCTTCTTGGATTTGCCACATTTTGAACCAAAGTCTACATTAATCAGACTCATAAGTGTCTGTCCCACATACTTGGTGATGCTAACTGTTTAAATGGTTGAATTAACTGATGGTGTATTGTAAAACATACACAATAATATTTAAGATCATTGACAGAAATTGTATAAAAACATATCAAAATTAATTGGAGTTATTTGCAAGGTTTGAGACTCACTAGGTACATAAAAAGAATATTTTTTTTTCTCCCTGAGGAGTGGGATACTCATAACAGACAGAGAAGGTAAGGACTCCTTCCTGAAACCTTTCACAAATTAGAAGTGTTAGCTTTAAGTGCTGAATGCTTCCTTGTCAGTTCCTCCCTCGCTCCAAACCCAGAGCCACACTGGAATCAATGTCAAGGCTTCTAGTTCCTTGACTCAGATGGGATATGGTATTTGGGCTGCTCTTTAATTCCACGCGGAGTAAGTAATGCAACCAGACGCTCAAGTTGAATGACTTGACAGGTGCTGTAAGGGTCCCTGAGAGCTGTTACTGCTCAATGCAACATGCACAGCACTTCATCATTATGTTGCCAGGACAACAGTGCTCCCACGCACACTGAATGCTAGGTCGCCAATTCACCAGAATGTCACAGTTGATCTTTTGCTCTAGTAGGTCCACAGTGTCACAAATTTAACTGGCAATAATTCCAAATGGATCATGTTTTTTTTTAAGGGAAAGCAGGTATTTTATAAACAGAAAGTCATTTTAGGGTCATAGTGAACATGACTTTTATTCAACATGATAATTGACCTACATCAAATATACTTGTGACTCCATCACTTAAACTTTATTCAATCGGTTCACCCATGCAGTAAATATGTGAAACTTTTCCATATATAAAAAGCTGCAGCTGAAAATTCAAACATTTTAAGAAAGGCTTATGAAACCAATTACGTATCCTATCTTTTTGCTGACAATTGTTGATACGGTTGTCTTCATTTATTTTTAAAAAAGACTTTAATGTTTTGCATTTTGCAAAGAAAACAAGTAATTCAGAACCAGATATGTGTTCATCTGGAATTCACTTGTCTTCTACTTTCAAGGGTCTGTTTACTTACGGATATAATAGTGGAAGTGTTACATACAAATGCTTTCATAAATCATTATTTCACACTGATTTTTGTTGCTAAACATTTTACATATTTTCTCAGAAACACGAGGGGGAAGAGTCAAAAGCCTTACTGAAAAAAATTATTTATATTTTGAGGTCATTTCTTAGCAAGGATATCAACTGCGTAAGGTGGGTGAGGGTTCACAGGTTAATTCCCTCTCCAGGATTTTTTTTAAAAAATGGACCTTTCTATAAAGAAGGAAGAAATTGAATCAGGAAGTCACATTTGCCAATTCAGCACCTTTATGCGAAAACCTTCCCATCCACCACGATGATAAAGATCAAATTAATCCACCCCTGGCTGTGTGACGGCTTCAGAGGCGCAATTGTGTTTGGTACCTGACAGCTTTTGCCAAGGGGTGATTACATTCGATTAAGCTGACTGTTGCGATGTCATTGCGGGGGGAGAAAAAGCTGCTGAGAGTCTTTGACGTGAGATTGAAGGTGGCAGCAATTTACTCAGGCAGAAACCCAGTCAGTAGGCACGGCAGGGCTCTCTAATCTCCTCAATGTTTCTTAGATTATTCCAAAGACCAGCCAAGGAATTGAAATAGCGGCTGACAACAGCTTTCAAATAACCTGACCCCTTGGCAATGGAAATGACTTCAAAAATTACCTCATTTTACAGCTTAGCGAAAAATAAATTCTTCAATCATACATTAAGAAATCAAACCAACCCTGTCATGGGATGGCTATCTTAGTTCAGCATGTTTCACAAAGCCTGTCTAGTTACTTGGTGGACCAGTTCAATGTTGCTAATTGATTTAAGTATTCTGCGTGTGAGCATTGTGAGGATGTGTTCTTCTACTTCACTTCACATGTTCACTGCTCTATCAGAACAGACAGTACAATAGAGGCTCTGCCAATGAACAATTGGCAGAATAACTGCAAAAACCCAACTCGATTCCTCTTTAGTAACCTTGAATGATGAAAAAAGAATCACAATGTGGAAAATGCTGGCGGGCGGAAACTGTACAGCACCAAATGATGCTGCAGCAAGCTGATACTGCTCAGGCAGGCTGTTAAATTCATCATTTCATTTAAAGCCTTAATAAAAGCAGCTGGCACCAAAGGTGAATTGTCAGTAGGCTACGGGGTTGTTTTCCACACATGACAATAGATAGCTGGTGGTCATAAAACTGTACCTCGATTGAGTGTCTACAAAGGGATTGCCCAAGCTGCTCTGTGGAATTTGAGCATCCAAAGAAAATTACACGCTCAATGTCAATGTCAGCTGACTGCTAGTACATTTCTTATTTTGCTGAGCTAAGAGCTGTATTTATAGATAGAAAGTACCTTGGAGGTTGGATGGAATCCTGTGGAATGTATTGACTGACTGGTACCCTATAAACTCGCAGGGGACACACTGTTGCTGCCAATTCTAGCCTCCTGTGCAATACCAATTTCCCTTTACCCACAGTTTGATGTGTCTTTTCGTGATATGGTGTTTATATTTGTCTGTTTTAAGGTAAAATCACCACAGTCTTACCAGACAGTGTGGTTAAGAATGTGTTTACCACGTTTGCCTTCATTGCTCAGATCTTTTCAGTATTGCAGTTGGGATAACATGTTGAGGATGTACAAAGTCATAAGTTATGTGACATCAGTTTATAGTCCAACAGGTTTATTTGAAATTGCAAGCTTTCAGAGCGCTGCTCCTTTGTCAGGTGATGCCTGATGAAGGAACATTGCTCTGAAAGTTTGCAATTTCAAAGCAACCTGTTGGACTATAACCTGGTGTCGTGTGACTTCTGACCTTGTCTACCCCAGTCCAACACCGGCACCTCCACATTCGGGTTGTATAGGACATTGGCGAGGGCCTCATCTAGAGTACTGTATCCACTTCTGTTCGCCCTGTTATTGGAAGGGTTTTATTCAGCTGGAGAGAGTTCAGATTAGAACAGAATAGTAATCCAAAAAAAAACTTCCTTTCACTTAAGCCAATGCAAGGGCACATGGGGATTCAGGGTCAGGACCATAAAAGACAGGTTAAACACAAATGCCTGGAAGTATTACCTTACAAGAAGGTGATGGCTAGTTGTCAGTAAGAGAGGTGCCCAATGCAGTAATAGGAAGGCATTAAAACAATAAAGGGAAAAGTTGTATAAAAATACCTTCTTCAGCCAAGTAGGCCATCCAAAGCACTTTACAGCTGATGAAGTACTTTTAAAGTGTAGTCTGTGTTGCAGTGTAGCCAACTTGCTCACGGCAAAGTGCCACAAACAGCAATGAGATAAGCTGTTCTAGTGACCTGGGTTAAGTGATAAATATTGGACAGGTTGCTGTTAGTCAGGGCTCTGTGTGACATTGAGAATCACAACTTACATCCACCTGAGAAAGTAAACAGCACTTTGGGTCAACTTCCTATCTTAAAAAATCGCACCTCTCTCAGCAAGGCACTGTCTCAGAAATGTTGGCCTCATTTTTGTGCTTAAACCTTAGACTGTGGAACGTAAGCTCGCAATATTTCTGACTAAGAGGCAATCACTTGAGCATCCAATCTGTGACTAACACCCAAGTAAACCTATTGTTCTGGTGTGACCAGCAGAATAAACATAAAACACTTGAATGCTGATTTTTCTCCATCTGGTAACTCAAACAATCAGACCATCAACTGGAAGAAATGATGTTAATACAAGGAGATACAAGAAAAGCGCCAATATATGATTCCCACAGAGAATGATTTTGTAGGAAAAATCAACTTGATTGGCAGTTATTTTATCCCAAGGTTGCAACTGCATGTTTTCATTCATACATTCATTCATGGGGTGTGGATGTCTCTGGTTGGGTCAGCATTTATTGCCATCCCTATTCGCTCTTGAGGAGTTGGTGATGAGCTGCCTTCTTGAAATGTTGCTATCCGTTTGTTCCAGGAAGGGCAGTTCTAGGATTGTGACCCAACAACACTGAAGGGATGGTGGTGTATTTCCAAGGAAGTGGCTTGGAGGGGGACCTGCAGGCGCAGGTGCTCCCATGCATTCGCTGACCTTGTCTTTCTAGATGGAAGCGGTTGGGGGTTTGGAATGTGCTGTGGAAGGAATCTTGGTAAAGTGTGAAATGTAGGCCAGGGTGCCATAAAAAGCTGGTGGCAGGATCTGAAGGCAGATTTTGAGGAAGGCTATCAATTAACAATCTCTGATGAAGGGTCTAGGCCCGAAACGTCAGCTTTTGTGCTCCTGAGATGCTGCTGGGCCTGCTGTGTTCACCCAGCCTCACATTTTATTATCAATTAGCAGGTTGTTTTTGTGAGCCCCATCTGAGTAAGAATCTGTAGAAGGCTCTCTCACACAGAAATATCAGTAGCTCCACTGTCTGAGGTCGAGGCTAAGAGGCTACCTCGAGATTCAGGCATCTTCTAAAGAATTTTCAGTCTTAAGACTAAACTGTGGCTACAACTTGGCAGATCAGCATTATAAAGGGCAAGCCCCACCTAAACATGGCCTGTGGCCACAGCCATGGCCCTGCTGCAATCATTGCTGCTGGAGGGGGATTAAATTGAATGAGATATCAGTGTCTCCCTGGTCTGACACCAGAAGCCTACCTCCATTCATCAGCAGAGCTTTGGGTCTCAACAATGACTCGAGTACCACCTAGAAGACTCCAGACAGTTTCTGATCCCCTCAAAGAGTTATTTGTTTGACCTAATTATCAACTTCTGTTTGCAGGTAACAGTCATCATGACCTCACCCTACTGTCACTCTTCACTGGGGTAGTGCACCGGAAATCATGCCCCACTATCCCGGATTCATCACAAAAGTTAAACATTTTAACATAAGTACACAAAATTACCTGCCTTTCAGACCCGGGTTGATTTGAAAGCAAGGATCAGGTTTCCATACTTAACAAGAATGACTATTAAAATAATTAGATTTTAAGCTATAGGTAAATGGTTATAAATGCTCGGCATAAAACACTATTAATTAAAACTCTAATCCTATTATGAACTTGCCCTTCTACATGTAGACAAACAGATTTACAGACAGGGACAAATACAAGGCCAGAGGGGAAAAAATTAGAAAGCCAGTTCATCAGTCTTTGTTCACAAACTCTGGAGTTGTATCTTGCTGATCCAAAGTTTCCTCCTGGCTTCTCTTTTTCAAATGCTTCCTCTGGTTTGCAAAGAGCACAGGGTGGCTGTTTCACTTGAAAATGTCTCTGATTCATCATGGAAAGTCACAGTCTACAGCAACTGGTGAAGGAAAGATCAACTGTATATTTCTTGAGGTTTAAAGAGAATTTTTGCTGCAGGGAGATGCTGATGGAGATGAGAACCCTTCTCTGTAACCTGTTTCCAGCCCGAAGCTATCAATTACCAGTGAACCAAGCATATCTTCTTGCTACCCACCTGCATCTGCACACAACTCCTGTACTCCAATTTACCTGCAACCTCTTCAGTTACACCTTGTTCAAAAGCTTGCCATATCTATCAGGTCACTTGCTTTTCAAAACATGCAGCCATCCTTTCAAAACACTGTGTTTTTTAAACAGTTCTTTCCTTATTTCAGACCACAATTTAAAAAATAAATACAAAAATGAAAAGACATTGTCCTGACATGACAAACCTCCTGTCTCATACCTACCCAATTCAGCACCACTCAAACAACCTGAAGATGGGACCATGGAGTCAGACTGGCACATTGGCCAGCAGTGAGAATTTGTTGTCTCACTCACATCGATTCTCACCCTGTCAATCATACTGTCTGTTTCAAGCTATAAGGTCACAGACAAGCCATACTGAGACCAGTTGAAAGTTTATTGTTTTTAGTAGATGATCAAGTCTAGCTACAGGTCCGGTTGGAGTTACCAGTACTCCTTTTATGCAACCAGAGAGCATTAACCACAAGTTGACATGGGTTACACCTTAAACGTGGCAGTCAAGGCCCGAAACGTCAGCTTTCCTGCTCCTATGATGCTGCTTAGCCTGCTGTGTTCATCCAGCTCTACACCTTGTTATCTCAGGTATAAATGTATGTTGGATTTAATGTGGCAGAAATTGGACTTTATTACATTGTATATGTGTAAGATATATAATGTCCCAATTTCTGAGATCAAAGTCCTGTTGGAAAACATCTGACCTGCCCGTTTACAGAGATTGTTGAGATTGTTGTAAAGAGCAATTGGCAATGTTATCTAAATTACAGAAATGGGCCCCATAGACCAATATGAGGCTAACAATAGAACTCCCTGTTGGGACAGGATCTGTCTATATGGTACCAATTCCAAAGCAAAGTCCAACAAAATCCCTCCCTAATGTTCATCCTGGCATACATTGTGAAATCAAACATCAGTCAGCATAGATAACAAAATGTGACACTGGATGAACACAGCAGGCCAAGCAGCATCTCAGGAGCACAAAAGCTGACGTTTTAGGCCTGGACCCTTCATCAGAGAGGGGGATGGGGAGAGGGTTCTGGAATAAATAGGGAGAGGGGGGAGGCGGACCGAAGATGGAGAGAAAAGAAGATAGGTGGAGAGGAGAGTATAGGTGGGGAGGTAGGGAGGGGATAGGTCAGTCCAGGGAAGACGGACAGGTCAAGGAGGCAGGATGAGGTTAGTAGGTAGGAAATGGAGGTGCGGCTTGAGGTAGGAGGAAGGGATGGGTAGAGGAAGAACAGGTTAGGGAGGTGGAGACAGGCTGGGCTGGTTTTGGGATGCAGTGGGGGGAGGGGATGAACTGGGCTGGTTTTGGGTTGCAGTGGGGGAAGGGGAGGTTTTGAAGTTTGTGAAGTCCACATTGATACCATTGGGCTGCAGGGTTCCCAAGCAGAATATGAGTTGCTGTTCCTGCAACATTTGGGTGGCATCATTGTGGCACTGCAGGAGGCCCATGATGGATATGTCATCTGAGGAATGGGAGGGGGAGTTAAAATGGTTCGCGAACCATGTGGGGAAGATGACACAGAATTAATTCATTTTGTTTCCTTGATGTCTCATGACATCAAATATCTTTAAAATGATCTGCTTTTTCTTCCTCCACAATAGGTAACCAATCGTTGATTGATTGACATTTTTTAAAAAAATTGCATTCAGACATTCCAAATTGCTTTTCTGCCGATGGAAAGCTTTTGAAGTGTAGGTTCTTTTTTTAACGGAGGGAGCATAAGAACCTAACTCTCACAAACAGGAGTTAGGTAATATTTGGTCAATGACATTTAATATCCACATGTGGATAGGCAGCTTGTCTATTGCCAGTTAATTGGTCAAAAACATTTCATGGTGTGAAATACCAAATCGTGTTAATGTTGCAATTGCTCTTTGAATTAAGTGTATCATATGATGAAGTCCAAATTGTAATTTTAAAAAAGATAACCGTTAATTGAATTAGCCATTGTACACCACTTATCATACCGCATTGAGACATAATCAGGCTCTGAAGTTGGATGACTCACATTTGGGCAAAAATATATAACTGTGAACAGGCATTAGTTATGTAGTGGCGGGGGAGGGGGTTAATAATCTGCACCTCACGGTCACACTCTGAAAAGCTGGGATGATAATGGTCTCCCTTATTTCAAGTGAGATGCAGCCTCTAATAATCATCTTAATTGGTGTGTTAGTCAACTATTAAACTGTGATTAGTGCTATGTGAGTTATGTGAAGTAGCTGCAATTATCTTTATGTTGTATTATGACCAGCGTTAATGCACAACATTCAATATTACAAGTAGAATAGCAATGCAACAAACAAGATGATCCAGTCAAATATGATTTGGGAAACGTTCAGGATTTTGAGATATTCCCTGAGGATTGCAACTCCAAGTATGTTAATACCTGCCAGTTGGTATGCAAATATGCCATTTAACTGAATGCTAGACAGAGCTGGCAGTAGAAGTTTATTTTTGTTTAGACATGACGAATGCCAATTTTTAACATTTCACATCTTTTTTTTCACTCTGAGTTTATTCAATGCAGCTGAATTCTTGCCCAATCCCAATATATGTGATGAAAAAACTCTGGCTGGGATTTACTTGGCGATGGTGCTATAGTGATAGTGAACTCACAGCAAATGCCATAATTATTGCCACTAAACTCCTAAGAGATGTTGACATGAGTGAATGATTGAATTATAGCAGCACCTTCATATGTTTGGACTTACATGTTACTTCTTCAGAACTATCCAGGAATAAAAAACTGAAATGCAGGCATCTGCCCTCCAGAGACAGGTCCACAATAGGGTCAGCATAGGATCTCCATTTGTAGAAAAGCATGAGAAGGTTGATAAACAAAAATAGAGATTGCTGGAAAAGCTCAGCAGGTCTGGCAGTATCTGTGAAGAGAAATCAGAGTTAACGTTTCAGGTCTGGGTTCTGAGGAAGGGTCACTAGACCTGAAACGTTAACTCTGATTTCTCTTCTCAGATGCTGCCAGGCCTGCTGAGCTTTTCCAGTAGTGTTTATTTTCGTTTCTGATTTACAGCGTCTGCAGTTCTTTCACCTTTTATGTGAAGGTTGAGCCTTGGCTCAGTTGGTTTGTGCTTTTATGTTCATGTCTGTGGTTCGAGTTCCACTCCAAAGAGGTGAGCTTAAAATCTACCCAGATACAGCAGTGGGGAAGCTGCACTGTCAGAGATGCTGTTTTTAGATTAATGCACTCATCCCTTCCATAAATTGATGTGAAAGAAATAGTGACACTAGTTGAAGAAAAGGAGAGTTCTTTACAGTATCCTGTATTTCATGATCATCTCTCATTTATTGTGTTGTTGTTTGCAAGTTGTCTGTTGCTTTTGTCAGTGAAAACAGGTCAAGTGTACTTCATTGACTGTAAAGCACTTTGAGATGTCCTGAAGTCATGAATGGTGTTCCTTTCTGTTACAATTGGGACAATTATGATACACTAAGAGTTATTGTTCAAATAGTGAGGTAAAAGGAACTGTGTCTTTTTTTACTATAAACTGGAAAATACAATTTAAGGAACAGCATAAACTTTGCTTCAAACTGTCAGATTTTTGTGTGTCTTATTCATGAACGAATGTATGTGTTTGGATATTTTTAAAGGGAGAACGCTTTAAGTGCAGAGTGATAATGAATCCATTCTTGTTCGCCATTTGTTAAAGAGTAAGTTTGTTTACAATTAATAATTGTTTTCCTGTTAATGACAAAACTTGGTGTAAGTTACTTTTGTCCTGAAACACAGTCTGTTAGGCAAATTGGTTGTGTTGGTAGTTTAATTGGAGAGATGCGCCTTTGTGCGAGATTGCACAATAGTGGGTCTCAATTATTGGCACGTTCTTTCCAAATGAGCCATGAAACAAGTTGTACACAAGTGGCAAAAATTTATAATGCAGATGAATGTAATATATTGAGATAACAGAGCTTTTTAAATTTTAATGAAACTTAATACCAAGTGTATTACAGGACCAGCATCTGAAATCCAGCACTTCCAGGATTGAGACAGTGCTACATATTGGATTTTCCTGGATTTGGATTACCTGTTACCCAATGGATTAAAGAATTGCGTGGGGGTGGGGTTTGTATTTAAGTCATGCACTTCCATCATGGTGAGGCTCTAATAAAAAACAAAAGTTTCTAAGGTCAGAACAATTTTGGCCAAAACAATTTTAATCAGTTGATGTCCAAACTTTTTAAAGACTTGCCCCTACACTGAACCAGAAACAAGTATTGCCATCTTTCACCTTAGTCTTGATGCAACTTTGATAACAATGACAGTTACATGTAAGATTGGATCACAGGTACAAAGATGAAAGACACCGAAATGGTACTGCTCTCGTGAGAAGCCAAAGTACTTGAGGTGCATGTTATTTGATGTGGAAATGTATAAATGTACAGGGTAAATTTATATCAATTTTGTCAATGCTGAGTGGTGCCCACAGCAACAGAATTGTCTACTTCTTGGACAATTCAGGTTTTCTTGAACCTATACTTCTGTCCTGATTATTTCACAAAATATGACATTCTATCTGTCGAGATAAACTCAGGCCAACACATTTTCTCACTCAGAAAATATGCTAACATTAATAGGCTACTGGATTAGCCATGGGAAATGCAGAGTTACACGGATAGGGTAGGGAGGTGAGTCTGAGTGGGATGTTGTTCAGACAGTTGGTGTGGACTTGTTGGGCCAAATGGCCTATTTCCATACTGTAGGAATTCTATCATTTAAAATATGAAACCACTCTGATGACTTAAATGGAATGATCATTTGTTGCTTTCATGTATCTGAGGCTAACACTGCAGGTTTTATCAGGAGCTGTGTGCCAAAATGCACTGAGAAATAGAAGAAGAATCCATTAGCCAGATTTCACAAACTCCCCCCTCTCAAATGCTATGGGTGCTCCATACTCTAGCCCTAACTCTAAGGGAAGAATTAAATGATCCTTGCAATTTAGCTTACGCTTACAGTTTGACAAGTGCCCTGGTACTTCTCATTGAATCACTATAGTGCAGAAGCAGGACATTTGGCCCATCGAGCCCGCACTGACCCTTTGAAGAGCATCCCACCCAGGCTCACCTCCTCCTACCCTATCCTTGTATTTCCCATGGCTAATCCACCGAAACTACATGTCCTTGGGCACAATGGGTAATTTAGCATGGCCAATCCATGTAGCCATCTTCAGACTGGGGGAGGAACCTGGAGCACTTGGAGGAAACCCACACAGACAGAAGGACAATGTGCAAACTCCACAAAGGCAGTTGCCCTAAGGTGGGATTGAACCCAGGTCCCTGATGCTGTGAGACAGTAGTGCTAACCATTAAACCACTGTGGCATTGTCACCGCATTAAAGCAGCTATATAAACATAAATTGTTGTGATTTTTAGGAATGAGACCAAGTGCAATACAAATAAAACTCACTCAATTAATTTTGTTCTCACCTGTGAGGTAGTGTTATGTCAGACAGCAGGGCATTTCTGACCCAGACCCCATTGTGAGCTGGAGTATGCGCAGAGTTTCCTGTTTCTACTGCTCTTCCTCAGCTCCAGGAGTGAGGGTTCACCCTACGGTGGGAACAGAAAGTGTCCCAACTGCTCTTCTCCAAAGTTCACAGCTCCTAGACCTGGAACATAAGCTCCTTGGCAACTAGGTTTAGAGTAATGCAAGGTGGTGGCAGTGTAGGACACTCCAGCGTAGGAGCTCCTCTGTTCCGCCTGTTCTTTTTCTTTCTTTTTCCTCTTTTTTATCCTTCTTCTCTTCCCTTAACACTGGAGACAAATCCTGGGGCAGTGGCAGGTGCCGGCAGCAAGTCACCGGAGCAGTGAGCCCTGGAATAACTGTAGGCAGCAAGTCCCGGGTGGAGACTGGAACTTACCTCAGAGCAGCTATCAGCCAATATGGAGAGGACTAGGGATAATGGGAACTGCAGGTGCTGGAGAATCCGAAACAACAAAGTGTGGAGCTGGATGAACACAGCAGGCCAAGCAGCATCAGAGGACTAGGTCTTGGAGCGAAGCTGGGAAATGTTTTTAGTCTGGGGCGTGGCACATGCGGTCAGACCACCTGTGAAGGCCTGAACTGAGCTGCTGCAGTGTGATGTCTCCTTGAAATTTCCTTTCGTGTCAACACTTTAATGATGTCCCATTTTTAACATATTTTTCAACTCTGTGAAGTAAGTAATGCAATTGCATTTATTTCATTGCTGTACCCATGAAGTGTAGCTAGGTACTGTACCTAAGATGTCGACATAAAAAGGCAGATATTGTAAAAGCTTTTCACTGTACTCCTACAATGGAGTACATGTGAGCAATAAAAGGTTATTCTATATTTGATGTGCTGTAAGTATGGTAAGGTAATTACAGTTCTGCCTTCCAAATGCCCTAACAGTTAACTTGCAAGGCTGTAAGCTCAAGCAGACAAAGTGAAGACTCAACTATATTTACAATAAAAAAGGTCAGCTGAACGGCACAGGAGCAACGATTTGTTGCTGTGTAGTCTCAGTACTGGAGCGTTGCTCTTTAAATGTAAGGAAATAATTCATTGATCGCGTCATAACAGCAGAAAGCCATTCTGGAAGAGAGTGCAGGGTGGAGAATGTCATAGTCCCATCCCTCAGATGGAGAATCACACAGTCCCATCCCTCGGATGGAGAATCTCACAGTCCCATCCCTCGGATGGAGAATCACAGACAGTCCCATCCCTTGGATGGAGAACCTCACAGTCCTATCCCTCGGATGGAGAATCACACAGTCCCATCCCTCGGATGGAGAATCTCACAGTCCCTTCTGTTGGATGGAGAATCTCAGAGTCCCTTCTGTTGGATGGAGAATCTCAGAGTCCCATCCCTCAGTTGGAGAATCTCACACTCCCTTCCGTCGGCTGGAAAATCTCACAGTCCCATCCCTCGGATGGAGAATCTCACAGTCCCATCCCTCGGATGGAGAATCTCACAGTCTCTTCTGTTGGATGGAGAATCTCACAGTCCTATCCCTCGGATGGAGAATCACACAGTCCCATCCCTCGGATGGAGAATCTCACAGTCCCTTCTGTTGGATGGAGAATCTCAGAGTCCCTTCTGTTGGATGGAGAATCTCAGAGTCCCATCCCTCAGTTGGAGAATCTCACACTCCCTTCCGTCGGCTGGAAAATCTCACAGTCCCATCCCTCGGATGGAGAATCTCACAGTCCCATCCCTCGGATGGAGAATCTCACAGTCTCTTCTGTTGGATGGAGAATCTCACAGTCCCTTCCCTCGGATGGAGAATCTCACAGTCCCATCCCTTGGATGGAGAATCTCACAGTCCCTTCTGTTGGATGGAGAATCTCACAATCCCTTCCATCGGCTGGAGAATCTCACAGTCCCATCCCTCGGATGGAGAATCACATAGTCCCATCCCTCGGATGGAGAATCTCACAGTCCCTTCTGTTGGATGGAGAATCTCAGAGACCCGTCCCTCAGATGGAGAATCTCACACTACCTTCCGTCGGCTGGAGAATCTCACTGTCCCATCCCTCGGATGGAGAATCTCACAGTCCCATCCCTCGGATGGAGAACCTCATAGTCCCAGCCCTCGGATGGAGAATCTCACAGTCCCATCCCTCGGCTGGAGAATCTCATAGTCCCATCCTCGGATGGAGAATCACACAGTCCCATCCCTCGGATGGAGAATCTCACAGTCCCTTCTGTTGGATGGAGAACCTCACAGTCTCATCCCTCGGCTGGAGAATCACACAGTCCCTTCCCTTGGATAGAGAACCTCACAGTCCTATCCCTTGGATGGAGCGAATCAGGACGAGTACCCAGGCATCTGTATTTTCTGTTGAAGCATGGGAACCTCTGCGGAACCAGAGGCTGGCGTTAAGGCTGGAGAGCTACAAGAAAAGGATGGCCACACAGTGTGACTTTCGCTGGGGTCTGGGGGACCCCACAGTGTGAATTTTTTTCCTGGTGAAGGGGGATGGTGGGATCCTACACTGTGATTTTTTTTTTCCAGGGCACCCCCACAGTGTGATTTTTCTTGCGGGGGGGGGGAAGAATTTGGGACCCCACAGCGTGATTTTCCCTGGGGGGGACCGCATGGTGTGGTTTGCCTTTGGAGGGGGAAAGTAAGACCTCAGAGTATGATTTTTGTGTGGAGGAAGAGGGGAGCAGGGAAGGACCACATGGTGTGATTTTTCCCTGGGGGCAGGGGTCCTTCAAAGTGAGATTCCCCCTGGGAGATGGGTCCCATAGGTTGAGAGTTTCCCTGGGTGGGGTGTTCCCACAGTGAGATCTTCCCCAGTGGGAAGGGTCCCACATTATGAGTTTCCATTGGGTTGAGGGTGGCCACAAGGTATAATTTCCTGTGTACCTGGTACCCTTCCAGGACACCTCTGGAACGCTGTGTCCACCACACTGTAATCCTGGCTCTGAACTTTGGGCAGAAAATTGTTGCGGGGCTGAATGGTCTTCTCCTGTTTCTGTCCTCCCTCTCTTCAGGTGTGCAGCCATGTTGAGCCTACTGTTAAAACTCTAAGTCCTGGGAGTTGCAGTTTCAGTGCACTGCCTCTGAGCTAATGTTATCAACCAGTGATTAAGTGCTTCCTCCCTTTGATGGCAATGGGATCAAGAGATAGGGCAGTGTAAAGTTGAAGAAATGTGAAAACTCAATTTACTGTGCAGTTAACTTTACAAGTGAGCTGTAAATCCATGTGAACTTTGATTGGGTAGCCTACACAAAACATTGAGAAAAGTGACATGCCACTTCCCATCTTAATTAATAACAAAATATTTCACATATATACATGGTGGTAAAAGATGAAGGAAACTCTGGAATTAAAAGTCCATCAGAACCCAAATCAATGTTTAGGCATGGTTTGTAATTATCCTCAACATACTCACAATTCAGATTGTTCAAGCACAATGCTCCAATTGCTTGACGCTGTCCTGATGTTACCTTTTAACTCTACTCCTCAAGAAGTATCCCCACATGAATTCAAATAACATTTTCATTTACAAAACTGCTAACTCTCAGGGTTTAAGTGATGCCAACTTAGTTTTCCTAAATTAGCCAGGAGATTGTTTGTTCCTATTTGTTCTGAGCATCTCCTTTCTGCAAAATTCTGGATTAAGGACATATAAACTAATTTCAACAACAATATAATATTAACCTGGACTATTTAGCAACTTTAATGTAGTAAAATCAAACAAACATTGATGCCAAAATACATGCTATTATTAGGACAGATGAGTAAAAGACTGGTTAAAGAGATAGGTTTTAAGGAATGTCAAAATGGAGAGGAGGGAAAGGGCGAGTGAGTCAGAAACTTAGGAAGAAAATTCCAATGTTTTATGGTCTGAATAATTGAAGACGTTGTGCCAATGGTGAAGCAATTAAAATTAGGAATGTTTAAGGAACAATCTATAATTCTTTGCAGTTTTACAAAGAATTTTACTGGGTAACAACTCTAATAAAAGCATCTGTCAGAGAATGTGTCCAAGTTATATTCGCTGGAAAGGACTTTTGATATTCAATGGACAATTTCATTTTGAGGTTGTTACTCTGTGTGTTGGTATGAAGTTGAGCTATGATTCACTGAAAAAGCACTCTTCCTCATTTCTCTTTCTTCTTCTTCCTGGCCAGTCCCTTGGAAATGAGGATAATTTTCTTCCACTTTGGTTTGATGAGTTCTGAATGGTTGTGATTCTCAATGTGGTTTTCTAGTTATTAGCCCATGAAAAATTTACAATATTTAGTCCAGTTCCTATTGAGCCATATATCTTGAAGTTTATTTGCAACATTATTCAAAGGCAAGTTTATAGCAACCTGGCACACGTACTCTGTGCTTTCTGATATTGCTGTATATTACAGACACATAACTGACTCACCATGCTGACTCCATTATACAGAGCGAGTAACTGAAAGCGAGGCAGGTACCTTAATACTGGAATGGCACATTGTGATGTCTTAAGGGTACATGCATGTTCAGGCTGTAAACTATACTGCAAGAAAACAGGCTGCTAAACCCAATGTATCAATCTGTGTGTAAATGGGAGGTCAGTGAGGGTTATGGGCTAATGGGGGGTTGTGCACTCCCTTTGATGCCTCATCTGCATCTTGCAATATTCCAGTCAATATTATCGGTGCCCTCTGGAAGTGTGAAGTGTAGCACAATTAGGCTAAAAGATGATGAATGATCATCTTCACTGATCTTAAGTAAGGACGCCTTTTTTCATCATTGCCCTTAGCACATCAGAATATGAAAATGGAAATTCCCTGAGCTAAAAATATTGGTGGTGGTTTTTTCCAAACACTGTATGATGAAAAAGCTTCTGCTATGTCTGAGATTCCCATTAGTTCAAAATAACCAGTTTTAAGCACAATGCCAGAATTTTTTTCATTTGATTTATTGTTATCACATATACATAAGTACAGTGTGAAGTTTTGTTTTGGAAATAGTACAGGCAGATCATGGCAAACAAGGATGTACAGATCATAGGGCACTTTGACAGAGTGAAGCATACAGAGAAGTGGACAAAGCAAGATCAACATTATTTGAAATCAGAGTGGCCTATTCAGCAGTCTAATAACAGCAGGGGAGAAGCTGTTCTTGAACCTGTTGGTGTGTGCGTTCAGGCTTCTGTATGTTCTGTCTGATGGAAGAGGTTGGAAGAGAGCATTACGAGGGTGGGAGGGGTCTTTGATAAAGTTAGCAGCCTTTCAGCAGCAATGAGAAAAGTAAGTGGAGTCCATAGATGGGAGGATGGCTTTGAATCTATTCTGTAGACTGATACATTGCTGACTGTTGTTCAGCAGTGAGAACATGCACATAATAATTCGTTCCTAACTCTAAACGAATAATACAATCTTTAACAATATAACAGCTTCCCTTGAGTTCCTACACACTTTTTTTGTGATTCGTCGTTCTATCTGCCCAGTGAGTCTGCACTGACCTCATTCCAATGTGTTTTGAATACATTCGGGGTAAGTTGGATGGAAAGTTAGTGACTTCCAGGATGGGATACTGGAAGTGAAGAGTTTCTGAACTTTTAGCCTGGAAATTTTAAACTGGTTTGTACAGCTGAGAAGCACTTTTTGTACCCAACCGCTTTGGATTTACCTCCACAAGGACCTGCACTTGCTTCTGATGTTCTTCAAAGCATCAGACCACTGGAACATTTTCTGACCTCTGTCCCTCAGTCAGGAGCATGCGTGGCTTTTCCTCTGGTGGGAACACTCTGTTGCATTAATGGTGATGTCGAAGAAGGATGGTACACAATGGAAGTAAGGCAGTTCGGGCTCTATTTAATGGCAATGCAGGAAAAGAAAATGTCAATTTTTGGAGCAGTGCTGAAACAGTTTGGGAGGTGTAGGCACTGTTAATTATCAGTTAATTAATTGGCAATTAGTAATTAATTTACACATTACAGACAGCAGGACAGGCAATGGTTGCCCTGATTGCACTAGATCACAATGGTATCCAGAAGATCCCACATTTGGCCAACAGGTTCATTAATGGGATGAGGGCATTGCTGACCAGGCAGCGTTTATTGCCCTGAGTGCAGTTAAGAGCCAACCACATTGCTGTGGGTCTGGAGGCACATGTAGGCCAGACCAGGTAAGGATGGCAGTTTCCTTCCCTAAAGGGCATTAGTGAACCAGATGGGTTTTTCCCAACAATTGACAATGGATTCATTGTCATCATTAGATTCCTAATTCCATATATTTTAAAATTGAATGCAAATTCCACCATCTGCTGTGACAGGATTTGAACCCAGGTCCCCAGAACATTTTCTGGGTCTCTGGATTAACAATCCAGCAATAATACCAGTAGGCCATCACCTCCCCTGCTTATGGTTGCAAAAACTTTGGCTTGGAGCTACTGATCTAGAGGTTGAGCTGCAGACATTGTGCAGATCAGGGAGGGGAAATTACCTGGCCATTTCAATCCAGGAGGTAGTCACACACCTTAGGTCAGAAGCTTCTGATATTGTTAGTGGTCAAGGATGGGAATGTTTGGAACTTGCCACAGAAAAGGGGGGATCCAGTGAACAGAATGCACATCAGCACCAATGATATGGGTAGATCTAGGAATGAGCTCCTGCTAAGGGAGGACGAGAAGTTAGGGCTAAATTAAAAGGCAGAATATCAAAGGCACAGCTGATCCTTGTTAACCATAGGTGATGAGGGCACAGATCTCCTGCAGAGAACATAAGAACGTAGACAGCACTATAATAAAATTCCTTATCTACCACAAAGGATTACGTGACTCATTGGGACTTGACATTCAGGAAAATAAAAGCAGATCAAGTAATGACGTCCATGAGTATCATTATTATTAATACTTTTATTAGGAATGCATGTTTTATTAACCATTTTCTCAACCTGTTCTGCCACCTTCAATGACTGATGCCCATATACATCCAGATCACTCTGATTCTGCAGCCTCATTAGAATTGTTAGAAGTTTGTTTTTGTTTTAAATTGTCTCCCCATTTTCTTTCTACCATTTCACAGTACCCTACATGGAACTTGATCTGCCAGCTCTCTGTTAATTCCACCACTTGGCCTCTTAAGGTTCTACACTATCCTTTTCATAGTTCACAATGCCTTCAAATTTTATATCATCAACAGACTTTGAAACTGTGCCGTGTGCATTCAGGTCTATGTCAGTGCTTTACTCCCAGTATCGAAACAGCAGGCAAGTCCCAGGTGGACAGAGAAAGTGCTTCAGTGATACCCTCAAGGCTCCACTGACAAAGTGCTGAATTCCCACAGACACTGGGAAATCACTGGCCCAAGACAGTCTAAAGTGGAGAAGAAGCATCCAGGCAGGCATTGAGCACCTGAAGACTGGCCATTGGGGTGAGTAAATGGAAGCCATGTGAACACAACAGTGGCTCGTGGTGGGTTTCGGCCTGATTTCTCAGCAGCTCATGGGGTTCCTGGCCTCGTCACTCGGCTCTCAGCCTGGACTCTTGGCGGTTCGTGGTGAGTCCCAGCCTGGACTCTCGGTAGTTCGTGGCGGCTCTCTGCATGGACTCTTGGTGGTTTGTGGTGAGTCCCAGCCTGGTCTCTCAGTGTTTCGTGGCGGTTCTCTGCCTGGGACTCTGGGCTGTTCGTGGTGAGTCCCAGCCCCGTCTCTCGGTGGTTCATGGTGGCTGTCTGCCGGACTCTCGGTGGATTGTAGCGGCTCGGACTGTCAATGGTTCGTGGTGAGTCCCAGTCCAGACTCTTGGTGATTCGTGGTGGCTCTTTGCCCGGACTCTCGGTGGTTCGTGATGAGTCCCAGCCCGGACTCTCAATGGTTCGTGGTGAGTCCCAGCCCGGACTCTTGATGATTCGTGGTGGCTCTCTGCCTGGACTCTCCGTGGTTCGTGGTGAGTCCCAGCCCGGACTCTCGGTGGTTCGGGGTGAGTTCTAGCCCGGACTCTCGGTGGTTCATGGCGGCTCTCTGCCCGGGCTCTCGGTGGTTCGTGGTGGCTCTCTGCCCGGGCTCTCGGCAGTGATGTCTTGGCTCAGCGTGCGAGTGAATCCTGCCTGGGCATGTTTCCAAGGCACTGGGAGAGATTGGAGAGACAGCAGTTGAAGCAGCAGCCATGGCATCTGCGGCGGTCGCATCAAGAACAGCAGCTGACACCTCCCAGAGGGTGAGATAGGCGGAGGACTTATCAAAGACTGTTGAACGTTTAACTTATTCCTTTATTTTCCTCATTTAACCTGTGAAAAACTGCAATGTTAACCACTATTTTATTTCTTTATTTTTGTACTTATTCAATGGAGCAATGTTTAACTTTTTATCTCCTATTTCTCGTAATACTTTGTCCCTAAGTTTTTCTGCACCTAGGTAGTTTGGCTCCATAAGATGACAATGTGTGCTGACATTATACGCTTTTCACTGTACTCCTGTACTTCTGTTCTTGAGTACACTTGACCTAAAATCTGAATCTAAATCTAAAACTCTGGTGAAAGAAACATGCTGTTGTATCAATGTCCCATCCACCCCTTCCTGTGACCACCGCCTACCCCAAGTGTCATAGTGCCTGTGATAGATGTATCGGTCTGTACAGCCACCTACAGACTCACCTTGTGAGTGGAAGAGTGTCACCCTTGGCTGCGAGGAACTTCTAATGGTGATGATGTCAGTACTTTATATCAAGAAATGCATGAACTTCCTCCTGCTGAAAATCATCCTTTAACCGGTGTGATTCAGCACAATGTCATGGGTCAAAGGGCCTGTTCCTGAGCTGTACTGTTCTGTGTTCTAAGTAACCACTACTCATATTTTCTGTTAGTCAGCCAATTCCATATGCATGTTGTTCCTGTCTCTTTTACTCCATGACTTTGCTCACAAGCCTGTTGTCTAGTATTTTATCTAATGCCTTTTGGAAATCCAGGTACACCACACTGACTAAATTACCATCAACAAGCTGTTTCCTCATCGAACAAGTTAATTAACCACGATCTACCCTTTAAAAAAAATCCATATTGGCTTTCTTTAATGAGTTGGCATTTGTACATAGACCTGCTAGTTTTGTCCTGACTATTGTTTCAAGAAGTTTCTTCAATTCTGAATGAAACTGACTGGCCTGTCTTTGGTGGGCTTATACATACACCTTTACCCTATTTCCTTTGAACAAAGATCCAATATTTATGGATATTGGTTAGCTCAGTTAGTTGGACACCTGGTTTGTGATATAGAGTGATACCAACAGCGTGGGTTCAATTACTGCACTGGCTAAGGTTATTCCTTTCAACCTCTCTCCTCATCTGAGACATGGTGACCTCTGGTTAAACCACCACCAGCTATTTCTGTCTAATGAGAAAACAGCCTGACGGTCTGGAAAGACCATGGTGACATTACCTTTTATAATATCTGTAATATTTCAATTTTCTGGCATACACCCAAGTCTGGTAAAGACTGAAAAATTATAGTCAGTGCTTCTACAATTTCCGCTCTAATTTCTCTCAATTTCCTTGGATGCTTTTTATCTGATCCTGGTGCCACTTTAAGTACAGACAGCCTCTCCAATACCTTTTCCTTACCAGTTTAAAACCTTTTCAGTTTCTGAATTACCTCCTTTTCACAATGACCTCTTAATATTAGCTTCCTTGATAAAGACATAATGCAAAGTATATACTGAATACCACAGCCATGCTCCCTGTGTCCATCTATGAATCCTCCTTTACAACCTTTATTGGTTCCATTACTCCTTCTATGACTCATTACTACATATTTGCTCAGAGGTAGTCTTATTGTGACAGATTTCCAAGTGTTCATATTTTTGGAATATAACAATAACCCAATATCTGTGTATTAAGCAGGATTTATAATAATGCATTTTGTTCCCTACTTTAAGCAGACTTTTGGATGTTTTAATACACATTCCCCTAATTTTTGTTTTTTTCCAGGTCCACAGGTGCAGGTCCAGCAACTTTTGGAAAACCATTAGTTCCTTCAGCATCTCTCTGCATTCTGGCTATCAGTCAACAGGTCATTACAAATGAAAACAGCCACACCCAAGATTTGTAATCACCAAAGGAATGTCCACCCAATACACCATGTTATGGAAGCCTTCCTGAAAGAATGCACAAAATAAAGTTTTAAAAATGATCTGTCGTACCTGAATCGTTCAGCTCTCTTATTCCATTATGGTTACATAAAAATGAACTGTCAGAGATAAGCTACACCTTCACTTCTTGGGTGGTAAATTGTTGGAGTGGATCAGAGTTTTTGCTTTCACTGATTTCATTGGAACTCAAAATATGTTGAGTTTTCTCACGGACCTGAGAATATTGTGGTGAGCCAATCTCTATGAACCTGCAATCCCTGTGGTCTCACGATGTGAAGGTCAGAAGTAGGCATGTTCACAGACAACTGCACAATGTTCAGCACCATTCATGACTCTTCAGATACTGAAGCATTCTATGCCTAAAGGCTACAAGATCTACACCATGATTAGGCTGACAAGTGGGGAGGGGAAGGGGTTCTGAAATAAATAGGGAGAGAGGGGGAGGCTGATAGAAGATGGATAGTGGAGAAGATGTGTGTCAGAAGTTCTGTTCACTCTGAGAAGTACCTTTTGAAGAAGTTGGATCAGTGTCAAGGACTTTCCATGTGTAAATAAAGGATGACTTGATGACAGGATACTGGCCTCTGTGGAGTTATTTCACCTACAATCAATATTCTGGGGTTTACCATTGATCAGAAGCTCAACAGGATTAGTCATATCAGTACTGTGGCTGAAGAGCAGGTCCAAGGATAGGAACCCTGTATGAATGACTTATCACTATCTCCACAAATCCTGTCCACTATCTGTAAGGCACAAGTCACAAATGTGATGGAATATACTCCACTTGCCTGGATGAGTGCAACCCAACAACATTCAGGAAGCTTGACACCATCCAAGTCAAAATAGCCCACTTTATTGACAAACATTCAGTCCGTCCATTATCAATGCTCAGTAGCAGCAGTGCGTACCATCTACACGGTTCACTGAAGAAATTCACTGAGGCCGCTGAGACAGTACCTAACAAACCCATGACCATTACCATCTAAAACCACGACCAGTTAGTTCTCCTCCAAGCCACTCGCCATCCTGATTTGGAAATATGTCACTGTTCCTAAGGTTTTGTCTGGGACAAAATCCTGGAATTCCCTACCAAATGACACTGTGGGTGACTTGCACCAAATGGACTGCAGCAATTCAAAAAGGCAGCTCACCACCAGCTTCTCCCGGGGAACTAGGCCCAGATAGCAAAGTTCATCTCTCTTGAGTGAATGAATAAAACAAAACATTGCTGCTAGGGAGGGAATTTCATGACTTTCACTGAGCAACTGTGGAAGAATGATGATTATAGATCCAAATTAAGATGGTGTGTGGTCTAGTGCAGAACATGCAACTGGTGGCATTTCCGTACTTCTGCTGCCCTTGACCTTCTAGGTGGTAGTGGTCATAAATTTGGAAATGTCTGTTGAAGGATGTTTGCAAGCAATTTTGTAAATGATACAGAGTGATGTGGCTGTGCATCAGTGCTGGAAGAAATGCAAGTTTGAGGTGGTGGATGATCTGCTTTGTCTTGGATGTTGTCAAACTTCATGTGGATTGGGAGATGGTAACGTTTGAAGGCTTCAAAAGGAAGACCATGAGTTTTTTTCTAAAAGGGGGAAAGTGATGATAAAGATGTATGAGGCTATATAGATAATGAAAATGGAAGGCTAAATAAGGAAAGATGTCAGAGTACTATTATAAACAAGTCAGGACAAAAGTCCTGTGTGCAATTCGTTGACATTGAACATTTATCCACGTTATACAATAGAAAACTACCTTTGAAGGAAAAAGGCTAACTCTGGTGAGTACCTTCCAGTCCAGAAGATCAGGAAGGCAGCCTGGATAAAATTATAGCCAGTCATCTACAACAGCTGCAAAATATGACACTGCAAAACGTAAAAATAAAACCATTTCTTTCTTGTTGGCTGATTAAGTTCTATGTTATGATGATTACAAATTAAATCTACATAACGCAATTGGTTATAAATTTTTACTGAAAGACTTTTTGAATAACTTTAACAAAGCCCTTTCAAATTGACAATCTCAGTCCATACTTTCCTGTCACAGTTTGATTTCAATCCACTCAATACTTTGAAAGAAAGTTATCTGACTACAGTTCATTTTAAATCACAGAAGTGATATTATTCATTTTAAAAAATGGATTGGTGGTTTTGTTAAAATAATGCAGCAAATTTTGGCATGAACCGATGAACAGTTTTTATTACAACTGTTTCAATATTTATGTCTGGAAATCTCACTTTCCAGGGCCACCAACAGGATAATTGGTGACAGGTAGAAACACACACTGTTCTCCATATCCTTTCCCACTAACAAGGAGAATAATATCGACCATTGTGACATATTCAACTAAATTGCGCAATTTATAAGTTCAGGTAAATGTTCTCATTAACATTTTAGGTACTTTTGTTTGGCAAGTTTCTTCAATATTTGTTCCATCCTTGCTTCCCAACAATGACATTGGGAATAATTTTAGGGATGCCCATGGAATCAGGTGGACCTCAAAGGTGAGTTAAGTTTTGTTTTTTATTAAATTTTTAAAATTTGTTCATGGGATGTAGGCATCTCTGGCTAGGCATTTATTGCCCATCCTTAATTTTTGCTATTTGTTTGCCTGTCTGTGTATCTGTATGTCTCTCTGTGTTGTAAGTGGGAGTTTTTTAAAGTGATTAGAGATTTGTTCTGTAGTGTTGCATGTCAGTGGTTTATATCTGTGTATGGATATCTACAATGTAATCACTTGTAATAAATTATAATTTCTGTTTTGTACAAAATACCCGTCCGTGCTTTCCATCAATCTTAGCCTGAAAGTTCGATAAATTGGGATGATAATGGGAACTGCAGATGCTAGAGAATTCCAAGATAATAAAATGTGAGGCTGGATGAACGCAGCAGGCCCAACAGCATCTCAGGAGCACAAAAGCTGACGTTTCGGGCCTAGACCGAAACGTCAGCTTTTGTGCTGCTGAGATAAATTGGGGTACTGTGCATATCTTAAAAATGAATTTTTTAACATTTGGTGTGACTTTGGGATGCGCAGGGCTCAACATTAAGGTGCACTTTTCACTACCTAAGTGAACAATAATATTCTCCAAAAAGACCTGTTAAAAATAATGGTATGAAACAGGAAAACAACTCATCAACTCTTGGTGACGAGAATATGCGCATTGTAAATCGGTTAACATATTTGTCAACACAGAAGATAAAGGAATTTCAAATTGGTTCATTCAAGCGTTTATTATTGATATCGTAGAGCATGATATCAATGTAATTCATTCTACCACCACCACCACCGTTCATCTTATTGATGTTAGCAACAGTACTTCACAAGAAGTTCATTGTACATGAAGTTCTATGAGAGATTATGTAAAATTCTTTGGCGACATAACTTTTTACTTTCTTGCTGGATGAAGTTCAAGTTCATGCAAGGCAAATAGAATCACAGAATCCTACATTTTGTGAAAAGAATGTTCAGTCTGTTTGAAAACAAAGAACTATGGAGATCTGAAGAAAAAAATCAAATTGATGGAGAAACTCAGCAGGTCTGGCAGCATCTGTGGGAAGAAAGGAGAGTTAGTGTTTCTAATCCAGTTTAGATGAAGAGTCACCAGACTTGAAATGTCAACTCTGCTTTCTTTCTACAGATGCTGCCAGACCAGTTTTTATTCAGTTTATTTTGTCTGTCCAGGCTCAAAGAAAGAAAGAGTGGATGGAAGAAAGAAAGATGTGCATTTCTACAACATCTTTCATATTGCAGGACGTCCAAAGGTGTTTTTGCAGCCAATAAAATGCTTTTTTTGTTGTCACACAGGAGACACAGGCAACTGAATTGCACACAGAAAGGTCTCATGGGCAGTTATGTGTTAGTGATCAGGTTTTTTATTTGCCTGACATTAGTTGAGGGTTACAAATTGTTCAGGCCACCAGAAAGAGTATTTCAGCTCTTCTTAAAATAATATCGTGGATCCTTTATATCCATTTGAGAAGGCAGACGAAGCCTTCGCATAGCATCTCATCTAAAGGATGGCACCTCTCATTGTTGGTCCTTTCACATGTACTTCACTGGAAATGCTAGTTAAGATCTTGTGCTGAAGTGAGTCTTTAACTCACAGCCATATCTGAGGCAAGCTTGCTACCAGCTGAGCAGCAGCTTGCACTATCCTGCAGGAAATTTCCTTCATTCTTCTGAACAATAATGGTTCCCATGTATTTCTGAAGCAAATTAATTATTAAAGGATTTGACAGAGAGAAAGGTGTGTGTTCAGCAAGGAGGAGGTCAGTGCTGTTGGAGAATGCGTTCTTTTCACATCTGATCTGCTGTTATCATTGTCTTGAAACTTTTGGTCATACTGGCCATTAAGGAAGGAAAGCTAGAACTTGTTTTCTGTAGTAGTTGGCTGAAATTAGGATATCCACTGTGAGCGCACAGACGTTTAATGAATTTGTGCAAATTTCCTTTTGTCTCTGCTTAATTGTGCCATGAACCCATTTACTTCGAATGGGTTAATGCCTCCATTAAAAATAGTGGACAGATGGGTTTCATATGAGAGCAACAAATCATCCTTATACTAATTAAAGTGCTGCATAGAACATTTTGTGATCTGGGCACGAGTCCACAGTGCCGCATGGGGCATGTGCAACTCTGTCTTCAGCACAAAGGATGGCTTTCCTGGCAAAGGTAGTGCACTATATCAAACATCAGCTGAGTCTGGAGGAATAAAAAGACCATGTACAGCTGCCTGGTATCAAGCCTGGGAAAGAGAGAGCATTTGTGAAACTGGTGATAATTTACATTTGCTCAAAATCACTGTCAAGGAGATTGTGTGGAGGGAAGAGTTCCTAGAGCTTTTTGTAAATTGTTTGGGTTTACATTGGCTGCCTTACACCCATCAGTATCAAATCTGCTTTCAGAATCATTCCATTTGGGAAATGCAGTTCTTCCCAATGTCATTCAATAAGGCAGCTCACCGCAAGCCAAACAATGAAGTCCTGCTCCCAACTGATCTCAATCATTTTAGGCAAAGAGGTGAGAGCAGTCCAACAAAGCTCCTTACATGAAAATTATCCCAAGGATTTACAAGTGCCAGGCTCCACACTGCTATGTTGTTTAATCTTATTTACAGCTTAATTCATTCTATAATTCCAGCTACCCAAAGACTGTACATGGATGCGTACCAATCGAACTGGCTGCAGCTTTTGTTCAGAACCAGTATTACCTGTGGTTGAGTATTTGGGTGCTGTGACCCTTTAGTATTACACCTGCCAGAATGAAGTCCAACTCATGTGAGCTGCCATCGTATTAGCAACCGCTGCGATGTATAAGTTCTACTGCAAAGGGTCTGTGATCCTGAAACACTATTTTACTTCTTCAGGACGAAATCGTGCTGCAATATTGGCAACAAATACACTGACATGTTTGGGTTAATGGCTTGTTTACTTTAAATGAGTTGGCACCTATGTTAAAGTAGCAGAGGAATTTCATGTGACTGCATCAATGAGTTTATTAATGTTCCCACCCACTGCGACTTCAAGCCATTTATTTTGAATTCCACCTACTCAGCAAAAAAAGTCCCAGTACAAACATTGCATCCCCTCAAGGCTAAGCGGCATGAATTTCAGAGTTGATTTTTCACAATTTGCTGTTGAAAGTTGAATAATTCTTGAGTTCAATTACTCAGTTAAAATGCAAATTTACTGTTTGAGGTCAGTTAACACTTTCTAAAATGGAACAGAACCTAATACATACAGTAGAGGAGTGTACTTATAAGTTCTTTGCTGCTTGGCTTTAGTCACAAGGAAATCTGAATTTAGAAAAGCTAAAACTATTTTTGCAAATTCAGTGAAGTGTTGCCACCTTTCTAGATTAGCAATTAATACAGATGTGTCAGCAATCTCATCAACAAGTGCCCCATTAGGAACAAACACCCTCAAAACAGTGCTCAAACACAACACAGAAAATTAATTTTTGCTCACTTCTGTAACAGATCCCTTATAGATACATGCACCTCTACCATCCTGGTAAGAAATAGAAACAAACAACACTTTTCTACTCCATGCACATCCAACACCAATCAACCAAGCAACAGATAAATGGTTTCGGTGGCTTGGTACTATGTTACTTGACTAGTAATGCAGGGGTCTGGACAGGTCTTGAAATGTGCTATACAAGCATAAGTATTTCTGATTAACCCAGAGAAAATTAGTTTAAAAAGCACCCAAATATTAACAATTAGTATTGGTCGACATGACCATGGATCTGTCAAATTCTTATGTCAAAAAAGAAACAACTGACTTACTAATGTGTGGAGCTGGATGAACACAGCAGGCCAAGCAACATCTTAGGTGCACAAAAGCTGATGTTTCGGGCCTAGACCCTTCATCAGAAAGAGGGGTTTAGGCCCGAAACATCAGCTTTTGTGCTCCTAAGATGCTGCTTGGCCTGCTGTGTTCATCCAGCTTCACACTTTGTTATATTGGATTCTCCAGCATCTGCAGTTCCCATTATCTCTGATCACAATTTTAACCTCACTGCGAAGCCTCTTCCAGGGATGCCTAACTTGAAGAAGTTACCTTCCTCCTCCGGACCAACCTCAGGGTATCTCTCTTCCGCTGCAACTCTCTTGTACCTGTCTGTCATCCCTGGATTGACCTATCCCACCCCCACCCCACCTATACTCTCCTCTTCACCTATCTTCTCCTCTATCCATCTTCGATCCGCCTCCCCCTCTCTCCCGATTTATTTCAGAACCCTCTCCCCATCCCCGTCTCTGATGAAGGGCCTAGGCCAGAAACTTTTGTGCCCTTGAGATGCTGCTTGGCCTGCTGTGTTCATCCAGCTTCACACTTTGTTATCTTGGATATATTCTTGCCACCATTTTTCTAAATGGGGCCTGATTTGACTGAAAACTGGCTCATCTTAAAATTGAACGACTTGGGTCACCATTTTTGGTTCATGTCAATCATTCAATTTGAAAAGAAAATACTGATAGCAAGAAGTTTTCCTATAGTTTTTCCAGTAGTCTTTTGTGTGAAACCTGACCATTTTGTCACCACTCGAAGCTGTGGGACAAAAATAAATGTAATATCTGGGTAATGTGTGCATCAAACCAGGCAGTTAATTCTTCACAGAATCCCTGTGAAAACCAAATTCTCCATCAGTGGTGGAATGCAAGTTTCCACTGCAATTAGATGTCTTTAGATGTAAATGGAGTTATGCATTTGGCATTATTCATCAAACAATTTATGGGCATAGAAGCCATTTACAAGCTGACAATATAGAGTATACTCACAGATACCTAAATAAGTATATTTTAATGCACATATTTAAGAAGAAGAATCTTCTTCTTCTTAATAATAATATTAATAACCATTTAAAGGCTTTTTACATTCAATCTCAATTCTTTATATGTCAATGGGAAACTTTTTTTACAATTAACATTTGCAGTTGGTATTCAGTAAAATTTGATGGTCGGTGCTCAGAGATGCGAGTGGCATTCAAAGTAGGAGAGGAACTTGAAAGAAATCAATACTGAGCTTCTGTGAGGCTCAGATATTACTGAACACAACTGTCAGTCCAAGCTTGGATGTTGTCCAGGGACTTGCTGTTTGATGGATAAGAGCTGCTTTGTTATATCAGGAGTTGTGAATGGAACCAAATGCTGTGGAATTGTGAGTGAGTAACTCTTCTTGGCCTGTTGTAATTACCTCTGTGGGTCCCCCCATTTCCAAGGACAAACCACTGCCTGAGTGGACCTCCAGCAGATTTGAATGACCTGGTCAAATGAGTACAAGCAATTTTAAATCAAATGGAGGAAACTTCAGGCTACATTGGAGTGACTAGCTCCACTTTTCTGATGCAGAAATCTTGCAGAGCAACCTTGTGCCTACTGTAGTTACACCTGGTTGAGCCCACTAATTCTGTGCCCTGTGCAAAGCCTTCTGAATTTAGGCTTGCTTGCATAGGTGCAATGTACTTCTGTAGATCAGTGGGGTAAATTGTCTTTGCTAGGAATGCATCCAAGTTATTACTTGTGATGTCACTAAGACAGAACAGGTGTGAAACAACCACACAGAGGCAAGTATCCTGTCACTAAAAGTCACCCTTTATTTACATGTGCACAGCTGTTGTCTCTGACCAGCCAGCTCAAAGCCAGTCCCTACCCTGAGAAGACTTTCTGAATCTCCTGTTTACGTCTGTCAGCCAGGGCTCCCTGATTGGCCCAGGTTAACAACCCTCAATCAAGGGTATCATAGTCAATGAGATCTACCTCGACCTGGTTCTAATCACCAAAAGGTACAAAAATTCTCTTTTCAAATGTTCCTTAGAACTTAAAAATTTAGCTGCCCCAATCATTCTTGACTTCTTTTAAACTTTCCGAATTTGGGCTTTATTTGTTGTGCAGATATGCTGATAGTTGATGCAGTGCTGGAGGAAGCCATTGTGGCATGTCTGGGTTTCAGAGTGACCCTCTCACAGAATCCATTGCTGAATCTGTGATACGCCACCTCTCAGGGGCCTCATGCCACATGTAGCAGTTGTGTTTTTCCTTTTAACCCCTGCACTTCAGTGATACTTGCTCTTTCTCTCAGCAGGGAAGGCAGGTTAGTCACAGGTTGGTTTCTGCCAGTCAAATGTCTCAAATCCACATCACCTCCAAAGTGTGTGGGTCTTGTTTTGTCTCTTACCAAATGATGATGTTGCCTTCATCATTATCACAGTGTGCTCGAGATATTAAACAGGAAGCCACGAAGCGTATAGGAACTCCAGGACCATCTACGAAGGTCCCCCCAATGTGGACAGGATTTTTATCTTTGTGAGCAGCCATGTCTAGATTCAATTCTTGGAGGCAGGACTTTCCCCTTCACAAAAATAGCAGGATGAGCAAATTCTTGGGTAGGGTTCGCACTAAAGTGATACAACCCCCTTTATGCCACTTCAGCAATTAAACTCGGGGGTTGGGGGGGGGGGGGGATCGTACACAGGGCAGATTTCCATGGTTCAGTCACCAGTTAAGGGCCTTAAGTGATAGATTACCAACTACTTGAGGGACTTAAGTCACTATTAGCCTAATTATCTGCCTTCCAAGTGGGCAAGAGAAGTGCATTTTCCCAATGGGGTAACCAGAGTGGCCTGCCTGCTGGATTACGATGGCTCTCCATTTTCCACAATCTGGGAATGATAGCGGACATGATGACTACTGGAAACTACCACCTGCCCCGTCCTTGCCCTTTGGCATCCAATTTGTGTTCTTACTTCCATCCCCACTCACCAAAAATACAAAGTTCACCACCTTGCTGGATTTGGTTAATGGCTGAACAGCCTAGGTGACCATCTAATCTCCCCAGCTTCCACTGGCTGCCAGACGCTCATTGGCCTTGACTTCTGGTAAGGCGGGAGGACATCCCTTGTTGAGTCAGCAGGTTGGGCAAGCAGCCTATCAGAAAGCATTTTGGTGCCTCAATGGAGCTTGATCTGCTGGAGCTTTCTCCCTGGTGGGGGATGGGGCAGTTAGTTACTGTCAAAGACACTCATCACCCCAATCACCTCCACACATTCTACAAAAAACATTAAACCCTGGATCACAGGGAGGTGATGGCCTAGTGGTATTATTGCTGGACTGTTAATCCAGAGACCCAGATAATATTCTGGTCACCCAGGTTTGAATCCCGCCATGGCAGATAGTAGAATTTGGATTCAATAAAATATCTGGAATTAAGAATCTAATGATGACCATGAATCCATTGTTGATTGTCAATTGTTGAACCATCTGGTTCACTAATGTCCTTTAGGGAAGGAAACTGTCATCCTTACCTGGTCTGGCCTACATATGACTCCAGACCCACAGCAATGTGGTTGACTCTGAACTGCCCTCTGGGCAATTAGAGATGGGCAATAAATGCTGCCTAGCCAGCAACACCCTCAACCTGTGGACGAATAAATAAAACTTGTCAGCTCAGCACTGTCTGAGAAAGGATTGCACTCCTCTGTTAGCTACAATTATAAAGAATATTAGTTGCTGTTCCACCTGTATCAAATGTTTTGATCCATAGAAGCTTCTGACTGATAATGGTTTTACATGGTCATTCCAGATGTTTCTGCTGCTTCTCCTTCAATTACCATTATCGTAAGACCCTACATTGACATCTTTTTTGGAATCAAATTATCTTCACTTCTTTTCAGTTATAAAATGATGAGTTGTAACAGCTGCCCAGCATTAATCTGCATCTCATTTATTCTGATAAACATCCATTGGCCACAGATCTCACCCATGTGGGTAGATCCATGCAGGTAGATTAAGGATGGCATGGTGGGTCAGTGGTTAATAACAGCACCAGGGACTCAGGCTCCATTCAATCCTCAGGTTGATACTCACCCTCCTTACCTGGTCTGGCCTACATGTGATTCTTAAATGCCCTCTGGGCGATTAGAATTGGCCAGTAAGTGCTGGTCGAGCTAACAATGCCTTTATCCATTGAATGAAAGAAAAAAATACATTCCTAAATAAACTTGAGAAGTGCCATCACTTTATCCAAGATGGCTGAAGTAGGGAAAAGGGCATTCTTGGATTCCGTGTGGAGTTTGCTCATTTTCTGCGTGGGTTTCCTCCAGGTGCTGCAATTTCCTCCCACAGTCCAAAGATGTGCAGGATTGGTGGAATGGCTGTGCTAAATTGTCAATAGTATCCGGGGATATGCAGGTGAGGAGGATTAGCCAAGCGAAATGCAGAGTTGCAAAGATAGAGTGGGATGCCCATTGGAGGGTTGGTGTGAACTTGATGGGCTGAATGGCCTGCTTATCAACTGTAAGGATTCTATGACTTCATTTTACAATTGGCCTGCTCTCTTCAATGCCCTTTCACCTACTTGCAGCCATCTTGGATAAAGTGATAGCACTTCTCAAGGTTATTTAGGAATGTAATTTTTTCTTTCATGCAATGGGTAAAGGCATTGTTAGCTTAGCCAACACTAATCCTAATTGCCCAGAGGGCAGTCAAGAGTCAACCATATAGTCTGGAGTCACATGTAGGCCAGACCAGGTAAGGATGACAAGTTACTTCTCTAAAGGGCATTAGTGAACCAGATGGGCTTTTAACATCAACAATACATTGTGGTTTCATGGCTATCATTAGACTTTTTATTCCAGATTTTAATTGAAACTGAGTTGAAATTCCAGCATTAGCTATGGCAAGATTTAAACAAGATAGAAAATGTATCATTTACAAAAGCGTTGCAAAGATATTGATGCTATTTAAAGATCTGCACTAAGAACTCTTTGTCACACAATAGCTGAGTTGTAATTTTGACCCTGTGACCAGCTGTCCCATGTGTATGGTCTGTGAAACTGCTGATTATCATTTCAGTTAAGATTGTTTTGAAACAGGCCAAGTTCAACATGCCTCAGGATATAGCACAAGAAAATCATTCCAATGTCACCCCTTGGCTCCACAGACCAAACAGAAATCTTAAGTCTCCTGTCTGATAGCATTTTGGCTGTACTGACTGTACAGGAACAGAAAGACCTGGGGTCACGTGTACACAAACCTTTGAAGGTGGCTGAACTTACTTGAGAAGGCGGTTAAAAAGAAAGCGTATAGACGCTTGGATTTAATAACAGATGTATTGAGTGGAAAAGCAAAGAGGTTATGATAAACCTTTATAAAAAAAAACTCTGCTGAATATCGCAGCTAATGCTGGCCAACACACTTTAAGAAGCATATCAAAGCTTTAGAAGGAGTGCTAAGGGGATTTGCTACATAGAACTAGCAATGACAAAGTTCCAGTTTGAGATTGACAGAGAAGAGAGATTTTCTTAGATTAAAGAAAGACAACATTGATAAAGGTGTTCGATATTATGAACAATGAGTAAATAAGGACAAATCTTCCCAGTACTGAAGATTGGATCACTCAATGAAGACAGATGTAAGGTAATTGGTAAAAAAAAGCAGAGGGGAGATGAGGATGTATTTTTTGACACAGCAAGATGCTGTAATCTGGAACGCTCTGCCTGAAAGGGTAATGGAAGCAGTCTCAATTGTAACTTTCACAAAAGAATTCGATAATTAGTCAAAGGGAAAACATTTCCAAGGCCGTGAGGAAAAAAGCAAGGAATTGGAATTAATTGGATGCTATAACCAACAGTTAGCACAGTCATGATGGATTGAATGGCATCTTTCAGGGCTGTATTAATCTATAATTCTAACAGATGGAGTGTTCATGGACTTGTAACAGTTAAGGGCAAAAATGAAGCTATTCTGCGTGCTTATGTTTAGAACAATCCAATATAAATCTGCTGTCTTTCAATAACCCTGTTTGAATAGTTATTCAATTCCCTGTTAATGGATGCAATGAGCTTGATCTCAACCATTCTTCAGGGCAAAGCACTCTATATTCCAACAAAGAAATTTCACTCAATGACTTTCCTCACTTTTTTAGGGACAACATCTTTCTAACCAGAGAATTCTCACTTCCCCTGTTCAACCCCTTCCAATTTAAAAAGAAACCCTATTGAATCCCTTCATTCAGGCAGGCCGTAGTTAAATAGATCTGTACAAGCTAAAGGTCTCTTCAGACATAGAGCCAGGGAGAGTTGGGATGGTTGGAGAATGGAGGTAAAAATCAGTTCAAGCAAATTGTAACCGTTTTATCTTCCTTCCTCGTTGGTTTAAAATTTAACTTGAATGAGTCAAATTTCTCATAAATTAGTAGTTAATTTTTTACATGGATTGCTTTCCATGAATTGTCCAGAACATAGTGCAAGTCTCTCAACTCATCACTGAAACTGGGTCAACTCCAGCAAGTATTTACAGAAATCCAATTATAACTTTTGGGATATAACTGATTCTAATGATTTAGTGACTCTAATGATTGCTGTGTTTCAAAACATCAGGAGATTCACTGTAGTTGACACAAGAAAGAGGAAATTTCTTCTCTTAGAATCGTAGAATCCCTACAGTGCGGAAGCAGGCCTTTCAGCCGATTGAGTCTACATTGACCATCCAAACAGCGCTTGACCCAGACTCAGACCACTACCCCATTTCCCAGGACCAATCCACCTAACCTGCACACCTTTGGATTGTGGGAGAAAACAGGTGCACTCACAGAAAACACATGCTGACAAGGAGAGAATATGGAAACTCTACATAGACAGTCACCAGAGACTAGAATTGAACCTGGGTCCTTGGTGCTGTGAGATAATAGTGCTAGCTACTGTACTGTCCAAGGTTTGTGAATATCTGGAATTCTCTACTCAGAGAGTGATGGAGACTAACTCAGTAAATATAGTCAAGGCAGAGGTCAAGACCTTAAGATTATAAAACAGAAGAGCAGAAATAGACCATTCAACCCATCAAGTCTGCTCTGCCATTCAAAGAAATCATGGCTGCTTTGATAATCCTGAATTCCACTTTCCTGCCTTTTCTCTATACCCTGAATCCCCTTACTGATTCAAATCCTGTCCATCTCAGCCTTGAGTACACTTAATGACCTAGTCTTAACAGTCTTCATAGAATCCCTACAGTGTGGAAACAGGCCATTCGGCCCACTGAGTCCACACCGGCCTACTGAAGCATCCCACCCAGACCCAACCCCTACCCTAGACACTATGGGCAATTTAGTATGGCCAATCCATCTAGCCTGCACATCTTTGTGACTGTAGGAGGAATCCAGAACACCCAGAGGAAACCCACGCAAACATGGGCAGACCATGTGAACTCCACATAGAGAGTCACCTGAGGCTGGAATCAAATCCAGGCCCCTGGCACTATGAAGCAACTGTACTAACCACTGAGCCACTGTGCTCCGATAAAGAGGTCCATAGGTTCATAACCATCTGAGAGGAGAAATTCCTCCACATCTCATTCTTGAATTTGCAACTCCTTATTCTGACATTCTGCTGTCTGGTCGTAGACTCTCCCAAGAGGGGAAACAACCTTTCTGTATCTACTCTGTCAAGCCCACTAAGAATCTTGGATAATGGGAACTGCAGATGCTGGAGAATCCGAGATAACAAATGTGGGGCTGGATGAACACAGCAGGCCAAGCAGCATCTTAAGAGCACAAAAGCTGATGTTTCGGTCATAGACCCTTCATCAGAAAACCCAAAATGTCAGCTTTTGTGGTCCTAAGATGCTGCTTGGCCTGCTGTGTTCACCCAACCCCACACTTTGTTATCCACTAAGAATCTTGTGTTTTTCAACAGATCTTTGAATTGGGGAACCAGACTAATGGGGAACAGGCAACAACGGGGTTTTGGAACCAGGATCAAGTCAGGCATGATCTTATTAAATGGCGGAGCAGGCTCAAGGGGCTGAGTGGCCTATTCTTGCTCCTATTTCATTTGTTCTTACGTTAATGCAGAAAGGTGCACAGGCTGTCTTATTCATTTCCAACTCAAGCTGAACACTTAATAAAGAGACAAATTGGGTACACCTGGAAATTCACAGAGTCGTAGAGTTGAGCAGCATGGTAACAGGCCCTTCAAGTCTAACTTGTCCACGCTGACCAGATATCCTAAATCAATCTAGTCTCATTTGCCAGCATTTGGCCCATATCCCTCTAAACCTTTCCCATTCATGTACCCTTGCAGATGCCTTTTAAATGTTGTGATTGTACCAGTCTCCACCACTTCCCCTGGAAGCTCATACCCCACCACCCTCTGCGTGAAAAAGTTATCCCTTACGTCCTCTTTAAATCTTTCCATGCCCTCTAGTTTTGGACTCCACTTCCCTGAGGAAAAGACCTTGTCTATTTACTCTATCCATGCCCTGCATGGTTTTATAAACCTCTATAAGGTCACCCCTTAGCCTCTGATGCTCCAAGGAAAATAACCCTAGCCCATTCAGCTTCTCCCTATAGATCACACCCTCCAACCCTGGCAACATTCTTGTAAATCTTTTTTGAACTCTTTCAAGTTTCACAATATCCTTCCAATTGCAGGGAGACCAGACTGAGTGCCGTAATCCAAAAGTTGCCTAACCAATGTAGGACATAAACCAAGTAACAGTAGAAATCAAAAAGGCTTAATCCCTGAGGTCTATGCAGGTTGAGTTAGAACTGAAATATGAATGCACAGCTGGCAAACATTTGGAGGAGAGTGTGTGTAAGCCTGTGGAATGGTGTTTCAATTTTCACATGCTGCAATGATATATTTTGGTGCAAAGTGTGTCACGTCTTTGAGGATTTGTTAAACCTGCAAAGGTTGACAAAACACTTCCTCTAGAAAAAAACTATACATTTAAAATTCTTCTGTAAGTCAGCACAATTCAGTCCGTGGGACAGAAAATTGCAAGTGCCACATTTCTACACTGGGCCAAGGTGACTAGGTGTCACCTTGGTTAATTCAGCACACTGCAACGAGCAAGAGAACACTAAACATGACTTGACTATGTACATAGCTGCAGACTAATTCGGGGTCAATTAATCTGATTGAGCTGTGTGGCAAAGCTGGGATAAGACGTTAAATTGGAGGCAGATGAGGGGAAATTAGAGGCAAATTCACATGGCAGGCACAGCTAAGCATTGAAAATGGTTCAAAGCCGCAGCGCTCAGTGATCTTGTCGCTTCCTTCAACAGTGCTCTGAAAAAATAACTATTTTTAGAGTCAAGTAAGATGATCCCAGGGTTTACTTCAAATGGGAAGTTGTATTTATCCTTGAAGCTGTCAGTCAATCTCCTGAATGTGTGACATAGAGTGCAGACAGCTGTCTGTGGGGTTAAAACACAGAGGATACCTGTTGAAAGTATAGCAGATCAAATAGTCACACATCAAAAGCCTGACCTAAAATTGATTGCTTCTTTTACTGTAGGGTTACCATCCTTATTTACAGTGGCTTGACATGGAGGGACTGATTTCCACTATATCTTAGGCACTAAATACTGACAGGCATTAAAGGAACTATATAAACACAAGCTCTTGTTGTAGATTAATGTTCAGAAAGAATAACCACCCTGAGAACAGTAATTTCACTTGAACACAAAGTGCCTTTCAGATGAGCAGTTTGTGAACTGTAACAATGAATTCTTTTTCACTGTGATATATATCCAAATTCTTCCAGCTGCACAATCACCTTTGAGTTACAAGCTTCAGGGTTCAAGACCTCTCCAGGGCTTGAGCACAGAAATCAAGGCTGACACTCCAGTGCAGAACTGAGGAGTGCTGCAATATTGGAGCTGCTGTCTTTTGAAAGAGACATTAAACCAGCTCCCAGCTCTGATGAAGGGTCTAGGCCCGAAACGTCAGCTTTTGTGCTCCTGAGATGCTGCTTGGCCTGCTGTGTTCATCCAGCCTCACATTTTATTATCTTGGAATTCTCCAGCATCTGCAGTTCCCATTATCTCTCTCCCAGCTCGGGGGTGATTGTAGAAGGTCCCATTTCACTATTGTGAAGGACAGCAGCTGTCCTTCAAAATATTTATCCTCAATTAACGACACAATGTAAACCCAAATCATTTTCAAATTTTGCATGAGTTTGTGGAGCACAAACCCACTCCTATTTTTCTTACATTAAAGCAGTGACTTTGATAAAGTACTTTTCTGGCGGTGAAGTGAATTGAGACACCTACTCATGAAATGTGCTATACAAATGTATATCTTTCTTTCTTTTTTGCATAAGACGACTAAAATCTATGAACGCCTAGCCAAAAGGCCTGTGCTTGATGCATACTGATCACATTTCAGATCTCAGCATTGAAAATGTCAAAAATATTTTCGTAAAAAAGGAATGCTGTCATTTCCCTCTCTGACCTAAAGCTGTGAAATTCCAAGCATCTGCTAATCTACTCATCTCATTCGGCAAAGACAAACAATCTCTGAGTGAGCTGAGAATAGGCCTATTTATGACATTTCAATGTTATGGCCTTAAAGTGATAGACCAGAGTTTCACCTTGGCAGCAGATTAATGCATTGGGTATACTTAGTTAACAATAGTGATTATTATGAGCAATGCGAAGAGCTATCAACAAATTGAAGTGTAAAACATATCTTCAGATTAACCCTACAGCTCGAATACTAGGTATAAGGTCCAGTAAAAGATGACACCACTGTCTAATTTACTATCTAGATGCGACCAGTGATAAGAAAGGGTTCAAGTTTCGGTTACATCCTAAAGCTGGTTGGAACCCCTCACACAGAAGGTAACATTAAAGTAGGAAATTAAAATCCACTCTAAAAGTAACCTCTAAAAGTAGGCCCAATCAAGGATAGTAGTGGTAAGTTGTGTGTGGAGTCAGATGAGATAGGGGAAGCGCTAAATGAATATTTTTCAATAGTATTCACTCTAGAAAACGACAATGTTGTCAAGGAGAATACTGAGATACAGGCTACTAGACTAGGTGGGATTGAGGTTCACATGGAAGAGGTATTAGAAATCCTTCAGAAGGTGAAGATAGATAAGTCCCCTGGGCCGGATGGGATTTATCCTCAGATCCTCTGGGAAGCCAGGGAGGAGATTGCTGAGCCTTTGGCATTGATCTTTAACTCGTCATTGTCTATAAGAATAGTGCCAGATGACTGGAGGATAGCAAATGTGGTTCCCCTGTTCAAGAAGGGGAGTAGAGACAACCCTGGTAATTATAGACCAGTGAGCCTTACCTCGGTTGTTGGTAAAGTGTTGGAAAAGGTTATAAGGGATAGGATTTATAATCATCTAGAAAAGAATAAATTGATTAGGGATAGTCAGCACGGTTTTGTGAAGGAAAGGTCGTGCCTCACAAACCTTTTTGAGTTCTTTGAGAAGGTGACCAAACAGGTAGATGAGAGTAAACCGGTTGATGTGGTGTTCATGGATTTCAGCAAGGTGTTCGATAATGTTCCCCACAATAGGCTATTGTACAAAATGCGGAGGAATGGAATTGTGGGAGATATAGCAGTTTGGATCGGAAATTGGCTTGCTGAAAGAAGACAGAGGGTGGTAGTTGATGGGAAATGTTCATCCTGGAGACCAGTTACTAGTGGTGTACCGCAAGGGTCGGTGTTGGGTCCACTGCTGTTTGTCATTTTTATAAATGACCTGGATGAGGGCGTAGAAGGATGGTTTAATAAATTTGCAGACGACACTAAGGTAGGTGGAGTTGTGGATAGTGACGAAGGATGCTGTAGGTTGCAGAGAGACGTAGATAAGCTGCAGAGCTGGGCTGAGAGGTGGCAAATGGAGTTTAATGCAGACAAGTGTGAGGTGATGCACTTTGGTAGGAGTAACCGGAAGGCAAAGTACAGGGCTAATGGTAAGATTCTTAGCAGTGTAGATGAGCAGAGAGATCTCGGTGTCCGTGTACACAGATCCTTGAAAGTTGCCACCCAGGTTGACAGGGCTGTTAAGAAGTCATACAGTGTTTTAGCTTTTATTAATAGAGGGATCGAGTTCCGGAACCAAGAGGTTATGGTGAAGCTGTACAAAACTCTGGTGCGGCCGCACTTGGAGTATTGTGTACAGTTCTGGTCACCGCATTATAAGAAGGATGTGGAAGCTTTGGAAAGGGTGCAGAGGAGATTTACTAGGATGTTACCTGGTATGGAGGGAAGGTCTTACGAGGAAAAGCTGAGGGACTTGAGGCTATTTTCATTAGAGAGAAGAAGGTTGAGAGGTGACTTAATTGAAACATATAAAATAATCAGAGGGTTAGATAGGGTGCACAGGGAGAGCCTTTTTCCTAGGATGGTGACAGCGAGCACGAGGGGGCATAGCTTTAAATTGAGGGGTGAAAGATATAGGACAGATGTCAGAAGTAGTTTCTTTACTCAGAGAGTAGTAAGGGAATGGAACGCTTTGCCTGCAATGGTAGTAGATTCGCCAACTTTAGGTACATTTAAGTCGTCATTGGATAAGCATATGGACGTACATGGAATAGTGTAGGTTAGATGGGCTTGAGATCGGTATGACAGGTCGGCACAACATCGAGGGCTGAAGGGCCTGTACTGTGCTGTAATGTTCTATGTTCTACGTACATGCTAATAAGTCCATAAGATGCTGCTCTGGAAACTCCACCGCCCATTGCCCATTTTCTCAGTGCTAAATCAACTCCTAAGTTTCCAATATGGTGAACTACTGTTATCTATGCTGCTGTTCATATCTCCAAAGTTTTAGGGGATTATGTCATCCACTGCCTGTGATTGAGGCCTCCTTCTGATCGAATAAGAAAAAGTACTGTTGAGTATATAAGATAAAGTTTCTTGCATTTCTGTAACAATTTACAGCTTATAAGAAGGCTATAGGCTCTGCTTTATTTCAAAGACACTTGGGAGGACCTGAGATCTTTCACAAAATTCTGTCCATTCTTGGTCCCCAAGTCAACATAACGTCATTGTAGCTATTGGTGCTTATAGAATTCAATCAAGTATAAACACTTTCACACCCTTTCAAAGCTACACACACCTCCCTCCCAAGCTTTCTTCTGATAACGATAATATAGTTATACAATACTTGTGGCAAATCTCCCACAACTATTTAACTTTACAAATTCAGACAATCTGGAGATTTTACCATTCTCTCTGACTTTGATCTCTTCAGACTTTCAGAGATTGTCTTCTGAACTGGATGATGTTTAATCTCCTGTAATTATTTCAAGGAGGTCATAGTCCCGATTAGAGAAATCCTTTCCTTCTTTGGCAGCACCTTGAAATTTATACTTTGCTTGTCACAGCTTAATGGTGTCTTCCATGAAGTTGTACAAGGCCATAGGATATGACCATAAGACATATGAACAGAATTGGGCCATTCAGCCCATTGAATATGCTCTGCCATTCAATCATAGCTGATGTTTCTCAACCCAATTCTCCTGCCTCCTCCCAGTAAGCCTTGATCCCCTTACTGATCAAGAGCCTATCACTGAATTAAATACACTTAAATGACTTGGTGTCCACAGCCCTCTGCAGCAATGAATTACAAAGAGTCACCACTGTCTGTCTGAAGAAATTCCTCCCCATCTCAGTTCTAAAGGGATTTCCTTGCACCCTGGGGCTGCTTCTCCAGATCCTAGTCTCTCTCCTACTAGTGGCAATATCTTCTTCACATCTATTCTATCCAGGCCTTCCTCAGTATCCTGCAAGTTTTATTCAGCTTCCCTCCTCATCCTTTTAAACTCCATTGACAGGCCCAGGGTCCTCAAACACTCCACATACGATAACCCCTTCTTCTCATCAATGACTTGTAAACCTTCTCTGGATACATCCAACACCAGCACATCTTTCCTTCAATATGGGGCTCAAAACTTCTTCTAAAATTCACTCAGGGGATGTGGCACTTCTGGCTAAGCTAGCATTTACTGTCCATCTCTAATTGCTCAGTCAGCTGTTAAGAGTCAACCATATTGCTTTAGAGTCACAGATAAGCCAGACCAGGTAAGGATGGCAGTTTCTCTCCCTAAAGGAAATTAGTGAATCAGATGGGTTTTTCCAACAATTGGCAATGATTCCATGGTCATCATCAGACTCTTAATTCTAGATTCTTAATTGAATTCAACTTCCAACATCCGCTGTGGCAGGATTTGAACCCAGGTCCCCAGAACATTTATGGTGCACTGACCTCTACATTGCCGAGGCCAAACGCAAACTCTCCGACACCTCCTCCTATTGCCCTCTTGATTATGACCCCACCCCCGATCACCAAATCATCATCTCCAATACCACCCATGACCTCATCACCTCAGGTGACCTCCCACCCACAGCATCCAACCTTATTGTTCCCGAACCCCGCATGGCCCGTTTCTATCTCCTTCCCAAAATCCACAAACCTGCCTGCCCTGGCTGACCTAACATCTCTGCCTGCTCCTGCCCCACCGAACTCATCTCCACCTATCTGGACTCCATTTTCTCCCCCTTGGTCCAGGAATTCCCCACCTACATCCGTGACACCACCCACACCCTCCACCTCCTCCAGAACTTCCAATTCCCTGGCCGCCAACACCTCATTTTCACCATGGATGTACAGTCCCTATACACCTGCATTCCTCATGCAGATGGCCTTAAGGCCCTCCGCTTCTTCTTGTCCCGCAGGCCTGACCAGTCCCCCTCCACTGACACCCTCATCCGCCTAGCCGAACTGGTCCTCACCCTCAACAACTTCTCTTTCGATTTCTCCCACTTCCTACAAAGGGGGTGGCCATGGGTACCCGCATGGGCCCAAGCCATGCCTGCATCTTTGTAGGTTACGTGGAACAGTCCCTCTTCCGCACCTACACAGGCCCCAAACCCCACCTCTTCCTCCGTTACATTGATGACTATATCCGCACCACCTCTTGCTCCCAAGAGGAGCTCGAACAGTTCATCCACTTCAGCAACACCTTCCACCCCAACCTCAAGTTCACCTGGGCCATCTCCAACACATCCCTCACCTTCCTGGACTTCTCTGTCTCCATCTCAGGCAATCAGCTAGAAACTGATGTCCACTTCTAGCCCACCGACTCCCACAGCTACCTAGCATACATCTCGTCTCACCCACGCCCCTGCAAAAATTCCATCCCCTGTTCCCAATTCCTTTGCCTCTGTTGCATCTGCTCCCAGGATGAGGCATTCCACTCCCGCACATCCCAGATGGCTGTGTTCTGCAAGGACCGCAACTTCCCCCCTGCAGTGGTTGAGAACGCCCTTGACCGTGTCTCCCACATTTCCCGCAACACATCCCTCACACCCCGCCCCCGCGATAACCACCCTAAGAGAATTCCCCACATCCTCACATTGCACCCCACCAACCTCTGGATACAACGCATCATCCTCTGACACTTCCGCCATCTACAATCCGACCCCACCACCCAAGACATTTTTCCATGCCCACCCTTGTCTGCCTTCTGGAGAGACCACTCTCTCTGTGATTCCCTTGTCCATTTCACACTCCCCTCCAACCCCACCACACCCGGCACCTTCCCCTGCAGCCGCAGGAAATGCTACACTTGTCCCCACACCTCCTCCCTCACCCCCATCCCAGGCCCCAAGATGACTTTCCATATTAAGCAGAGGTTCACCTGCACATCTGCCAATGTGGTATACTGCATCCTTTGTACCCGGTGTGGCTTCCTCTACATTCGGGAAACCAAGTGGAGGCTTGGGGACCGCTTTGCAGAACACCTCTGCTCGGTTCGCAACAAACAACTGCACCTCCCAGTCACGAACCATTTCAACTCCCCCTCCCATTCCTCAGACAACATATCCATCATGGGCCTCCTGCACTGCCACAATGATGCCTCCCGAAGTTTGCAGGAACAGCAACTCATATTCCGCTTGGGAACCCTGTAGCCATATGGTATCAATGTGGACTTCACCAGTTTCAAAATCTCCCCTTCCCCCAACGCATCCCAAAACCAGCCCAGTTCTTCCCCTCCCTCCACTGCATCCCAAAACCAGCCCAGCCTGTCTCTGCCTCACTAACCGGTTCTTCCTCTCACCCATCCCTTCCTCCCACCCCAAGCCGCACCCCCAGCTACCTACTAACCTCATCCCACCTCCTTGACCTGTCCGTCTTCCCTGGACTGACCTATCCCCTCCCTACCTCCCACCTACACTCTCTCCACCTATCTTCTTTACTCTCCATCTTCGGTCCGCCTCCCCCTCTCTCCCTATTTATTCCAGTTCCCTCTCCCCATCCCCCTCTCTGATGAAGGGTCTAGGCCCGAAACGTCAGCTTTTGTGCTCCTGAGATGCTGCTTGGCCTGCTGTGTTCATCCAGCCTCACATTTTATTATCTTGGATTCTCCAGCATCTGCAGTTCCCATTATCCCAGATTTATTGTAGTTGTTTACTTGCATTGAAAATTAGGAATGTCAGATATTCTACTTGAACCTGTCCCTTCCCTAGTCACCTCAGCATCGGTGTGACTTTGGCTAGTTACAACTATTGATTCCCCGTGCCGTGTTGCAAGTGTATTCGGTTCAGATGCAAATGATCATTTGGTCTCAAGTGATGCATATAGTTTAATAGTTGCCTCATTATTTGCCTTTCTTCTTCAAGTTTGTTGGAACTTGGAATCTAAACTTTCTTTGGGGTGTTGATGACATTGGAAAAGATTTACACCGAGTCAGTACACAATCGCAGCTTTCAACTTTTTTGATGCTACTAAACTCAAGGGATTTTGCTTTTTGTTTAAGTTACACCATGAGCTTACTGAAACCTGTAAAGTCTTTTCGCTATTCCTTGGCCAGTTATCCCTTGAGTCTTTCCTGTTTAATCCTTTCAAGTCATTGAGTAAGACTGAAGTCAAAATATGCCTTTCTAATCAGGAGTGAGAATTCTTGGTTGTGAAGAATATATAGGTTTTCGAGGATTTGGTGTCTCCTGCATTAGTGAGTCATTTGTAAATATATTTGGAATTAAGTGCAATGCCCCCAGGCGCTGCAGGTGAATTTCTGACTGTTGTATATGGTGTTATGTCAACCAAAACTCATTATCTAAAAACATTGTCGCATTTGCTCCTGTGTCTATCTTGAAAATTGTGAGATACTTATCGACAGAAATATTTACTTACCAAAATGTTTGCTCTGGATCACCAACTGCTCCCAGCAAATCTTTGGGTTTATATTTCATTAGAGACTGTTTTACCTGGTCTTCCTCCCTGTGCGTGTCTTTCTTTAGACTTTTGCTTTTCTGTAGATCTGTGCTGCTTTGGTAAGTTTTTTTTCTGGAAGTTACCTATTGATTTACAATAAAAGCATTATGTTTTAATAGCTGGACACTGCTCACGCTTATGAGGTTTCTTTGCTCCCCAAGCATTGGCAATGACTTGTGGTGTCCAATGTCTATCTAACCAATGCATTGGCTTATTGTTTGATTCTTTTGTCATTCTGAATCTTTTTCAATGCCAAATTTGATCTTCTGTCCTTTGATTTAGTCAGTTAGCTCAGTTGGTTGGACGGCTGATTTGCAATACAGCAATGCAAACAGCATAGGTTCAACACCATGCCAGCTAAAGTTATTGTGAATGTCCTGCCTTCTCAACCTCTCACCTTCCCTGAGGTGTGGTGACCCTCTGGTTAAACCAACAATAGTCGTCTCACCTTGAGTGAGAGAGTGAGACTATGGCAACTTCACTTTAGAATGAATGGGAATACATACTTACTCTGAGTCATTTGAGTATTGTTCACTATGTTGAGTGAGGCAAAATGTTGACGTGCAAAGCCCACATCTGAAATAAATATTGAGTCCTTTGTTATGTCAATGTGGGGAATAACATAACAATTTGATCCACTACCTTATGATTTGTTTATGTTGAAGCAGATTGTGCCAAGATTACAGGGGACGTAACAGTAAGTTTTTCAAGAGTTCACCTGTTATAAACCAAGCAGCAATATCAGGATTTGAAATCTCCTTACTTGTGGAACTGGCATGTGAACCCACATTCAAAGATCACGGGTCACCCCTCCAGCTCCCTCGCCTCACTTCTCAAGACACGTGAGCACGAAAAACGCTATATGAGAGAAGTTGAATTTTAATGCATTTTTAAAATTTTAAATTTAAAATGTTTTATAATATATTTTTACAAAGTTTATGTTTTTTTTGAAGGAAATAAAATCACTTATCTAAAAGTCCTGTGGTGAAAGAAGTGCTGGATTGTTTCAATTTCCTTCCTGAACAGACTGTCAAAGTCATTTGACAGAGTGTCTCATCAGCAGAACTTTCCAATAAGCACCAAGATAAGGCTAGGCCGGGAGTGTGAAGGGTCCTCTCCTCAGAATCTTCCTGCATGCCTGAAGTCACAACTTCTCTGTTGTGGAGGGGAATAAACTGCTTCCAGCCTTGTTTTGGAATGTGCTTTTGCAAAAAAGCACTGGAGAGCGATGCTGTGTTTTTTCTTGATGTTTAGTCTGAGCAGCTGCACATCATAGAACTCTATGTTTGATATATCTGCACAGAGGCTTGTATGCCATCTTTTATTTACATTTGCACAGTACATGGGCTCTGACCAGCCAGCTCCAAACCTGTCCCTAGACTGAGGAGATTCTCTGAATCTCCTGTTTATATCTGTCAGTCAGGGCTCCCTGAATGGCCCAGGTTAACAATCCCAGCCAAGGATCTCATGGTCAATGAGATCCACATGGCCTTGGTTCTGATCACTAAAGTGTTAGCGAGTTTTGAGAAGATTTGTAGCTCAGGTTGAGGTTCTGGATGTGAGTTTGCTCGCTGAGCTGGAAGGTTAGTTTTCAGACGTTTCATCACCATTCTAGGTAACATCATCAGTGAGCCTCCGACAAAGCACTGGTGTTATGTCCCGCTTTCTATTTATCTGGTTAGGTTTCCTTGGGTTGGTGATGTCATTTCATGTTCTCTAAAGTGTTCTACAGATTGCTCCCAGACATACTTTGAGATAAGCACCGACTGCAGATGGAGAACTATTGCTTTGGTGCAAGATGGCCTTTGGTCAGCCCAAACTCTACAGGCCTTCCAGTGCAAACAATAAGTGTTGCAGATTGGCACATTCCAAGGTCCAGAACTACATTGCTACACTGAGGAATGTAGTAGAGCTTGGCATAGCAGAGGAGCACCAGGAGACTAGAAACTGTATAGAATTCCCTGGGTTATGGACCTGACCTGGAATGTCCATCGTGACTGGCACTGACATTGAATAAAGTACATTTTTGGGAGGGAAAAATCACCTCCATCAGCCCAAAATTCAAAACTTCTTTTATCAGTGAGCTGCTTGTTACTGTTCATAGTCAATACTAATGGGCCCCAAATAAGCTTCTAGCAACAATTTTAAATGCATTTTTAGCTCCTTAACTTTCCCTGGCACTGGGAGTACATCATGATGCGGAGGGAGCACTCCATGGTCCTTGGCCTGCCTTCCATCAGAGGAGAAATATCGGACAATTATTAACCTGCTTCAGTCCTATTACAAATTGCATTTTGTAAATCAGCAAGAAAGCCTCTTGAAAGCGAACTAAACATTTGTCAGCAAATGGATAGAGGCTGACGTAAGGGGGTATTACCACCTTGCAGTGGAGATTTCTGTTTTGGTGATAATTAATACAGAATAATCCTTTACCAATGACAGCAGCTGAACCCAATCCAGTAATCTTCTTTCGAATCTGGCACAGATCAGCCCCAGTACTATTACTGATGCATTTGTACATTGCAATGTTAATATTGTTCCAGATAATCACAGTGCTTCAAACTATAAAATAAACCTGTGAGATTCATCATGAAGACAGAGAACTTACATGATGCCACTTTGCCAATTTGTTCCTTTTCTAAGTGCAATTAAATCACCCTGACAACCGGATTATTCCCTATAGCTGGTACATGTTTACATCTGACCATGTAATAACATTTATTATTTAAGCTTTCTCATAATTCTACCCCACTATTACTTGGGCATTTCTAAATTTAAAGCTCAGTCTAATTTTAAATTATCTAGCTGCCAGCCCTGGTCACATTGAACTAGATTTTATGTCCACATTTAATCACCTTTATAGCGGCATGAATTGAACTGACATGAATTGGATCACGTTCCAGTTAGACTTTCCAGCTTAAGCAAGCTTCATTTACTGCAACTTTTCTAATCTAAATCAATAAACTGACTGTATGCCATGTCATTGCAGAGCTATGACAGGAATTACAAATGGCTGGACACATGGCTAGAGGTGAGAGATTTCATGGTCAGATTGACTATTCATTTTATTTCATTAAATAAAATGCAAAAAGCATGTGATCCTGGAAGTGGTCTGCTATGGAGAATGTATCTTTGAGCAGCTCCAAGGTTGATGTATTTGATTGAGGTGAGGTTGAGAAGCACAGTGTCCATTCCTGGTCTGTCTGCTGCTCTGGAAAATGACCAACTGTGCCCAAACCTCTTGGAGTTCTTTGCATCTTGTGGGTCAGTTGTGGAGAAGAATCTTCCATCCTGTAAACCAAGAATTTTTGCTTAGATACATCATCCGTTTTCAGGCAAAACTTGTTCATGGTTTATAGGTACATACACATCCCATGAATTAACCTAAAGAAAATTGGAAACTCTAATGCCTTTGAAGGTCTCTGAAATTCTCTCCTTGCAAAAGTGTGAGAGCAGAGTCATAGAGATCGACAGCACAGGAAAAGGTCTTTTGCCCAGTGAGTCTGTGCCTGTTGAAAACAGCCACCTAATTAATCTAGTCCCTTAATTCTTAAATATTTTTAAGGCAGAGATGGATATATTCTCGTTAAACAAAGAACTGAAAGGTTATTGGGGCAGTCAGGAATGTGCATGTGTGGTTATAATCAGATTTTATTGAGAAGCAGTCTCACAGGCTGAATTGTCCTGCTCATCATTCACATGCTCATATATTTCCTACTTGTACAAACTTCCATTGTGAGATCAATGATTATTATCTTGTGTTCTGGAATGTAATTGACATACTATGAACTTTAAACTAGGAGCGAGAGTGTAAAGGTTTCATAAAATAAATCATATTTCTGCAGACAGAAGGAACGCAGTTACTTCAAGGGAAGATTGAATTAAAAATAAAAAGGAAAGCTACGGACAACACTCAAGTACAAAGGAAAACAGATACTGGAAAAACTGCATTTTCTAAAACATCAAGAACTGCCTCTTAAGTAGAAATGTTTGCATATATCTTAATCTTATTAGGAAATTGGAAAAGGTTAAGCAACAAGAATCATGGTCGTGCTTCAAGAAAAGATTTTCTGAAATGATATACCGGCCTTCGAAGACTTTAGGCCAAATGAAGTACTATTTTGTATAAACGTACTAAATTCGTAAATCATTTCACACCGAGAAAGATATCAGACCCATTAAAGAAGTCCAACTTCAGCAAGACTAGGATAACAGGGAATTTTCCTGTCATTAAGCCTCCAGAGTGGTGCTCTGAAATTATTCCAACACCTAAATCTAATGGTGCTGTTACATTTGTGTAGATTCACTGCAACTTAATAGAGACTGTAACAAGAGAATGTCAACCAATGTTGTCTCGATGAAACCTTGATTTAAGTTTTTAAACGTTGTCCATTGTGTTCACAAAACTTAATACAAACAGTGGTTTTTTGGACAGTCCCTTTATATAAGAAGTCAGCGTTACAGATAACCTTCATTACTTTGTTGAGAAGTTGTTATTACTGTTTCCCATTCCATATAGTATCAGCCCTGGACATTTTCCAAAGAACCATGTTGAACATTTTATATTGTCTCAAAGGAGTGGTATGGCATATGGATGCCACTTTATTCCATGGTGAATCAATTGAAAAATATGACCTGAGGTTTAGAGTTGTTGTGAGTATCCTCAAGAAGAAAGTCTGACCCTAAATGAAAAGTATGCATTCTTGAATCTCAAAAACATCTATTTGTTTCCTGAGATAGAAGGAACTGCAGATGCTGGAGAATCTGAGATAATAAGGTGTAGAGCTGGATGAACACAGCAGGCCAAGCAGCATCAGAGGAGCAGAAAGGTTGACGTTTTGGGCCTAGACCCTTCTTCAGAAATGGGACCGAAACTTCAGCCTTCCTGGTCTTCTGATGCTGCTTGGCCTGCAGTGTTCATCCAGCTCTACATCTTGTTATCTCTTATTTGTTTCCTGAGACGAATTATTAGTAGCAAAGACACCACGGCAGTCTCATTAAAGGCAAAAACCATTAGTATATTTCCAGTTCCTATTTTGGTCCAAGATCCCCAATCATTTTTTTGTCAGCTGGCAAAATCTCTGGCCAATATAGTGCAGGTTACTAAAACCTTTAAGACAATCATTAAGGAAAACACAAGTGCGGTTGTAGAATACACATCAGGAACAGGCATCTCAAAGTCATCAAAAGACTGTCTTTGCCAAGTATCTTAGTGTATTGTAACCATTCATTACTGACCACAATTGCAGCAGACACCTCACCTACAGGGTTTGGGGCAGTCCTTACTCAAAAACGGTCGGATGATGCCTTTTTCAGCGATATCCAAGTTCCACATTTGGATTGAAATGTAATCATGTACAAATGTCCTTTCCAGTCTGCCATAGCCATGTGATATGAAATATACTGCATTATCAAATAACTATAAACCAACTGGGGGCAACTTCTACGCACAGAGAATGGGTCATCTGTGGAATGAAGTGCCAGAGGAAATGGTAGGTGTAGGTGCAGTTACAACATTTTCGACAAATATATGAATAGAAAAAGGTTTAAAGGGACATGGAACAAACACAGGCAAATGGGACTAGTTCAGTTTGGGGAACTTGGTCAGCATGGACAAGTTGAACTAAAAGATGTGTTTCCGTGCTGTATGACCCTATGACTCTATAACATAAAGAAAAGTTCTCCCAGTTAGACTAATCAAACATACAACATATGATTTACATTAGGGCTTAAACAAGTGTGAGCTGTCCAAGAAGATCTGAGCAAACTTGTTTCCCTTCTATTTATCTGGATAGTCAACTCTCAATCTGATGAATAAATATTACTAATACCATTAATAATATAACAATATACAGTGCAATCAGTTTCAAAAATTTTGATGTAAATTACAAAGTAATCTACAAAAGGGTTAAAGATTAGGAGCTATTAGTGATGTTAGCATTTGAAGAAACACACTAAGGCTCCTTCTGCTATCTGCTGAAGTGCGAAGTGCTGTATCTGATCTCAGAGCAAGATTCAAATGGACAAGAGATTATAGGTGGAAAAGCCATTGATCTAAGCTGCCAGACACAAATGAGGTCAATACATCTGCAGAATAAATGTCGATGCAAATCCCCGACCGCAGCAAGAAGGAAGAACTGATGTGGAGGCATAGCCTGTGGACAAATCTCATTAAAAAATAATGGCAGCTGTAAATACGAGTGGAAGAGATTGGCTGTCACTAATTTCAGTCCATTTCCATGAAGATTGAGCGCCGTTAATCTCCATTCTGGTTGTGTCTGCATTTTAATGCTGAGAGGGGCTGCATGAAAGGGTCAGTCGCTTCTAAAATTAATTTGTCTCTGGGACTAATTTACAATCTATTTATGAGACATAATACACTACACAGGTCAAAGCAAGGGATTTTGTTCTTTTCATGCTCGGAATCAAGTTTTAACACATTCACTGGCATGGACCAATATTTTGGATTTTATTGGCTTGTGAAGCAAGTGTAGTAGAACTCAGAGATAGCAAGAACTGCAGACACTGGAGTCAGAGTCAATACAGTGTGAAACTGGAGGAACATGGCAGGCCAAGAAGTTATCAGAGGGTATAACTGCATCTGCACTTACCATTTCCTCTGGCACCTCATTCCACACATGACCTACTTGCAGTGGGTAAAGGTTGCACCCAGTTGGTTTATAGTTATTTGATAATGAAACATCGACTTTCCTGCTCCTCTGATGCCGCCTGACCTGCTGTGTTCCTTCAGCTCCACACTGAGTTGGCTGTAGTTGAACTCATTCTTCAATACAACCACAGATGCTAATGGCTTTTTTCAGAGAGGGAAAGATGAGGTGGGTTGGGAGTGTAATGTTGGCAGTGAGGGTGCCTCAGTGCTGTTCCACAACCTAATTTATTGAAACACTATCAGTATATTGACCATCTCTTGGCTTCTTTATCCCAGTTAAGCTCAATTTTACACTGCTCACAGAGGCCTCCTGAGCCATGTTCTTGTAGCCCATCTTAATTGCTTTCAATAAATTGAAAGGCCATACGGTGTTAGATGTGACACCTTCTGTGGAAAGTTCAATTGTTGAGTCCATTAATTGAGTTCTGAGCTAGATATTCTTCCATCAAATATTCGTGCTTGTTTGTCTTAGAAAGCCCCCCCATACTGTAATGTGTGTCTACATGCATTCTGAATACATTTTAACATTATTTATTAATATATGTTTTTATATTAGGGATGCTTCCCACACTAACAGGAAGGGCTGGTTAGGAAATCATTGACCAGCAGGATCAAATTTCACAATTTTCACATGGCCAGAAAATTAAAGACTGAATTGTTTTAATTTTAAAACTGATGCCTCCGTGCCAATTGCAATTGTGCTCTGCAATGGGTTTCAGAGAATCAGTAGGATTTGATAACGTCTTAGACATTTAGGGATTTATCTTTCTTTATATTGGGTTTTCTTGGAGATATTCTCACTGCAAAACCAAGCGAGATGTCTCACTGCATCTTACAAAATGCACCTCGTTAACCACCTACTCCACCCCTATGGTATTCCTTATATTAGATTCCAGCCCCATCTTACCACCCACTACTCCTGGCACAAAGCACCACTCATTGTATACCTGCCAATATCCAAATGGCACCTGTGCTTTTTTTTCCAAGGCCTGTTGTGCACTTGGACAAGCACTGTCAGTCCAGGGGGCCTCTGCACAGTTCCTAATGTTTGGCCCACAAAATTGGGAGTCCTGCTGGATGGGGTGCTGCAGACGGGGGACTCCATCTTCCCCAGGAACAGCAGTGGTTGCTATGACACCAGACCATGACAGCCTGGTCCAAGGTTGCCACACTGAGTTGGAGCAATCTTGTCTGCCTGGAGGAATGCATAGTAATGTAGGAAAAAGGTCCTTCTCCGCTACACCAGTGTAAATGCTACCATCATCTCTCCAATGCCGCATGCTCACTCTTTAGTGGCTGCTGTACTCAACTCCGACTAAAGCACTTGCTCTACCACTCTCATGTTGGCTGCAACATCTTTATTCATTCACTGTCACTTACCCCAGACCTCAACACCACTAACTCTACATGCTCTCTGCACTGCCTACTGACTCACGAAGAACACATTCCCAACTTCACCATGGATAACAGCTGTGCCATCCACTTCCATCTCATTCAACATTCGCTTCCCTCTCATTTGAAGAGGAAAACACAAAAGGAGTTCACAAAAGGGCAGAAACAGTCAAGATGGGCGGTGGGCAATCCAACATATGGTTTCTCACTCTTTGTGGACAGGATCTTGACGGTGACTGCTGAAAGTGACTGAGTGACTCTGACCAAACCTCACTGCACAGCTAAAACATTGAAAATGCAATGAGCTGCATCAGACTTCTTCTGAAAACATTGCTATAGCCCACATTGTTCAGATCCTTACATGATTCTGCCCTTAGCAAAAATATCAGACCATTCAGTTGTTTGATCATTCAATTAGATTATGCCTGATTTACACGCCTCTGTTCCATTTCCAACAAACCTGTCACTGAATAAAGATCAATCATCTCAGTTTTGAAACAACTCTATTGATCTAGCATTCATATCCATTTGGCAAGAGGGTTATATAGTTATACTGCCTTTTCCTGGTGAAATGCTTCCTGAGTTTACTCCTGAATGTCCCATTTTAACATAGTACACCTGTGTTTGGGGCTCCCCTACCACAGAAAATACTTTCTCTGTATCTAGTCCACTGGGAAGTTGAATCATTTTAAATAGTTTGACCCAATGCCATCAATCTTCTAAATTCAAGAGAATACATGCCATGTTTGTGCAACTCATCCTCATAAGGTAATCCTATAAACCTTCCATGTAAATCTAGTGAATCTGATCTGTACCACTGTCTGGATTGAGATATTGTTTCCTGAGATGTTTGGCTTAAACCTGAATGCAGTGCCATAGAAATCCAGAGTGCAAATGGAGGTAATATGGTCCATCAAGTCTGCACTGACCCTCTGAAGAGCATCACAATCATACTCATCCAATCCCTGTAACTCAGCATTTACCATGGCCAATTCACCTAGCCTGCTCATCCCTGGACACTACAGGACAATTCAGTATTGCCAAACCATCTAACCTACACAACTTTAGACTGTGGGAGGAAACCCACACAGACACGGGGAGAATGCGAACAGTTTTAATGAATCTGTTCAGAAATGTTACGACATTCCCCAGGAGCAGGCAGGTCTAGAAACAAGCCCCTGGGCACAGAGCTAGGGACATTACCGCTGTACCACAACAGCCTAAGAACTGAGGTTTCTGTTGGAAGCCAGCAACATCATCCAGAATGGGGAGCGAACCCATGACAGCAGGATGGGTACACCAAGTTCTAACCATCGGAGCTGAACACCCACAATTCGCTACCAGCCGACGTCTGACCAGGGCTTTCTATGTCTCATTTCTTTCTCTTGGTACTTTTACCCCATTGAGGCGAAAGGCCAGCACTCCATTCCATTCATCCTTTGGTTGACCTTTATGCCGCTGCACTAGTATTTGTTGATTTGTTTGCATGGAACCTAAGTTCCCTTATTTCCTCCACAATTCATTGTTTCTTACTATTCAAAAAAAATTTGGTTTAAACAATATTTATCACAAAACTCTTTGCAATCAATGAAGCATTGTTGAAGTGTAGTAAATCTTCCCAGTGAGGAAACACAGCAGTTGATTTGCAAAAGGCAAATTCTTCCAAGCAGCGATAATGGGAACTGCAGATGCTGGAGAATCCAAGATAACAAAGTGTGAAGCTGGATGAACACAGCAGGCCAAGCAGCATCTCAGGAGCACAAAAGCTGATGTTTCAGGCCTAGACCCTTCATCAGAGGGTCTGATGAAGGGTCTAGGTCCCAAACGTCAGCTTTTGTGCTCCTGAGATGCCACTTGGCCTGCTGTGTTCATCCAGCTCCACACTTTGTTATCTATTTCCAAGCAGCAATGTGTTTACGTCTTCTTATGATATTAAGGAATAATTATTGGTTAAGGCCAGTATCTCCACCGTTCTTTCTTGGTATTGAATCTGAAGGACATCACCTCTGACGTGGCAAACGCAGTCAAGTTGCCATAGCCCTATCAGACCTTAGGGTCCCCTTATTAGAGAGAAACAGCTGATGGTGATTCAACCTGAGAGCCACCAGACCTCAGTTGAGGGAGGAGGTTGAGAAGGAGAATACCTTTGTGGTAACCTCAGCCCAGTTGCGGGAATTCAACCCACACTGTTGATATCACACTGCTTCAAAAGCCACCTGACTAGCCAACTGCACTAAACTGATACCCATTTCCTCACTATTGCATTGATTTTTATGTTTAAGTCATGGTATGGGACCTAAACTGTCTTAATTAGAGGCAGCAGTTTTAATGACTAAAACACAATGAAAACAACTTTCTTCTTCTCTCGCGGGGATGACCTTATATTACATTACTACGAATGGCATTTATCGTGGTTTTATCCTCTCACTTTGTCCTTATACTGTCATAACATCCTTTTTGATCCCATATAGCTTACTGCCCTGTAATTTCTCAATAAAAGAATGCTCAAACTTCTGCCAGAAACTCACTGTGATTTTGATAATTAACACAGCTGAACCTATTGGGGAAATGCAAGGATTGCACTCAAGGCCCTTTTTTGGGCAGTCTAGAGGGAAACTTAACGATGGCAGTTGGTGAATACAGGAACTTTTCCTCCCTAACAGCATTGTGGGTTGACCTATAGTACGTGAACTGCAGCACTTCAAGAAGGCAGCTCACCACCACCTTCTCAAGAGCAACTAGGGATAGGCAATAAATGCTGACCTAGCCAGCGCATCTCAAAAAATTAAGAGCATTTCAGAGAAGGTTCATGAGACAAATAACTGCAATGGACAAAGTTATCCTGTGAGGAGAGATTGGACAAGTTTGTTTTATAATCCTTTGGAGTTTAGAGGAAAACAGCTGTGATTGAAACATTGAATATCCTGAAGGTCTTGACACAGGGTGGATCTGAAGAGAATGTTCCTTCTTGGAGAATATAGAACTAGGGACCTCAATTTAAAAATAAGGGGTCACCTGTTTGAGGTGAAATGAGGTCAAGACATTTCAAGAATTGAGTCTATGGAACTCTCTTCCTCAACAGTGGCTGAAATGGAGTATTTGAATATTTTTAATGTGGAGGTGAATAGATGAATTCTTGGTAAGCAAGAGGGTGAAAGGTTATAATGGGCTGGTGCAAAAATAGAGCTGAGGTTATAATCAGATCAGCTACAATCTTAGCAATTGGCAGAGAAAGCTCAAGGAGCTGAATGACCTCTACCAACTCAAATTTAAATGTTCATTTTTAGGCACAGTCTTTGTCAATTTCTTCCAAAAGGTAGCTGATGGCAAGGGATTTCTGTAGGAATTAAAATCTTTAATAACTGAAAGTTCTCCTTTTCCTCGTATAATGCTGAACTCGATGGAGATGAGCTGAGTGATTTGAGGTTTACTGGCCTTTATATGAATGAAAGTGGATCCTCCGGGGTATCTGAGATAAGACAATAGTCAAGACTGTAAAGAAAAGTCAAAAGTCTTTTTCTATGAATACAAAGGAAGGTAGATGGCTAGGCTCCTGATATTGGAGTCATGGGCCATCCCTCCAAATGTCATTCTCTGGAGATGCACCTAGTGTGTTTAGGGCTCTCTCCTGCCATACATTACTGAGGATCCCCTTGCTGATGCTGAAAACTCTGACAAAACTAAATTTGAAAGCACCGATAGGTGTTGTCATCACAATCATAACCATAGGATCTGAGGTACACTCACAAATAATGGATTCAACATTCAGGCTTCAGCTAAGAACTGGCAAGTTACCTCCACCCTTCGCAAATGCAATGTAATAGCTATTTTCAACTGCAAACAATCTGATCATCTTCACCTGACATTAAAAGGCAACACCATCATTATATCCTCCATTATCAACACCTTGGGTGTTACCATTAATCAGAAACTGGATTGGGCCAACCAGATAAATACTGTGCAAGAGAACATCAGAGGTTGGGAATTCCATGGCAAGTAACCTGACTTTCTAACACCCAAAGCCTGTCCAAATGGGAATAGTCATGTGTGAGATGGATTAATCTCAATTTATCTAAATTAGTGAAACGTCAACAACATTCAAGGAGCTTGCTGACAGCTCACTCACCACCTCAAACATCCTCTCTCTGCATCACAGGCACACAGGTGCAGCAGAGGGTGCTGAATACACGGTAGAAACTCACCATGTCTCCTTTGATAGCACCTTCTAAACACATAGCCACCTGAAAAGGCCAATACAGCAACTGCATGGGATCATCACAACTTGTATGTCCCCTCCAAATCAGAGACAAATTGACTGGAACATCTCATCCTTCCATTATGGTCACTGAGTCAAAAACCTGAAACTCCTGCCCTATAAACACTGTGGGCATCTCTATACTACAAGCAGGGCAGTGGCTCTAGAAGGTGGCTCACCAACATCTTCTCAAAGCAATTAGGCACGGGCATTTGCCTGCTTTGGGAAGCCCCTTAAAACCTTTCATTTTGACCAAGACTTCCGTCATCAGCATGAAGTGCACAATGTGCACGAAGACTTTCTTGTCTGAAAAAATACTTGGTTGTTGGGAAAGTGGGAAACACTGTTCTACCCTTAGATGGGGTGGAATTAAACTGTGCTTTATCAGAAAGAGGAAATTTCTGCAGAAGCATCTTCTGTCTGTTTTACAAAACCTTGTTTGGTGACATAAAAATTGAATGATGACAGCTTAAATAACATTGCAATTGCTTTCATGCTAATGGGTCTAGAATTAAAGATAATTATTTATTCTTAATTGCTTCATATATTTACAGTGAACATATTAGTACTTGCAGAATTTCACCCATTTCTTTAATTATGAAAATCTATTACAGTGTCTCTGAGAACTATGCAATCTTTGTTCCTTTATATTCATTATTTTTACCAATATATGGTTCATGTTAATGCTTTGATGCAGCTTTGTTGCAGCAGTCCCTACAATTTTAAACAATAGGCATGGGTGAGCTTCACAACACAGGATTCTGTGGTAAGATTGGGTCTACACTCAGCTAAGTAAACAGTAATAAGCTCCATTAAACATTACACTGCGCAGTACAGGTGAAAACCATGGTGGCATTAGAGAGAGACAACTGCTGGTGGTTTAACACAAGCATCACCACCTCTCAAGTGAGGGGAAAGGTTAAGAAGGAACATCTTTCATGATAACCTCAGCTGGTGCAGGAATTGAACCTACACTGTTGGCATCATTCTGTATTGCAAATCAACCATCCAGCCAAGTGAACTAATCAATCCTCCTGATCTGAGAGTGCTTCCCTGAGACCCTACACAGTGTATCCAGGTCGCACCTTGTTCTGACACCATCACTGTGATATGGTCCAACAATTAACACTGTATCACATCATACTATACACTCGCCCTCAAATCTTTCACTGTACCCCTTTATAATCATTTATAATCATTATAACTTAACCTTCAGTTTTTAGTTCTTAACACTTAAACACTAACCGTTTCCTCTTTATTCCCATTTCCCTTCCCCCTTTACCAGCCAAAAAGATATCATCCAATCATATTCCCAGCCCCTTCTGGGGATTTGTGGACTGATGAAGTCTCCTTAGCCGGGGAAAAAGAAATGGTAGCTTGAGATTCCAGCTCATATGATGATCAGAATGTAAAGGCAGTGGTACTGGTTGCATGAGCCTGAGGCTTGCTTAGAGTTGACAACAGCATCTCTGGATCAGTTTATCTTTATGGATAGCTGCGCTAACTTCAGAAATGGGGTCCTGACCTGAAACGTCAACTTTCCTGCTCCTTTGATGCTGCCTGGTCTGCTTTGTTTCTCGAGCTCCAGACTGTGCTATCTCTGACTCCAGCATCTGCAGTTTTTTGCTATCTCTGTACAGGTCTGACATATCATTTCTTGGTTACTCACCTTCCCGCGTAATGCAACTCTATTCGTCTGCATCTAGACCATCCTCTGAAAGAAATGATGGACAGACAAAGTTTATTTGTGGTGCAAGGGATTGAGTTTCACTGTTTAATGGACTGATATCAGCTTTGTCTACTGTTGTTGACTAACGATGATTCAGAGCGGATAAAACACTTCCATCACATGAGGACAATGACAATTAGGAATGGCATACAGACAGTCATTCACCTCTATTGTGGAGAATAGCAATCATCTATCTTCATACTGAAGCAGAATGGTTAGCTCAGTTGGCTGGATGGCTGCTTTGTGATGAAGTGTGATACCAACAGCAGGTGTTCAATTTCTGTTCAACTGGGTAAGTCACCACGAAGGTCCTGCCGTTACCTTGCCCTTACCCTCAGGGGTGGTGATTCTCAGCTTAAGCTCACCTCTAATGACAGAGGAATCCTATCGTCCTCTGTAAATATGGTGACTTGACACTGACTGGAATAGATCCTGAAGCTTAAAACTAGATGGTTCAAGGAGCTCATTGATTATCCATGGGGTAGAATTCAAAAGAACAGCCACTACATCTCTAATAGCCAAAACAGCCAGTGAACCTGAATAGGGCATGTATGAGAACATGGGCCTGGGATATAATAGCAATTCCAGAAACATGGCTGAGGGAGGGAATAGACAGGTATCTCAATGTTCCAGGGTTTAGATGCTATAGGAAGGATAGAAAGGGAGGCAAGAGAGAAGGGTATGTGGGATTTTTGATTAAGGGGAATATTACTGCTGCACTTAGAGAAGATATTTCTGAGAGATCATCCAGTAAAGCTATATTGCGTAGAACTCAGAAACGGGTAGGGAATGATCACCTTGCTGGCGTTGTGCTATAGATCTATAGGGTCCCCAATAGTCAGAGGAAAATTGAGGAACAAACAAGTAGAGATATCTCAGATACATGTAAGAATACTAGAATTGTAATAGTAGGTGATTTTAACTTTCCAAACATAGACTGGAACTACCATAGTGTTAAGGGCTTGAATGGTGAGGTATTTGTTAAATGTGTACAAGAAAATGTTCTTTATCAATATGTAGAGGTGTCTACTAGGGAGGGAACAAATCTTGAGCTTCTCTTAGGAAATAAGGTTGTGAAAGTGACTGAAATAATAGTGGGGTAGCACTTTGGGAACAGTGATCATAATTCTACTAGTTATCAAACAGTTATGGAAAAGGACAGACATTGTATAAAAGTTAAATTTCTTAATTGGAGCACAGCAAATTTTAATGATATAAGACAGGAACTTTCAACAGTTAGTTTGAGTGATGGATATCCCATGCACCACAAATAAACTTTGTCTATTCATCATCTCAGATTACAGATCAGTTCATAGTTAAAGGAATGATGACTGGCAAGTGGGAGGCTTTCAAATAGAAATAACGAGAGTTCAGAGGCGTTATGTTCCTGTAAGAGTGAAGATAAAGGCTGGTATGGGTAGGGAACAATAAATAAAGAAAGGTATTGAGGTTCTGATCAAGAAGGAGTCATGTGTTAAGTATTGACAAATTGGATCAAGTGAAATCTATTGAAGAGTATAAGGCGTAAAGGGGAATTCCTAAGAGATTCTACAAATATGTTAAGAGCAAAAAAGTAACTACAGAGAGAATAGGGCCCCTTAAAGACCAGCAAGGTCATCTATGTGTGAAACTACAGATCATGGGAGGGACAGTAAACGAATATTTCACATCAGTTTTTACAGTGGAGAAAGAAATGGAGACTAGGGAGCTTGGGGAAACAAACATTCATGCTTTGAAAACAGTGCACATGAGAGAAGAGGCAGTGCTGGAGGTCTTAAAAAACATAAATGTGGATAAATCGCCGAGTCCTGATCAAGTGTATCACAGGACATTGTGGAAAGAGATAGGATTTTCATGCAAGTGGAGAGGCAAGGAATGATTCGGGATAGTCAGCATGGCTTTGTGGAAGGGAAATCATGTCTCACAAACATAACTGAGTCTTTTGAGGATGTAATCAAAAAGATTGATGAGGACAGAGTGGTAGACATTGTTTAGTAAAGCCTTTGACAAGGTTCTGCATGGTAGACCAGTTAATAAAGTTAGATCACATGAGATTCAGGGAAAGCTTGCCAATTGGATATAAAATTAGTTTTGTGGTAGGAGGCAGAGTGTGGTTGGAGGTGGAAGGCTGTTTTCTGGACCGGAGGCCTGTGTCCAGCAGTGTTCCGTAGGGTTTGGTGCTGGGTCCACTTTTGTTTGGAATGTACAGAAATAATTTTGATGAGAATTTAGGAAACGTGGTTAGTAAGTTGGCAGATGACACCAAAATTGGTGGTATATTGGATAATGAAGAAGTTCATCCAAGATTGGTTATCTCAAGGAATCTTGATTGATTGGGTCAATGAGCTGGGGAGTGGCAGACGGAGATTAATTTGGATAAATGCAAGGTATTGTATTTTGGTGAACCAATCAAGAGCAGGACTTACACAGGTAATGATAGCACCCTGGGTAGTGTTGTCAAACAGAGAGACCTAGCGGTTCAGGTACATTGTTCTTTGAAAGCTGCATCACAGGTAGACAGGGTGGTTAAGAAGACATTTAGCATGCTTGCCTTCATTATTCAAACCATTGAGTATAGTGGTTGGGAAGTCATGTTGAGGTTGTACAGGACATTACTGAGGCCACTTTTGGAGTACTGTGTGCAATTCCAGACACCTTGCTGTCGGAGGGGTATTATTAAATTTGAGGGGGCTCAGAAAAGATTTATCAGGATGTTACAGGGACTGGATGGCTTGGGTTATAAGAATAGGCTGGGACTTTTTTCACTGGAGCATGGGAAGTTGAGAGGTGACCTTATAGAGATATATCAAATCATGACAGGCATAGATAAGGTGAATAGCAAAGGTCTTTCCCAAGGGTGGATGAGTTCAAAGCTGGCAGGAATACTTTTAAGGTGACAGGAGAAAGATTTGAAAGGAAACTGAGGGGCAACTTTTTCACAGAGGGTGGTTCATCTATGGAATGAACTGCCAGAGGAAGTGGCAGATGTAGGTATAGTTACAACATCTAAAAGACATTTGGATAAGTACATGAATAGGAAAGGTTTCAAGGACTATGAGCCAAATGCAAGGAAGAGGGACTAATTAAGTTTGAGAAACTTGGTTGGCACAGATGAGCTGGCCCGAAGGGTCTGTTTCCATGCTGTATGAGTCTATGGCTCAATGGGTCTGTTATCTCTGGGCACCAGAACTCTACATGTAATGTGTTATATCACACAGCAAGAATTCATGCTGCGTCTCAGCATTCTCAAATTTCTGGAGATTGACAGGACGTTGTAGTCTGTTCTTTACACTTTGTGCAGCTAACACTGTGCTGAAGTGGCCACTCTCACAGCTCTCTCAATAATAATAGTGACTCTGTGTGTTCCATCTTGTGCCTTCTGATGGTGGACTTTCCAAGTGCACTTTTATTTCCTATTTGTACTCTGCATGCACCTAAAACTTACTGCTGACAATTGAATTTTGAGCATGCTTCATTCTCTGTTACTATGAGCTTTTCCTTTCCCTTTAGACTCCTGCAAGGTCTGCAGTCTGACTCTGCAGCGCAGTGTAGCTCGGTGGCCTCACAGCCAGAAGCAGAATGAGAGACAGAGGGCAAATCCATTCTCAACAAGTAGGTATGAGTACACCAAATATTTTAATGGAACGACATGTAAACAGTGACACTATGATTCAGGTTTGCTGGGTTGCGTATGGCTTGAGAAATCCAACTGAGGGAAGGAAGCAAACAGTTTAATAATGAAATAAAGATCAAAGTCAAGGAAGTTGTATTCAAGATTTAGGCCCACAGCTGGCGTACTGTAGTCAATTTTAGACATCACAATTTATGAAGTATGTCAAATTCTTGCTCGGGTGCAGGGGGGATTTATTAGAATGGTTGCAGGGACTTCATTTATCTGGGGACTGGAGAAGCTTAGAGCAAAGACCTTTAAGAGGAAGTGTTCAAAATCATGAATGGCTTCGGTCAAGTGAGTAAGGTTGAAACTGTTTTCATTGGCAGAATAATTGGTAACAAGAGGATACACATTCAGGGCTAAAGAACCAAAGGCAACATGAGGAAACATTTAGTTTTGCACAGTGAGCTATTATGATCAGGAATGCACAGCCTGAAAGAGTAGTGGAAACAGATTTTAAACAAAATTTCAAAATGGAATTGGTTAAATATTTGAGGCAACAGAAAATATAGAGCTATGCTGGAAGAGCAGACAGTAAAACTACTTCGACTATTTGATGACCAGGTAATTTTGTAGAGCTAGATGCTCATCTCACACGAATTATGCATTTTGAAATGTTTTATCTTGGTTAAGGCTGCAGACAAATTGTTGCCTGCTATTAACAATTCATTTAATTGCTCTCTCCATTGTTACAGATCTTACCAACAAAACAAAATATGTGTTAAATTATTTATCAGCCAGATCTTATCATCATCTTTGTGCTTATCCTTCTCTTACAGTTGCTAAGCCTACTAAAATGGTAATGCAAAATTTTTAACATACTTGGACATGAAAGGGTTAAGCTATGCTTCACCACAGTCCCATGGAGACTGTTCTCTGATCTAAGTCATATCTGATCTTGCAGAGTTTACATTGACTGCCAGCCAGATTCCATCTGCATACCCGGTTGGATTAAATTACCAGCTCGCCAAAAGAAATCACTGAGCCCTGTCTTCTCCTTGCGGAAAGTGGCAAGAGACTCACATCAGGTGTTTGCACCAATTAAACCCAAATCTTCTGAAGCTGACTATTGAGATACACTACAACAGCAGGGAAAGAGGTACAGGCTTTAAGGTTCAAAGAGAAAACTAAGGCAGACATTTGGTGAGATGTGCTTAATGGAAGGATGTTGAGACACTAAGTTGGCATAGATATGATGGGATGAATGGCCTCCTCCTGCACCACAATGATCTGTGACTCACTGGAATGATTTCCAGAGGATGGGTTAAACCAGAATTCTGGGCTCACTTGGAAATTGCTTGATGCTAACATCTGAATTTCAGTGGTGTTCTGGAAAGATGAATTCATATGGGCTTTCATCTCTTAAAGCACTGCTGTCATTTTAGGGCTGAATTTAAATAGCCAGCAAAGTTTAAAGTCCCTGACTATGATGGCAGTTTTAGCATATCAAGGAAGAATTTTTCTTCTCCATTTGTTTCAATCTGACCAAACCATTCTCACTGTATTTTGTCTCACATGGGAGTGTTACTGAACTTTGTCACTGCATTCAGCAAGTACAGTCGATAGATGTTTCATGCTATTAACCATCAAACTAAATCAAGATAGCACTCCGCAGGGAGTCTGACATCATGATGAAACACTGCACAAATCTGGAGTTATGGTGTGCCAAGAGATTAGTGGGCAAATGCATTGACTGGTTGACATTGAGCTATGTTAAGTCAGGAATATTCTATGGTTTGACTTGGATGAGCTCTTCTGGGTGGTAGTGCTGGTGGAGACATTACATTTGGCTTCAATGCTGGTGCAGGGTAAAGGGAGAGGAGAATTTTAAAAAGATTCTTGCTCATCATTGGGCACACGCTGAAAAATGTACGTGAATATAGCATGAGGGCAGGTTCATTGCCTGGAAGCTCTTCATGGCTGACAACACTATCAATCGTTACTGCCAAGGCTTGCAAAATACCACTTGGGAAAAGTCCTGGTGGATGCTAATGCTGCTAATATTGTGCACGAGCCCAGGAGCTTACCATCTTCGGAAGACCAGGAGTGTGATTGATCTCATTACCACCAGATGGCAGAATGAGACAATGGTGGATTTTGTCTTGCTGACAGTCTGCAGTGACTGAGGACAGTGGCTGAGGAGAAAGGACTGAACAGAGATCCTACACAGCCCTGCTGCATCTAACCTCCCATATCGCAGTGATGCTCATTTAATTCATAAATTCAAATAAGCCTTTCAAACACAGGAACCTCTACTCTCTTAATCCAGTACGAAACCAGCCTAGCTATACACCACTGGGAAGAGAGGGAAGAAAGGTTGGCCAGAAACTGTCATGTGTATATAAAATGCTAAAAATTCAAGGTCCACATTGCATAGAAATTAAAATAAAATTGGACCTAACATTAGGAAACATAAATGTATAATTATTTTTGTTCTTATTATAGGTTCACAAGCAGTTGATGGCAGGTCACATCAAACACTTATGTGCTGATATTCCTTCCCTTATGAGGCAACCTATTATTTTCTCCAAATATGTTTCCAAAAATTCCTCCAGCAAGTAAAGAGTTAAATAATGTTACTGCTGCATTATACTCATTCCCCTCCCTGCAATATTGTATCACGCACTTATCAGCAGTCCCAGCACACTGTCAGTCTCTAAAGGCCAATTCTTCAAACTGCTGTCTGATTATGTCAGCCATAAACGTCTTTCAACTTAGAGCTATTTTCTGTTTAATAATCAAGTGCAAGCACATTTCTGACAAAAGGTAGGCTGAAGGTTTTATGATAGTGTTGTCATCTAGCTGGAAAATTAGGGGAGCACTAAGTGACATGCGCAATTTTGGTGTCTTACTCTGTTTTCTTATTTTGAAAGGGAATGGAAAAACCTTTTCTGAAATGCAACAAATGCAGAGATCCAGTTCAAACATTCCCTATTGGTTTTATTTCTTCCCCATCACAAGGATGAATAATAATATCTATTGAAATGTAATGTGATATGACATCTACAGGCCATGTGGCTGTGAAGCTCGGCATGCACAGGTCTGTCTTTTCCATTAACTTCCTATGCCAGTCTCCATTGTCATTCTAACTCAGTTTGCCTCCTTGGTTAAGGTTAGTCAGTTGTCTTCCAGACAACTAGCCATGCGTAGTGCTTTCTCTGGGGAGGGAGAGGGTCAGAGATTGACAGGGATTTTATTTCTGCTTCACAAAACATGCTGCCTTTCAGTCAACGAGAGGTGATATGAACAACACTCAAGGGATTTGCATGGACTAGGCTGCCCTATATTCCAGGCTGGAGATGCTGAATAATGAAAGTGAGGATTGAGAGAAAGATGAATGGTGAACAGCTTGCAACTAACATTCAAGTTTGATCTTGGAGACAGGTTTGGGTTTTGGATATGGCAGGAGCTGAAAACATTGACTGTGTATAACATTACGCAGTGGGTGGTGGGTATTCTTTAGCTTGGCTTTGGTCCAGATGGAGATGATGCTGCCACAATGGCACTGGATCAGAAACTCCAGTGTATTGATTTAGTAACACCCAACAGCAATATTTACTTAAGTTGGTCTATGGATTGCAAGGAACCTTGGAAGTCATACAGACATAGAGATGTTCAGTACGGAAATAGACCCTTCGGTCCAACTCATCCATGCTGGCTAGATAGCCTAAATAAATCTAGTTCCACTTGCCAACATTTGGCCCATATCCCTCTAATCTCTTCCTATTCAAGTACCCATCCAGATGCCCTTTAAATGTTGCAATTGTAAAGTGTTGTTTGACATTACTTCCAAAGTTCCATACCAATACAGTAATTACTGCTGCTAGGATTTGAGGAAATCAGTTCCAGCACTGAAAATGCCCCAAAAATGGAGCAGCTCCTACAGTTACAACTTTTTCCCATCCTCCATCATGGATTCCCCAGAATGATGGCACATCTTTAACATTATTATCCGTCTTGATGGTAGAGATTTTGGGCTTCTGTAAAAGTTTGTTTGATGAACTGCCAATTGTCCAATTGATCAGGTCTTACAGTCTGCCTTTGGCAGCTCTGATCCTCTTAATGCAGTGGGAGAATAAAAAAGAGGAGGAGATCGTTTGGTTCAACATACCTGTACTGTGGCTAGATCCATATTGGTTCTACGTTCTTCTAGCCTATTTCCCCTATAGCTTTACTGCCTTTTATTTAGTTATTCATCTTTCCTCTCCTCTCCCCCCCCCCCCCCCCCCCCCCGCCACAAAATGTCATGATTGATCTGGCTTGCATGTATGACAATACAGTCTGCAATTTAATAGTTGTTTACATGAATAAATGTATTCTAACCTGCAACTTTACACTCTAGTGTTTACTTTTATCCTTCTCAGTTAGCAATTTCTGAACCACCAAATGTAACATCTCACAATTTACCCTAAACGCTTGCAGAATTTTAAACACCTTTTATGTCCTCCATTAATCTCAGGTGACGATGATCTAGGGATAGAGATATGGAGAGCAGGACCAAAGGATAGACTTCTGAGGACCAATCTCCTGGGAAGGAGTCACAGAATTCCTAGTGTAGAAGCAGGCCCTACAGCCTATTAAGTCCCACGTTGACTCTCTGAACAGCATCGGTCCTCTACCCCATCCCTATTACCCTCACGGTGAATCCATCTAACCTGCACATCTTTGGACTGTGGAAAGAAACCAGAGCACCCAAAGGAAACCGACACAGACATGCAGAGAATGCGCAGACATTACTCAGTCATCAGAGGGTGGAACTGAACCCGGGTCCCTAGCGCTGTGAGGCAGCAGTGCTAACTACTGAGCCACCGTGCTACCCAATAGCATAGAATGCAACAATCTCTACAGTGCAGAAGCTGACCATTTGGCCCATTGAGTCCACACCACCCCTCCAAAGAGCATCCCAACCAGATGCACCTCCATCCATATAACCCTGTACTTCCCATGGCTAACTCACCTAACCTGCACATTCCTGGATGCTATGAACAATTTAGCATGGCCGATTCAACTAACCTGCAAATGTTTGGTCTGTCGGAGAAAACTCACACGGATAAGGGGAGAATGTACAACTCCACACAGATCGTTGCCTGAGGGTGGAATTGAACCCGGTCCCTGGGTAAAGTCAGAGCACAATAACAAGCTTTAAAAGGTTTTTGTTGAAGATTAGGAAAGTTACTGAAGGAGGAGGAGGTTACTGTTATAGTGTGAACTGTTCCATGGGTAATTTTACCATTTGCTATTATTTCTCTTCCCTATTGTTTGTTAAATTTTTCCCAAGTGAAAGCAAAGGAATGGCCCCTGGCAGCAACGTGTAGCACTGCCAAGACATGGTATCATGCAGTTCGAAAGGTCTACAGCACAGAAAATGCCCTTCAATCCTTTGAGTCTGACTTGGCCAGAAGCAACCACCTAGCTAGTCTGATCTCATTTCACAACAGTTGGCTCAGAGCCTTGTGTGCCTGGGCATCACAAATGCAAATCCAAATGCTTCCTCAATATTATGAGGATTTCTGATTCTAACATCCTTACAAGCAGAGAGTTCCAGGTTCCTCACCATCCTCTGGGTGGAAAGAAAATCTTCTAAACACTCTGCCCTTAAATCTATATCCCCACTCATTCATTTCTCCATCTAGGGGAAATCTTTCTTCTTGTCTAATCTTTATATGTAATCTTTATATTTAATTCTATGAATCTCAATCATATCCCCTCTCAATCTCCTCTAAAGGAAAATAATCATATTCTGTGCAATCTCTTCATAACAAAAACTCTCTAGTCCAGCCAACATCCTGGTAAATTTCTGCACCCTCTCCAGTGCGATCACATCCCTCTTAGAATGTAGATTCCAGCACTGCACACAATGCTCCAGCTGTGGTCTAAGCAGCATTTTATACAGTCCCAGTACCACCTCTCTGCTTTTAAACTCCACGCCTCGGCTAATAAAGGCAGGTATGCCATATGCCTTCTCACCCACTTTATCTACCTGTTCCACTACAGGTGCTCCACAGGGTTGTACTATGCGTCATGTATTCCCTTGCCTTGTTTGTCCTGCCTAAATGCATCACTTGACATGACTGAATTCCATTTGTCACTGGCCAGCCCATCTCTATCCTATAATCTAAGGCTGAGCCAGGTCCAGAATAACTTGCCAATTTGTTTCTCCACCCAAGCTTTACTATGCTGTCCCTAGTACAGTACCATTTCTCCTCCTTCATCCCATCTTCCCAAAGTGTTCTTTTCACCTCTTAGTTATCGGATGGGCTAAGGGTCCGGTAATAGTTGTGTGCCATTGGAAATAAGAAAAAAGAATTTTAACAAATGAAAAAGCAAAATAAGCAATGTTTCATGGTTTGGAATCTCAATTCTTAAAAATTCACAGGATTCACATTTTTTTTCGCCATTAATTGCCTTTGCGAAGTCACCTCCATGGATTATTGCAGTCCACCCAGTATTGGTACAGAACAATTAAGGAGGGAGATGAAGGATTTATGCCAGTTACAGGGAGGGAACAGTGATATCACAGAATCCGTACAGTGTGGAAACAGGCCATTCAGCCCAACACATTCACATCGATTCTCCAAAGGGCATTCCAACCAGACTCACCTCCCTACCCTATGCCTGTAACCCTGCATTACCTGTGGCCAATCCACCTAATGTGAGAAGAAACTGGAGGAAACCCACACACATCACGAACCTTTCGCAGCACTGCTCCTTCATCAGGTGAAGTGGCTTCGTTACTTTACCTGACGAAGGAGCAGCGCTCCAAAAGCTTGGGATTTCAAATAAACCAGTTGAATGATAATACGGCATCATGTGACTTCTGACTTTGTCCAGCCCAGTCCAATGCCAGCATCACCACATCATATTTACCAAAGAAAGAATGTATATTTTTGTAAATATCATATATTTCATCACCCAGTATTTAAGGCCACAAGATGGAAAGGCAAAAGTAGACCATTCAGCCTATGGAATCTGTTTTATCCTTCAACAAGATTATGGCTGATCAGGTAGTTCTCAACTCTGCTTTCCTACTTTTTTTCCAATAACACTTATTCACTTACTGGTCAAAAATCTTTCCATCTCAGCTTTCACTATACCTAATAAACCATGCGTCATCTACCGTCTGCAGCAAAAATTTCCACAGATACCCTCAGAGAAGAAATTCCTCCTCATCTCTGTCTTAAATGAACAACTCCTTTACTCTGGGATCATTTCATCCTAGGCTCTCCCACAATGGAAAGCAATCTCTCTATATCTACTCTGTCAAGCCCCTAAGAAGCATGTCTAACCATTTCAAGTATGTTTCAAATTTTAATCCAGCAAAGTGCAAGACTAAAATTGAATAAGAATTGGAATGGGCAATACTCTTGAGGGGTGGAATATTGGCTTGTATTCTGAGATTTGTGTTATAGATAATGAGTGCACATTCTGATGTTAACAAATCAATCCTTTCACATCATTAAACGCAAAAGCATTAGGCTTTAATTCAACAAGATTACTTTGGAAATCCTGCTGACATTTTGTAACTTGGCAGATACTTCCTTGGAAAACAGGGCTGTATGGTTCAAACCCGAAAGAGTGGTGGCTGCATCCGACTCTCTGCAGAGTCAAGTTTGGGAGCTCTGCGTGGGGACAATCACATGCACAGCCTTCACTGGAGCTGGTTATGCACAGCATTGAAATACTGCACCAACACATACACCAACAAGTATGCCAACAGTACAGCATACTGGTTTCGTCTGTTCTAGTTTTTTTTCTGTAGAATTAATCATTTAAAATCTCCAGCATTAATATTGAGTATGTATTATTTTCTGAAGAAGCCAAACCATAAAACATGACAGTCTGGTACACAGTCTAAAGGACATTGTGTACTCTGTGGATCTAACAAAATATTGTCTTTATAACCACCTCTTGACCTCTCTTTGTTGTGTCCCTCTGCAATACATCATTTATGTGGGAATCAGTCAGTTTTATAATGTATTGCATTTCTGAGTATCATAGCACCTCTTGCTGGTCTATTGCTGGTACTATCAAATACAAAAGCTCGTTTCTCTTTTCTTTCATCAGTCTATCTCTGTTTTATCTATGTTTCATCTATCTCTTTATCGATCATATGCCTATCTTTTTTTCTTTGATCTATGAATTTATCTATGTGTTACTTCCTGCTATTATCCCTTCACAGGAACATAGGAATTCCACAGTAGGCTACATAGCACCTCGAGCATATTGCAGCATTCAAAGAGTGATACGTTCAAACAACACGGAAGCAGATCCTTGGGTCAAACCAGTCCATGCTGACTATAATCCCAAACTAAACTAGTCGGATCTGCCTGCGCTTGGCCCCTATCCCTCCAAACATTTCTTATTCATTCTACACATGAACCACCGTCTGCATAAAACCGTTGCCCCACATGTCCTTTCTAAATCTTTCTCCTCTCATCTTAAAAATGTGCTCCCTAGTCTTGAAATCCCCCACCCTAGGGAAAAGACATCGGCATTCAACAGGATTATGATCAAGCTGTGGCCGTAACCTATATTTACCCTACTTCTTCTAATAAATTGAGCTGACTTCAATCTATCAACAGCAGATTTAATATTTACAATTGATCGAGCATCAACTTGAATTTGTTGCACAAAGTTCCATATTTCTGTCAGGTCCCTCAACTCGTTATTGAGTGTTTTTGAATGAGGGATGTACCACCATCCTATCCCATCCCAGGGATCTGCAGACAACCCTTACAAATTTTATTCTTGTGTTTCCCACAAGGTGAGCCCCTCACCTGCAACTGGTTGAATCCCAGGATGAAGGCCTGAAGTGAGCATTCATTGGTCATTTTAGTGGCTCAATTGTTGGCAGGGCAGCGAGATTGTGCATTTTCCTATAGTGTGAACTCCCACTCCTCCCTGATCCCTACTCTACCCTGCCTCTCTTCTTACATGTGAAGTGGGGCTTGTCAACAATACTGGGCTCTGAGTGGGTGCACTACCGGCAGCTGCCACTGCTCTCCCAGTGGTGCTTCTGACCAGCTGCTGACTGGTTGGCATCTATTGGAGTGGGTGTGGGTGGGGCTAGGGAGATTTCCAATGCAGGGGAGACCTTGACTGCAGGGCAGACCTCCCACTGGCTGGTGACATGTAATTAATCCAGCAGGCCATTCTGAAAAGATGCTGAGCTCTCAGGAATACTGAGATACAGGCTACTAGACTAGGTGGGATTGAGGAAGGAAGGTATTAGAAGTCCTTCAGAAGGTGAAGATAGATAAGTCCCCTGGGCCGGATGGGATTTATCCTCGGATCCTCTGGGAAGCCAGGGAGGAGATTGCCGAGCCTTTGGCATTGATCTTTAACTCGTCATTGTCTATAGGAATTGTGCCAGATGACTGGAGGATAGCAAATGTGGTTCCCCTGTTCGAGAAGGGGACTAGAGACAACCCTGGTAATTATAGGCCAGTGAGCCTTACCTCGGTTGTTAGTAAAATTTTGGAAAAGGTTATAAGGGGTAGGATTTATAATCATCTAGAAAAGAATAAATTGATTAGGGATAGTCAGCACGGTTTTGTGAAGGGAAGGTCGTGCCTCACAAACCTTATTGAGTTCTTTGAGAAGGTGAACAAACAGGTAGATGAGAGTAAACCGGTTGATGTGGTGTATATGGATTTCAGCAAGGCATTCGATAACGTTCCCCACAATAGGCTATTGTACAAAATGTGGAGGAATGGGATTGTGGGAGATACAGCAGTTTGGATTGGAAATTGGCTTCCTGAAAGGAGACAGAGGGTGGTAGTTGATGGGAAATGTTCATCCTGGAGAGCAGTTACTAGTGGTGTACCGCAAGGGTCAGTGTTGGGTCCACTGCTGTTTGTCATTTTTATAAATGACCTGGATGAGGGCGTAGAAGGATGGGTTAGTAAATTTGCAGACGACACTAAGGTCGGTGGAGTTGTGGATAGTGACGAAGGATGCTGTAGGTTGCAGAGAGACATAGATAAGCTGCAGAGCTGGGCTGAAAGGTGGCAAATGGAGTTTAATGCAGACAAGTGTGAGGTGATGCACTTTGGTAGGAGTAACCGGAAGGCAAAGTACAGGGCTAATGGTAAGATTCTTAGCAGTGTAGATGAGCAGAGAGATCTCGGTGACCATGTACACAGATCCTTGAAAGTTGCCACCCAGGTTGACAGGGCTGTTAAGAAGGCATACAGTGTTTTAGCTTTTATTAACAGAGGGATCGAGTTCTGGAACCATGAGGTTATGGTGAAGCTGTACAAAACTCTGGTGCGGCCGCACTTGGAGTATTGTGTACAGTTCTGGTCACCGCATTATAAGAAGGATGTGGAAGCTTTGGAAAGGGTCCAGAGGAGATTTACTAGGATGTTGCCTGGTATGGAGGGAAGGTCTTACGAGGAAAGGCTGAGGGACTTGAGGCTGTTTTCATTAGAGAGAAGAAGGTTGAGAGGTGACTTAATTGAAACATATAAAATAATCAGAGAGTTAGATAGGGTGGATAGGGAGAGCCTTTTTCCTAGGATGGTGACAGCGAGCACAAGGGGGCATAGCTTTAAATTGAGGGGTGAAAGATATAGGACAGATGTCAGAGGTGGTTTCTTTACTCAGAGAGTAGTAAGGGACTGGAACGCTTTGCCTGCAACGGTAATAGATGCGCCAACTTTAGGTACATTTAAGTCGTCATTGGACAAGCATATGGACGTACATGGAATAGTGTAGGTTAGATGGGCTTGAGATCGGTATGACAGGTCGGCACAACATCGAGGGCCGAAGGGCCTGTACTGTGCTGTAATGTTCTATGTTCTATGTTCTAATAATAGTGAGAAGATGGCTAAAATCCAACAGGTTGAAAGCCCAGAAAATTTCATCCCTTCACAGATTGTGGGAATGTGTTGGCACAGTGGTAATGTTACTGAGCTAGCAATGCAGAACCACCTGGCTATAGTTTCAGAAATCTGGGTTCAAATACCACCATGATTACATACTGAATTTTTAATTCATTATAAAATTTGGCCTAATGACGACTAAGTAACCATTGCTGACTGTCATAAAAACCCATATGGTTCATTAATATCATTTCAAGAAGACCTTTATGTGACTCCAGTTCTGAGCCAATTTGGTTGACTCTTAGGCGCCCTCTGAGCAATTCAGGTGGACAATACATGCCAATGATGCCCATTTTCCAGGACCGAAAACAAATTCTACTTCAACTGCACTATTACAATCACAGGACAAGTTTAACATTCTCGGCATCAATATTTAACATATATTTAACTGAAAGTCCCCACAGATTGAAAGAGCAGCAGAATCGCTGAAACACACCATGATACATCGACAACACTTCTAGAAACCCATTAAAATGACATGAAATTTACTTCACCATAGAAACAATACCACTTCAAGCTTAACACTGATACTGTGCAGTTTATTCGCCAGTACTGTCAAACAGGCTGTGCATAGGACAGCTTCTGTCTGGGAAGGTTTGCCAAGGTAACATGGGTCATTCTACAGCACTCCTTAGTGGCAAACGTCCAAATATTTACTTTGTCCGAAACAGGTCTTAATCTGTTTCTTTCCCTCCAATTATTGCTCCGAGGGACATTTGCATCATGTAATAATATTTTATAACTTATTTCTACAAGTCTAAGATTGTGTCTGGGACTCTGCAAACTAACAAAGGCAACTTGTTGGTTACATTTTGAAGACAGCTGCTGGCATGCAGCTTCCTGCTTTCATTTCCAACTCTACTATGCCAACTGAAACAAGCGAAACATTGGCATGAGACAGAGGCAAATAAAACGCATCCTATTTAATGGGAAATTTTAGGCTCCAGGCAACAGCAAATTAATGTTATCTTCCATTATGGATAATTTATTTCTTATTTGTTTGTGCTGGTGATTTGAGTTTAAGGAGGATTGTTTTACAGGACAGTCGTCAGCAGCCATTTTATGTCTTCTGTCATGGAATGGTGTTTATAATCTGGGTGGAGGACCATCGAAACGGCGACAACAATGTTTAAAAGAAACAAACACTTATGAAGTTGCCATCTGCTGTTGGAATTTCGGTTCCTGGCACTTCATTGGGAAAGAAGTAAATTTCAGATTGGCTTTGTGGGCAAGGTACCTGATTTATGGGGCTGTGTGTCAGCGAAGGTTATCATTTGCCAACTTTTAAAGGGATTTGCATTTGTATCATTTGCTGAGAGGGAAACTGAGAGCTATCAAGAACTCAACTGTCATTAAAAAAAAACTTAGGGGAGGGAATTTGAGATGAGAAATTGTTGTTCAGCAAGTGGTGCCAGTGTATTGTATTCCTCTAACCAGTACTTCAATAGAGGTATTATCTTGTTTGTGTACCAGTAATTTCCATCCTTAAGTACTTTGATTGTCATGAGAAGACATTTCTTCACCCAGAGAACGGTGGGTCAGTGGAGTTTTCAGCCACAGAAAGTGGCTGAGGCCAAAACATTGAAAGCAAGAAGGAATAATATACAGGTCTCAGGGCTGAAGGGATCAAAGGATATGAAGGAGAAAATGGAAACGGAGACTGAGTTGGATATACAGCCACGATTGCATTGAATGGTAGAATTGGCTCAAAGGGCCGAATGGCCTACTCCTGCTCTTATTTTCTATGTTTCTAATGTAGGTGAATAACAAGTGATGATGGAGATGAAAGGCAAGATGCAGAGGCTATGACAGAGGAGATGAGTTGAGTGAGGAGGGAGATTAAGGACTACAAACAAAAGTCATCCACATGGACAAAGGAGGCTTGAAGTGCGCAAAGTCTGTTTCTCACCTCCAACTTGTTTTGTTCAAAAGTATCCAATTATTTGGAACTGGAAACAGAAAGTCTGAAAACAGGAAGTTATGCACATGATTTTGTACTTAACAATTCTTCGGTAAAAATGTAAATAAATGAAAGTTGCTGAAAAGACCCACCATGAGAACTAACCTCTCTTCAAGATAATAAGCCACCCTACTGGTGCTCAAAAGATCACCCTGGTGGTCAGAAAAGGGACAAACATTCATTCATGTAATTTTTTTACACTTTGCAGAAATGTTTTCGGCATGTCACCAAAGTCACACATACTCAAGGATTTCCTTTGAATACAGCGACTGCTGTTAGTCCAAAGTATTGATCATTTTTCATACAGCAAGTTCCCACAGCCAACAAATAAATGATTGGCTTGTAAGTTTATTTCTTGCGGTGTTAGTAGGGTAAGGTTTGGGCTATTTACAGAGCATCAATATTGAACATAGAATCCCTACATTGTGCAAGCAGGCCATTCAGCCCATCAAAACAACACCAACTGTCTGAAGAACATCCCACCCTGACTCACCTGACTACTCTAACCCTGCATTTACCTTGGCTACCCAACTTAGCCTGCACGTTGGGAAATTTTAGTATGGCCAATCCACTTTACCTGTACAGGTTTGGACTGTTGGGAGGACAGAGAGAGAATCTGCAACTCCACATAGTCAGTCGCCTGAGGTGAACTCTAACCTGGTGACGTGAGACAGCAGTGCTAACCACTTAGCCACTGTGCCACCCTGATGAAATTCAGCATGTCTGGCAGTATCTGTGGAGAAAGAAACTGATTTAACATATTGAATCCAGTTTAAATCGTCGTCAGAATTCAGATGGGAACTCAGTTTAAGTTCTCCACTGCAGGACAGTGCATCAGTCAAGTCGCATTCTCTCTATACTCCAGTAGGTAATGTACTGAATTCCTGCAATACAGCTTAAATCTATAACCATGTGATGAGAAAGCATTTTCAATTAAAGGTTAGATGACATGCAACAGGATAATAAACACTTTGAAAAGATCCTAAAAACAACAATAGCTTGTTTTTGCCTCCAGTTTGGACAATAGGTTGCTTCTTGAACTGCCTAGCCAGTCGGCAAACAGTAATTCAAGAATATATTGTTCCAAAGCAATGATTGCAAACAACATCAAGAACCCTTAAACCACTCCCTTTATCCTATGTCTGAATCTAATTCAAGGAAATGCACTGCCTGGAACATGTGGTGGAGGCAAGTTCAATGTGAAGCATTGAAGAGGTCATTAGATGATTATCTGAATAAAAATAATGTGTGGGGGAAACAACAGGAGATTGGCACTTTGGTAATGAAACTCATTTCAAGAGTTGGTGCCAGCACAGCGGGCTGAATGGCCTCCTGCTGCACTGTAAAAACATTGCGATTCTGTAAATTGGTGAGCTCTTTAAAGACAGTAGCTAGTAGATTTGGTATATGTATGGCTGAGTCATGAGAATAACTTTCACTTTAAAAGCTGTTTGTATGGGTCATGCTAAAACTGTCTTGAGGTCTTTTTTCACCTACCTGGGGACAAAACATTATCAAAAGGGTTTTGGACCTTTTTATAAGTTGCATGGGTTTTGGAATTCAAAATTAAGGAAGTGATGCTTCAGTATTTGGGAGCCTTGTTCATCTGTACTGCTTGTAGTTCAGTTTTGACGCTACATCCCAGGAAACAGATATTGGGCTTCGGTGGAGTACAGAATGATCCCATGGCTCAAAGGGTTAAATTATGAACAGAACATCATTTTGACTGGGGGAGCTGACTCAATGTGCTGAATGCCCCACACCAACGCCTGCCCCCTCCATTTTCCACATTTTTAAGTTACACAAAACTTGCCTTTTATTCTTGCAAAATTTGCAAAGTTGAGGTGTGATTTAAAATGATCAAATGAATTTGATAGCATATGCACAAGAAATGGTCTTCTCTGTGGAAATAAAAACAGACAACATTAAAATTAGAGTGAAGCAAAGAAGCACTTGACTTAATTCCCTTCGCAAATTTCTTATTAAGTCTTTGCAATGACGTTGATCATTAGTCCAACTGAAGTAGGAATTTTTTAATGTTTTCATTCATGGGATGTGAGGGTGTTGCTGATCAGGCAGCATTTATTGTCCATCCCTAATTGCCCAGAAGGCAGTTAAGAGTCAACCACATTGCTGTGGTTCCGGAATCACATGTAGGCCAGACCAGGTAAGGATGGCAGTTTCATTCCCTAAAAGGACATAGTGAACAAGACAGGTTTTTCCAACAATTGACAATGGATTCAGAGTCATCACTAGATTCTTAATTCCTGATTTTTGTTGAATTCTGTAAAGCATCTATGACAGTGAAGCAAAGTTGATACTTGATGTTGATAACTCTTCCAGTGAAAGCTGGTGACCTGAAACATCATCTCTCTTTGTCTGTCCACATATACTGTCTGACCTGCACAGCATTTCCAGCAATGTCTGCTTTTACCAGCATCTCTGCTATTTTGCTTTCGCTCTTGCTTGTAACACAGTAAATTCCTGGTTATCCAGCATCTATGGTGAATGGTTACATGAATCAGCAGTTGTGTGAAAAACACTCTATAGAAACCTAACACAGTAGATGCTAGTATTCTTTGAAAAAAAATCTTAAATCTAGATGTACGTGCAACTTACTTGAACACAGGAAAAGTACTGTGATTGCTAGAAACTGAAGAAAACACAGAAAGCTGGAGAAACTGAACAGGTCTGGTAGCATCTGTGGAAAGAGAAACAAGAGCTAATGTTTCAAGTTTGGTACAACTCTTCTTCATGCTTCTTGGGCTGGAATTATTAACTCTGTTTCTCTCTTCAAATAGTAGAGGGCAGTAGAGGTGAAAAAATTCATCTTTTTAAAAGTATTTGGATGAGCTTTTGAAATGTCACAACATTCAAGTCTATGGGCTAAGGGCTGGAAATCGGGATTAGTGTCGATAGGTCAGCACAGATGCAATGGGATGAAGGGTCTCTTCTTTGATCTATGACATTGCACAAGGCCCTCTTTAAAATGCAGAGTTACCAATGTGGGTAGTTAAACCAACACCACTTAAACTCGAAAATTATGAGAAGTTACATTGAGATTCCAGCAGATGTCACTGGAGGCCACAAATTTCTTGAATGTTGCATTTTCAGGCTACAGTTGGCTGAGTGATACAATTTATCATTCTATCATGGTTATGTGATCATACAAAATTCTCAGGAATGTGATATTCTCATAGGCTGCAAAGTTTCCAGGTGGTTACTGTGACTGGAATTTGAGAATATAATAAAATCCCAGGCCCTTGTGCACAGTGGAGTTAGTCTCATCCATACTTCAGCTGCCTGTGATTGTCACTGAAGCCATTAAACTATATTGATGTGTGTCATACCTCACAGCATTGCACTTTGGAAAAAGGCACGATCTTTGAGATTACAGGCGTGCATTAGTCTTGGTTCAGTTACAGCCGCTGAACAGGTTTCAGAAATCGAAAGGGCTGGACACACAGAAGCTCATGACAGCTTCTGGGTGAGAACAGGGAGATACTATCCGGAGTGAGGACTGTCAAACTGCTTCTTTCAGGCCAATTTTCACCCAGCAAGTTTAAAGCGTTTAAGACAAACACAGAGCAATCTTAAATTTGTATTTGAAAGTTTCACACAATATTGAAAATGAAAATTCTAATTATAATCTTCCAATAAAGTCACCATCTAGTAAATGTAGTACACATAATAATGAAGTCAAGAATTGTTTCAGGCATTCAGGCAGCTAATGTGTGGACTAATAGGTAAATTAGAGAGATTATCAGAAGATTTCAGATAACACAAAACTCCACAATGCCAGTGTTGTATATTGAAGAGGAACTAAAAAAGGGATTCAGACATCAAGATGGTCAAACCACATGTTTTATGATGCGCTGGCAGACTCATTTGACCAATTTCACAGGTCACCCCCTTAAAAATTTTTTTTAAGGGAACAGTTTATGGTTGGACCAACAATGCGATAGTATAAACAGATAAATCTTTAGGAATGTGCACACACGGCTGAAAAACAACGGACTCTTTTCATTCTTCTAAAACCTGCTCAACAACTGGTTTGCAAACACCTTATCCTCAAGAATCTGATCTGTGTGCAGGTTTTGGTCTTTTGGAATGTCTGGTTTAAACATAGAATATAGGAACAGGAGTAGTCTATTGAGACCTTTGAGCCTAGTCTGCCATTCAATGTGATCATGGCTGATCATCCAACTCGGTTCTCCCCACACCCTTTGATTTCTTTAGACCTAAGCACTATATTTGCATCTTTCTTGAAAGTTTTCCATGATTTAACCCCAACAGTTCCCGATGGCAGAAAATTCCACAGGCCCACCACTGTCTGGGTGAAGAAATTCCCCATCACTGTCCTACTTCTTATCCTTAGACTGTGACCCCTGATACCCCAGTCACTGAGAACACCCTTCCTTGCACAGACCCTGGCTAATCCTGTTAGAATTTTATAGCATTCTATGAGAACCACCCCTCCCCTACCCCAAAATTCTTCTAAACTCCAGTGAATATAGTCCACTGTGATCCAATCTCTCCCAGTAATTCAGTCCCACCACCCAGGAATCAATCTGGTAAACTGTGTAGTCCCTCAGTTGCCAAAACATCCTTCTTCGATTCATTTCAGGAATTACAGAAGATCTTCAGCATAAGATTCAGGGTCCACCAATAGCTTTTAGAAGAGTGGGTGAAAGGGGGAGACTTAAATGAGTGGGAGGGAAATATTTAGTTTTCCAACAGTGGGTTAGAGTTTCGCTTCCAACTTCTCAGAACAATTCAAATTTGCCAATTTTTCTTTTGCCTCATAGAGTCTTGCTTTTTCTAATTAAAATATTGCTGTGTAAGGGGTGAAAGCTAACCAGGCCCAAGTGAGGCAGTGCATTGGCTGGTGCTTGCAAATATGACCACAGCAGGCAAAAGGGGCCCAACTGAAAAAGGAAGTGAAATATAACAGGCGATGGAGATGGAGGTGGCAGCCTAATGGTATTATCACTAAAACTATTAATCCAGAGACTCAGGTGACTCTGGGGACCCAGGTTTGAATCCTGCCTCGGCAGATGGTAGAATTTGAATTCAATAAAAATCTGGAATCTATTGTCAATCATCAGAAAAACTCATCTGTTTCACTAATACCTTTCAGGGAAGGTAACTGTCATCCTTACCTGGCCTTCTTGTGACTCTAGACCCACAGCAATGAGGTTGACTCATAACTGCCCTCTGGGCAATTTAGGAATGGGCAATAAAATGCTGACCCAGCCAGCAACACCCTCATCCCATGAATGAATGAAAAAAACCTCAACTTAAAATTGGACTTCAGAAGAATGACTCCTAGGTAGTTGAATTGGGTGGAAAGGAATGGTGGAGAATGGATTTTTATGGATGTCGTTGTCAGGGGCAAGGAAGGCATCCTGGGGAATGTATGGAGGAAACTGGGATGCAGAGTGGAAAGTCACAGGACAAGGAAAAGCAGGAGCTGCATACTAATGGTGACAAACATGATGAAGTAATTACATGTTCTGGGAGGGAGAATGAGCAAGTGAACTGAATTAGGAGCAGTGTAAGGATAAAGTTGGGCTTGAATATCTGGATGGGAGAGAGATCAGGGAAACAGCAGGAATATCATGGGCGATCATGAAAGAGCTGGCATTCGTAAGGGAATATTGAGGAAAGGAAGAGGGAACACCAAACAAAAGGACAAGGCTGTCTGTAGCTATTGGGGAGAGTATGTATTCTAGAGATTAGACCGTTGCTGGCAAATGACCGGACACACTCATGCTTATTGTCAATATCCCTTTCCTGTAGAAAGAGAGAAGCATTAAGAGACATTAGCATGGATACACGAGCTCTAATCCTGCATTGATAGACACTGATAGAGATGTCAATCCCCAGAGAAACCTGTAGTGCCTCAACATACTCACAAACTCTTCCACAACTTTTCTGGTTTCTGACTTCAAATGTTTGCTTTCTGATGTATTTAATGGCTGAGGATTAAAAAGTCCCTCCAACATGTTGACAATTATTTTGAATGGTATATATTTTGCCTTACTGGGAGCATCAAGATTTATTAGTTTGCCATAAAATTTCCAAGTATTGCCTAATGAAAATCTATCAATCAATCACTTTATTTTTTGCTTTCTTAATTTTGTTTCCACCATTATCTGAATGGCTTTCCAAATGTTAAATTATCTTTGGATTTTATTAAATTTGACAAAAAATGTTCAGTAATTCCAACAATAATTCTATGTCTTCTGAACTCTGTTGTAAATCTCCATAGTCACATTTTTCCACTAATCTGTGGAGATCATTAATTAAACTATCAATGGATGCTGAACTCTGCTGTTAATTCTTATTCTTTGAAGAATTTGATTTCGGTAACAGCGAACAGTGCCTCTTCTGTAAAGACTCTGAGAGGTCCATCTTTTATCACTGATCAGTAGGCAGGGTCTAGACAATGTATACAGAAAAGAGGATTTCCTGTAGTAAACTACCTCAAACAACAAAAACACAAAGTGTTGGAGAAACTCAGCAGGTCTGGCAGCATCTGTGGACAGAAAAATAGAGTTAATGTTTCAAGTTCAGTGGCCTTTCATATGCAGTTCTTTGTTGAATTTTATTTACCTCAAACACATTTACTCTGTACTCATGTTGTGGCTGTACCAGGCGTTGTTTAGACAGCTTTTAGAATACTCCATTCAGTTCTGGTCTCCCTGCTAGAGAAAAGATGATGTTAAATTTGGAAGGGTTCAGAAAAGATTCACAAGGATGTTGCCGAGGTTGGAGAGTTTGAGCAAAAGCAACAGGCAGAATGGGCTGGGGCTATTCTCCATGGAATGTTGGAGGTTGGGGGGTTGACGATATAGAGATTTATAAATCATGAGGGGCATTGTTAAGTTAAATAGTCAAGGACTTTTTCCCAGGGTAGGGGAGTCCAAAACTGGAGGGTGTAGGTTTAAGGTTTGGAGGAGAAAGATCTAAAAAGGACCTAAGGGACATCTTTTTCACATAGAACATGGTGCCCGTCTGGAATGAGCTGCCAGTGGAAGTGGTGGAGGCTGGTACAATTACATTTAAAAGTCATCTGGATGGATGCATGCATAGGAAGTGTTTAGAGGGTTGTGGACCAAATGCTGGCAAATGGGATGAGATTAATTTAGGCTATCTGGTCAGCATGGATGAGTTGGACCGAAGGATCTGTTTCCATGCTCTACAGCTCCATGACTCTATGATCCTGAACTGCACACTGGCAGGTATGGCAGATACCATGATGTGCCAATTGGGGCAATCAGGTTAAAACCATAAACACCTGCATGTGCTTCCAAACTGAAACTCCATCATTGAAGGAGCTAAACAATTCGTAACTTGTAAAGAATTATTTCATGTAATTGTGTGTCTTAACTGCACATTCCGTAAACTTTGTGAGGTGCTTTATTTGGTTCCTATGTAGAGGCTGGATTTCACATGGAACTCCTTTTACCAAAACAAGTTAAAGGCACTTAACAAATCAGTGAAAAAGATATTTGTTGATAGAAGTGGATTTTGCTCTCCTCTGGTGATTTACATTTAATAATCAAGATTTTTAAATGGGCTGTTTTGTGCTGGAACAGCCTTAGTGAAATACATTTTCAGTTTGTGTGCATCATAAATTCGAGACATTCTGAGATTTTGTTTTCTCTCAATAACAACAACTGCAGTAACAACAGCTATTTTCAATTTCATGAAATTCAAAAACAGACATTGGGAAAGAAAGGGTTGTTCCCAGAGGTATTGCCTTAGGTTCAAAAAGCTTGCAGGCCGTAGCTTTACAGAGAGGTTACTCCTTGTTCCAGACATCTTACTGCAAATAGTGGTTGGGGTCATGATATCAAATCACACATGGAACAGTTGCATGTCTTTGTGGGAATTGGAGGGCTATAGTATTCTGCTGAAATGAGCTGGAAGTCCTTTATCATAAGATCCTATACTGCGATCCTTTGATCATTGAAAAGCTGCACATCAACTGAGAAAAATGTTGCCTCCAGTCATTTTGGAAATCTGCAAAGAAGTGGTCTCACTGCACGCAGCATGCTTAAAGGCTCTCTACTCACAGATTTGGCATACCATTTATCTTTCCACAAAGCAACTCCCCATCTGCAGTCACTTCGACTTCCCTCTAAATTCCAGTGCTCGTCTGCAGCTCACTGTCTCCCCAAGTTACTAAATCTCAGCCTGAGGCCAGAACTATCCCTTCTGTAGATGTGATAAGGACAGTGGAAGGAAGGGTGAAACTTCAAATAGGTGGCACCAGAGAGATTCTAGATGCCTACCCACCACCTGACAAATTATTCTGGATGGGAATGCCCAGGGTCAACCCACCATCAATCAAGGCCCTTAATTAATGGTCAAGTCAGGGTTTTCTGCCAAACAAGATTCAGCCTTCCTGACTGTCACAGGGGGGCAGCCTGATTATTGTGTTGAGGGCAGTCCTCAATTTGCTCCTATATGGAGGCAGTTGTTGGGGTAGGGGGGGGAGTGCTATGTATGAATGTGGGACAGAATGGTGCCTGCAGATAGCCAATCCCCTGCTGTTGCCTCTGACCCCCTGAGCCACCTCTCCCAATGACTTCCACCCCATGATCACTCCCACTCCAAAAACAAGTCACAACCTACCTCCTACCTCTAAAGTGGTACTGCTGCTCACGATGCTCTGATTGGTTGGCAGCTTTAGGCTGGGTGGGACTTTGCTGCAACACACTCAGCTTACTCTTTGACTCCCCTTGTAAGGTTACCTTGGTGTCTTCGCTATCTCTCAGCTTTTTCAAACAAGACAATTTTGAATCACTTCCTTGATGCTGTGCTATTGCATATTCTGCTCTTACCCTCATGTTTTCAGCATGTTAGCCCATGTAAAGTGTATCATAAAGGTTCTTGTAGAGGCTGACGTTCTGAATTTATTAACAATTCTATTCACACAGCTCCAGTATTACAGACATATGCGTATAGTCTACATCCTGTACTTTCTGATGTTATTGTATATTATACGCACATAACCGACTTAAAGACACTGCACTGATCCTACAACAGAAAAAATATGACTGAAGGTGAGGCAGGGACTTTTATACCAGAATGTCATTTTGTCATGATTCAATGCCTATCAAGTCTGGCACCTATGCTGATGTACAACAGTAATGGCGATGATAGAGGTCCTGATTGAAAACCTATCTCTGTAGAAGGTGCTATGATTGTTCTGCATTTGAACAAAGCATTGGCTTCAAGGTGGTTTTATCAACACTAAAGGCTCACAACCACTGAAATAAGGACCTGTCTTGTTACCTGAATTCACTGAACCCTGAACCCGATACTCTGGTGAACAACAGATGCTGATCTGTTGATTCTAAAGAGCATTTCCTCCTGCTGCCTTTTAAAGCATTAGGAAATGGTATTTGCTGGGCATTATCCCCACTGGGCAGCAATTCTACCCTATATGTTACATTGACAATAGAGGCTGCAAATAAAAGTATTTGAATGATTGTCAGCACTGTGTGGTAGATTACAGCACTTAGTGATAAAAAAATGTCTTTGCTGTTCTATGTTGGTTTAGATAGTTTTGTCAAGAGTCATTATAAAAAAGTAAGTCATTCAAATACAAATCACTGAATAAGCTCAAAATTTCGCTGCCAGTTTGATTCCTTTCGCAAACACTGTCTCCTCTGCCAGTTTGATTCCTTTCGCAAACACTGTCTCCTCTGAAGAAGGTAATGGGTCAAGAACAGCTCATAATTGTGGTAGATTCTTCCATGCAGCTCTGTGGGGAGTGCTGTACTGTCAGGAAGGGCTGATCTGTGGGTTCTCAACAAAACCCTATCAGTCTGTTGCTGGTGGATGTAACAGATTCCAAGAGAGCTGCAGGGTAATACTGGTGTTGTGAAAACATCCAGCCATTCATCTTTGAATATTTTAGAGTTGAAGATGGCATGGCAGGGCAGGAAGCGGTCAGGCTCCCGCTCCCGTCCATCAGGCTGGCTGCATTCTCTTTTTTGTTCTGATTCTCCATTTCTCTTTTGCTTCTAAGTTCACAGTGGCTCAGTGGTTAGCACTGCAGCCTCACAGCACCAGGTCCCCGGGGTCAACTCTACCCTCGGGCGACTGTCTGTGTGGAGTTTAGACGTTCTCCCCGTGTCTGCGTGGGTTTCCTCCCACAGTCCAAAGGTGTGCAGGCTAGGTGGATTGGCCATGCTAAATTGTCCAGAGTGCCCAAGGTGTTTAGGTTAGGTGGGTTAGACGTGGGAAGTGCAGAGGGTTGGGTCTGGGTGGGATGGTCTTCGGAGGGGCTGTGTGACTTGTTGGGCCGAATGGCCTGTTTCCACACTGTAGCGATTCTGTGGTTCACTTTTTCTTCTCTCCTACAGCTGCGGTGGAGGAAGCTGGTTGCAGCAGCAGCAGCAGCAGTGTGATGGATCTAGATGTGCATTCCTCCTAGCCAAATCAGCCACAGCTTTATTGAAGGCTTCGTCATTGGTGTGTCTGGTCCGCTGGTCGTGGTGGCGGTTTCAGCAATGCCAGCATGGTTCTTCTGGTTCCTTCCTCATGGCTATGGTGCCAATGTGGCAGTTTCAGGCAGCGATGGCTTCACTGTCAGAGCCTTGGTGGGCCCAATCTGTCCCTGCTTGCTGTGGCAGTGGTGCAGTGGCTTCAGTGTTGGCTCCAGTGGCGGCAGCACGTTGGGGCCATATGGAAGCCGTCGCTTTGGTGGCCTCAGGAGCAGCTTCGAGCAAAAGACGAGTCCTGTCCTAACTTTGTCACAGTTATTTCTGTAATTAAAATTACGCTAAATTGTGGAGATTTATACATATCTCACTATATTTTCAAAAATACAAGTGACAATAAATTGCTATTCTATTCTTTTCTATTGTGTCTGCCTGGTCCTTTCAGGTCTAAAACTTCTGCTCCTGGTTTTTAATTGATAAAATTCATTTTCCGTGACCCCTTTAGTCGTAAACTGCATGGCAGCCAGTATTTGGCATCTTAATTGGAAGAATGGCATCAAAACAGCTTCTTTAAAAAAATGCTCATATCATTACATCTATCAGAACAGGCTGTTATCTGGATGACTGAATTAGCTCACACCTGAGAGTTCACAAAACAGAGCATTGCTTGGTTATTTATGTAGTTGATGTGCTTTCTTAAAATATTCCACAATAAAAGGAAAACATCTACTTGAATTCATTGAATGGCTTATCCATCTAGTTATATATATTTAAGGTAATCTTTTGCATAATATAACTTTTATTAAAATACACTTTAGTCTCAATACACAAGTATGCAATATCTAAATAATTTATGCACCAATCATAAGTAGGTCAGCGTATCCCAAAGCACTTCGCAGCTAATGACTATTTTTGAAATGAAATCACTCCACTTATGTAGAAAAAGCAACAACCAATTTACATGTAGCAGGCTCTAACAAGGAGAATATGATGAATTGCCTGTATATACGGTTTTAGAGCTGTTATTTGAGGAATAAAAACTTTTCCTTAAAATGGTGCATAAGAATCTCCAGCTCAAATGGCTAAGCATCCCATCATAAAGATAACACCTCCATTTGGGGTGGCACAGTGGCTCAGTGGTTAGCACTGCTGCCTCATAGCACCAGGGACCCAGGTTCAATTCCACTGTCTATGTGGAGTTTGTCTGCATGGGTTTCCTCTGGGAGCTCCAGTTTCCTCCCACAGTCCAAAGAGTGCAGGCTAGGTGGACTAGCCATGCTAAATTGCCCATAGTGTCCAGGAATGTGCAGATTAGGTGGGTTATAGCGGGGTGGGGAATGGATCTGGGTGAGATGCTCGGAGTGTGAGTCTGAACTTGTTGGGCCCAAGGACCTGCTTCAACACTGTAGGGATTCTATGAACCTTCAGCACTGAAACAAAACCAGAAATCACTGGGGAAACTCCATGAGGTCTGGCAGAATCTGTGGAGTGAAAGCAGTTTCAAGTGCAGTAACCCTTCTTCAGAACTGTTTTATTATTAATTGTTTGGCCGTACAGAGCTTAAAAGGAGACGGGAAGTTGAAGCTTTTTGTCTTGCACATCTCAGAGTTAGGACAGAGGAAACAGACTTGAATAAAGGGACACCATTTTATTCAGCATGAGAAGAGGGTGCTAACTGATGGGGCCATTACTGTCATGGAGATGTAGTAAGCCTGTCAGTCTTAATTCTTAGACCAGGCAGGTAGATACTGATTGGTCAGGGTGTTGCTGTGAGGATACAGCCGAAGTTGGCTTTCTCCATTTTGAAAAGGTGCAATGTATGTACAAATTCCTTTTTTCTAAATAAAACACAATCCTGTGTGTTTACATAATTAGCTTCTAGTATGCTGAAGTGCATCACACTATGAATCAGGCTGAAGATCCTAGCTTCAGGTATAATCCGTAGCACAGTCTAGATTATTTAATAAATAACTTCAAATAGCAGGATCACACCTAAAAATGGATGTGCTTTTCTGAGGCTTGCAACCTGGGGGCTGGTTGATTATGATCTGTGTCTTGTCCACACAAGTGGATCAATGGGACATTTTGTTTGATACAATCTGCCAGTCATTGGGACATATACCTACACACCTGGCATTACACTGGCACTAAAACTCACATAACATGTTACTCACTGTGTTCCACAGTATGACAGTGGTGCCTCAATCAATCAGGATCCTCTTTTCCTACTTCATAAAAACAGACTCTATTTAAGTCTGAGATAACAGGTGTACAGCTAGATGAACACAGCAGGCCAAATAGCATCAGAGGAGCAGGGAAGCTGGCTTCTCAAAAGAACAAAAGAATAAAGAAAATTACAGCACAGGAACAGGCCCTTCGGCCCTCCAAGCCTGCGCCGATCCAGATCCTCTATCTAAACTTGTTGCCTATTTTCCAAGAATCTGTATCCCTCTGCTCCCTGCCCATTCATGTATCTGTCAAGATATATCTCAAAATGACGCTATCATGCCCACCTCTACCATCTCCACTGGCACCCTCTGCATAAAGAACTTTCCACACATATCTCCCTTAAACTTTTCCCCTCTCACCTTGAAATTGTAAGCCCAAGTAACTGAGTCCCCCAATCTGCGAAAAAGCTTCTTGCTATCCATCCCGTCTATACTTTCATGATTTTATAGACCTCAATCAGGTCCCTTGTCAACCTCCGTCTTTCTAATGTAAATAATCATAATCTGCTCAACCTCTCTTCATAGCCAGCACCTCCGTACCAGGCAAGATCCTGGTGAATCTCCTCTGCACCCTCTCCAAAGCATCCACATCCTTTTTGTAATGTGGCGACCAGAACTGTATGCAGTATTCCAAGTGTGGTAGAGCCAAAGTCCTATTCAACTGTAACATGGCCTGTCAACTCTTGTACTCAATAGCCTGTCTGATGAATGAAAGCATGCCATATGCCTTCTTGAGCACTCTATCGATCTGCATTGCCACCTTCAAGGTACAATGGACCTGAGCACTCAGATGTCTCTGTGCATCAATTTTCCCCAGGGCTTTTCCACTTACCATATAGTCGTTCTTGAATTGGATCTTCCAAAATGTATCATCTCACATTTGCCTGGATTGAACTCCATCTGCTATTTCTCCGCCCAACTCTCGAATCTATCTATATTCTGCTGTATTCTCTGACAGTCCCCTTCACTATCTGCTACTCCACCAATCTTAGTATCATCTGCAAACTTGCTAAGCAGAACATCTACACCTTCCTCCAGATCACTTATGTATATCACAAACAACAGTGGTCCAAACACGAATCCCTCTGTAACACCACCAATCACAGCTCTCCATTTTGAGAAACTCTCTTCCACTACAACTCTCTGTCTCCTGTTGCCCAGCCAGTTCCCTATCCATGTAGCTAGTACACCCTGGACCCCATGCAAATTCATTTTCTCCATCAGCCGACTATGGGGAACCTTACCAAATGCCTTACTGAAGCCATGTATATCACATCTCCAGCCCTTCCGTCATCTATCAATTTTGTCACTTCCTCAAAGAATTCTATCAAATTGGTAAGTCATGACCTTCCCCGCACAAAACCTTGCCTATCACTAATAAACTCATTTTCTTCCAAACATAAATAGATCCTATCTCTCAGTATCTTCTCCAGCAGTTTCCCTACCACTGACATCAGACTCACCAGTCTATAATTACCCGGAATATCCTTGATACCCTTCTTACACAAGGGGACAACATTAGCAATTCTCTAATCCTCCAGGACCTCACCCGTGCTCAAGGATGCTGCAAAGATATCTGTTAAAGCCCGAGCTATTTCTTCTTTCGCTCCCCTCAGCAACCTGTGATAGATCCCATCTGGACCTGGGGCTTGTCCACCGTCAGGCCTTTTAGAAAACCCAACACTTGTCCCCCTCCTTATGCTGATTTGACCTAGAGTAATCAAACATCTATCTCTAACCTCAACATGTGTTATGTCCCTCTCCTCAGTGAATACCAACGCAAAGTACACATTCAGAACCTCACTCATTTTCTCTGACTCCCCACATAACTTCCCTCCCTTGTCCTTGAGTGGGCCAACCCTTTGTCTAGTTACCCTCTTGCTCCTTATGTATGAATAAAAGACTTTGGGATTTTCCTTAAGCCTGTTTGCTAAAGATATTTTTTGACCCCTTTTAGCACTCTTAATTCCTCATTTCAGATTGGTCCTACTTTCCTGATATTCTTCCAAAGCTTCATCTGTTTTCAGTAGCCAAGACCTTATGTAAGCTTCCTTTTTCCTCTTTGCTAGTCTCACAATTTCACCTGTCATCCATGGTTCCGTAATTTCACCCTTTCTATCCCTCATTTTCACAGGGGCATGTCTGGTCTTGCACTCTAATCAACCTATCTTTAAAAGCCTCCCAAATATCAAATGTGGATTTACCCTCAAACAGCTGCTCCCAATCCACATTCCCCAGCTCCTGTCAAATTTTGCAATAGCTGGTCTTTCCCTCAATTTAGCACTCTTCCTTTAGGACCACTCTTGTCTTTGTCCATCAGTATTCTAAAACTTATGGAATTGTGATCATTATTCCCAAAGTAATCCCCTACTGAAACTTCAACCACCTGGTTGGGCTCATTCCCCAACACCAGGTCCAGTATGGCCCCTTCCTGAGTTGGATTATTTACATACTGCTCTAGAAAACCCTCCTGGATGCTCCTGACAAATTCTGCTCCATCTAAACCCCTAACACTAAGTGAATCCCAGTCAATGATGGGAAAATTAAAATCTCCTATCACCACCACTCTGTTGCTCCTACACCTTTCCATAATCTGTCTACATATTTGTGCCTCTACCTCATGCTCGCTAGTGGGAGGCCTGTAGTACCGCCCCAACATTGTTACTGCACCCTTCCTATTTCTGAGCTCTGTCCATATTGCCTCACTGCTCGAGTCCTCCATAGAGCTCTCCTTCAGCACAGCTGTGATATCCTTTTTGACCAGAAATGCAAACCGTCCACCCCTTTTACCTCCCTCTCTATCCCACCTGAAGCATCTATATCCTGAGATATTTAGTTGCCAATCTTGCCCCTCCCTCAACCAAGTCTCAGTAATAGCAATAACATCATACTCCCAGGTACTAATCCAAGCCCTAAGTTCATCTGCCTTACTTACTACACTTTGTGCATTAAAACAAATGCACTTCAGACCACCTGTCCCTTTGTGTTCATTATCTGCTCTCCGCCTACTCTTCCCCTTAGTCACACTGACTTCATTATCTAGTTCCTTACAGGCTTTAGCTTCTACCTCCTTACTGTCCACTAACCTCTTCACTTGGTTCCCATTCACCTGCCACATTAGTTTAAACCTTCCCTGACAGCGTTAGCAAAAGCAGCCCTATTTGCAGAATTCAGAAAATTCTGAAGAAGGGTCTCGACCCCAAATGCCAGCTTTCCTGCTCCTCTGATGCTGCTTGGCCTGCTGTGTTCATCCAGCTCTATACCTTGTTATTGCAGATTTTCCAGCATCTGCAGTTCCTACTATCTCTTTATTTAAGTCTGTCTTTTACTGTTTCATCCTGTGGTTTGTTGTGACCTTCTCCTGAGCATTTCTGGGTTGTGGGTGTTTACATCATTCCAACAATTTGTTTTCCACTTATTTGTCATATTATTACAATTGACATTATATTATCACTATAATTCCACCCCCACTAGCCAGCCCCAGTCTTCTGGCCAATGTCTGAGAAGTTGAGATGATCTGGAACTTTGACCAGATGCCCTGATGTGGTTCGTTTCATTTTCACACGAGGATGGTGGTCCTGTACCAATAATGGAACTGTGGTACCATTCTGCATAGTATCAGATGTACAACTGGTATTTCTGTCCCACATCCTGTGGTATTGCATTCAGTCTCACTTTTTGGCTTCAGTAAGGTCAGTATCTTTCTGTTTCTCCTGAATGGGTCTTCAGGTGTCCTGATTGTATTTGATTTTTGTTGATTGGTTCCTTTTTTTTGTCTGTTGTGTCTGATTTTCTGTCTCAACCAGACTTTCTGACTCAATTTTATAGCCATCTTGTTCTGGAAATTACCACTTCTGCTTTTTGCTGTGGTGTTTAATCACGTCTTTTTCAACCCTCACGTGGTCACAAGAAGTTATGTTTGGCTTGCTGGCACACATTAACATTGACATTTCTACTTTCAATCTTCTTTCCATGAGTAACAATGTTGGTGAATTCCTATTATTTAATTGCATGACTCTAAAGATTAGAAATTCCCAGATTCCATTCTTGGACATTAGCAATTTTACCATTTGACTTCCCTCTTTGCTTCTGGATTCTACAGAAGATGAGTGGAGAACTGGTCATCTGGTTGATATTTGCTTATCAAGCGAACTTTCTGAAATCCTTGTTAACAAATTGAGGTTTGTGGGCCAAAAACATTTCTTCTGGGAAACTGTGTTACAAAATCTCATTACAGTGCTCTAATCCCTTACTCTGCTGTGGTTGAATATAGACTTGAAACTTCAATTCATCTTGAATGTTCGTCCATGAGGACTGAATGCATCTCCCTTTTGAAGTTAATCAAATAAATCCATGGCTAATTTCCTGCAGGGCTCCTTCTGCAAATTTTGAGGACATTGATTACTCTGGTGGCAGCACGAGTATGCCATGATGAGATAAAGTTCTCCATTCTCTTCACAACATTAGACCTTTATATTGACTGTTTTCACTCAACATTTTGCAATCTCTAAATGATAATCCCCGTGGAGATTTTATGTCATCCAACCTCACCTACTTTGGTAATAACCACCCTTAGGATCCCAACTGATTCTAGTCCTGGACAAGTCAGATCCTAGATTGAAATCTAGCTAGATTGACCAAAATCTGGCTTGTTTTGGCTTTAATGAGGGGATCTCACACTGAAACATACAGCATGCAATGTTCCAGGTTTGGTCTTAAGAATAAAAAAGAAGTTTAGTTCACAAGAAGAAATGAAGATAAAGTAGAACAAACTCAAAATATTTACACACAGCACACATTTAGATATCCTAGATCTATTTTATCTATTTTAGATATTCTAAAACTCACATTAATGGATATATTACTTACCCCATATGCACTACTTTACAAAGATCAAAACCATTTCTTGTAGAGTACTCAAAAACACCCCTTTACAGTAGATACACCAAAGAAGAATCTCCGTGATCTAGAAAATCTAACAACCTTTTCCTAGAGCTTCATACTCCCGAGTCAAAATATTCTCAGCTTCAAATAACTTATTTAGGGTTTTATCCAAACACTTCTGGTCTAGAACTATTGGTAAACTTCTTGCTATAAGGTAATCTATTTTTTACCTTCTTCATCTTTTGTCAGGAGAACTGTTTTATACACCCGCCTTCGTACAAGGATTTCTGCAGAACTCAAACTGGAAAAAAAGCATTTTTTTCAAGTTATGTTTGTTGCCCTCATGCTTAAAAGAAATGCCAGAGTTTTCTAACTGCTCCCCAGTGATTAATCATTTACCTTGCATAGTCATAAACCCTCCTAATGTAAATAAAACCCCATTTCTTCTGAAAGTATTCCCACAAGCTATTTTTTAAAAAAATGTCACCATGGCTACAGATATAGAACATAGAACATAGAAAAGTACAGCACAGTACAGGCCCTTTGGCCCACAATGTTGTGCCGTGGAATAATCCTAATCCAAAAGTAAAATAACCTAACCTACATTCCCCTCAATTCACTGCTGTCCATGTGCATGCCCAGCAGTCGCGTAAATGTCACTAATGACTCTGCTTCCACGACTACCACTGGCAACGTATTCCATGCGCTCACAACTCTCTGGGTGAAGAGCCTCCCTCTGACGTCTCCTCTATACCCTCCTCCTAACACCTTAAAACTATGACCCCTCGTGGCAGTCAATCCTGCCCTGGGAAAAAGTCTCTGGCTACCGACTCTATCCATGCCTCTCATTACCTTGTACACATCAATCAGGTCACCTCTCTTCCTCCTTCTCTCCAGAGATCATTAAACACTTCAGATACAGAGAAAATTCCATATTCATTCAAAATTCAAAAATCCAAACTTAAAATAAATGCTATGAAAGATATATACAAATCACAGAGTCTATATCAGACTAGTCAATAGTTATACATCAATACATCTTCCACAGTTGTTAAATGTTGTTTTTGTGTAACATCTAAGAGCTTTGTATGAATCAGTCCCTGCATCTCTCTTCACTTTGATCTATTTGACCAATATCTTTGTAATATCATCAGTTACGCAGTTATCACTTGCCTGCTCCATTATACTATAAGCACTACATTGTAAATTCAACTCCCAGAATGCATTTGAATCTGCAAATTGAGATTGCTGCGAACTAAACCAATCTGTCACCCAAACTGGCCATAAGACATCAGTAGAGTAAGATGGCATGGTTTGTAAGTGATCCTGGGCACGAAGTTTGGGAGGGTCAATTAAATTGAATTGCACTTCTTTGTTTGCCTTTGGAGTTGCTGTCTAAGAAGCTACCGTCTGCCCCTTGGCTTGTTATTTCTTACATTGCTATTTTGCCAGACTTATATTGCTAGCTGGTCCTTATACTAACAGTGCCAACTATCATTATGAAACCAAGATTGGTGGAACATCGGGATTGGTGAGGACACAAGTGGCACTTTTGCAATAACCAGAAGATTGGCCTACTTATTTCATGTGCACAGTGCTACTTTTTATAGAAGCTGAGGCCAACGAGACAGTTATAAAGAACACTGAAGTATGGAACACCCACTCATCTTTTTGGCCTCAAAACATAAAATGATTCACATTATTTTTACATTTAGTTTTGGACAACTGAGTGTTCATGTTACACTGCATATGAAGGGCAATTGTCACACAAAAGCAAATCTGCTCATAACATATGACAAATCTCATAAGCAAGGGAGTTGATGGCCTTGCGGTATTATCACTGAATTATCAAAAGATCCAGGTAACATTCTGGGGATCTCGAATCCCACTGTGGCAGATTGGAATTTGAATTCAATAAAAATCTCCAATTAAGAACCTCAATGATGCCCATATCCTGCAAATGAATAGAGAAAAACGACTCCTTTTGACACCAAGTGCAAAATCATATTAAATGCTTGTCTTATATATTGAGCTAACTTGCCCCTCAGATAAATTTTATAACACATCATACAAAAGTGAGAATAAACTTGTTTTTGTGTAATGGTATGAAACAAGCTGTAATGAAATGGCAGCCTGTTTTACAGGTGTCCCAAGTTTTATTTCCATTGTTTTCAGTAGTTCCAAAAATTGCACTAAGTCAAACTTGCCCTGAATAAATTATGTTGTAGCGCAATGAGTTGTGCAGGTACACAAAACTGCCATGCACTGCTGTACAAACAGCATGCAGGTAGTTCTACTATAATGCATGTTTAATTAACATGAATGGTCTGTAACACAATTGATGAAAGGTGGATGCTGTTTGGATAACGTGAACTTTCTGCTGTTTAGGTATAGTAATTTTCTACAGCGAATTCCTTATAACACAATTTTCTGTGGCGACTTCCTATAAAGCGATTTTCTATAGTACAAGGTTACACACAAACACAGCTAATGCATTATAGGAGAACTACCCATAGTGCAAAATGGCTGAATAGTTGGATTTTGGTGCCATTGATTGAGTGAGAGTTGCTGGCCAATACAATATAAGGTTAACTCTCAGTGCTTCAATCTTGCAGGGCTCTGTCTCAGCCTTACAACGCTGGCCCAAAGGGAACTGAAATAACTACACATTAACCAGCATTAGGGATAGGTAATAAGTACTGGCTTAGCCTGCGGTGCTTACACCCCATGAGTAACAATGAAATGAAATGACTTGTCTGGGATACTGCTCCTGAACACAACATAATGTAATCGTAAAGATTTGTCCAGTCTATGGCTTTCAACTTTGTAAATTCCTTTCATGAAACCATTTTCTTTTCATCCTATATTTTATGTTAATTTCCTTCACCCACTTCCTTGTCTGAGGTACTCGCTTATTGATGGGTTAGAAATGCACGAGTATCCTCCATTAGGCCATGTATACAACCATTCCTAATAAATAGACTTGGATACTAGTGTTAGCGATTTAAGCCATGCCTGGTATTCTGTTACATTGATATTGTCTCATGTACATAATCACCCCCACATAAACTCTCTGCTCTGGTCTCTTGACAGTGTGAAAGTTGGTAATATGCATGTACATTACTTATTTCTTAACAGGTGGGAGTAAAATCACTTGTCAGTTTTCCCTGTTTTAACACAGTGCACTGAGACCATATGCGCCTTCCTTAATACTATCCCAGCTGAAATAAGGTCTCCTGGCACAGGCCAAGGACCTCTGACTGAATTTTTAGGACTATTGCCATTTTGACATTGTAGGTTTTAAGGAAAAGAAAACACAGCAAAAGGATCTTATTGCTTTAGGTAGGTCTCACCTACCCCAGACATGTCTCTACAGGTTGATTAAAAACAAGAGTATGTTCAAAATGGAGGTCTCAGCAATCCTTGTCTGGTCCATTGGACTATTTCAAAACCTACTTCACTGTATTATTCTCATCTCTTATTCTGACGTATTGAAATTTTTAGACTGTGCCTAGTCCTTGGCATCACAATGTATGCTATTAAGGTGCAAAAAATCTCTTTTTGCCTCAAGTGACATCAAAGTAGGATCTATTCAGATTGATTGCACCAGCAAGTGTGTCTAATCCAGGCTTTAGCTATCAGTCCTTGGATGATAAAATGACTCAGCAGTATGGGACAGATTGTACTAAATGATGGAAAAATATATTAAAAAACTGTTCGGCCATCTTGTGTGCAGAACTCCATGCAGAAGTTGAGAGTTAGGGTTTTGACTGAGGGGGTGCAAAGGGAAAGATATACAGAGGCATTAATTCTGTTCTGCTGAAGGAAAGTGCCAAAAACACAAAGTGAAGAGCACAGAACCTTATCATTGCTCCTCCAGAATCTGCTGACCTGCTGAGTCCTCCTGTAATCACCAACTGTTGAATAATAGGAATCATCATAACTTCAGAATTTGACCCTGTGTGGTCTCTAATCCTAACAGTGACACTTGACCTCTTCTTCCCATTGCTCCCAAGAGTGCCTTATTCATTCTCTCCCAATAATCCCAGGCATCTGTTACCCCAGTGCCTACGTTGTCTTGTGACATCTGGCAGTAATGGATCTGCAGGAGTTGCCAGCCAATCAGAATGGCCGACAGCTCTCATGGGCAGAACTTCCTCCCAGTGGGTTGGGAGTGGGAGCAGCCCCGTGCTATGCTTGTCGTGGCTGCCCATAATTATTATTGCTGTTTTTAAAGTCAGTCTGTTCACCACATAGGTGTTCTTAACTAAAATATATGAAACTGGATACAACTTTGCCTGCCAGCAGTAGTTTTTTTAAAATTCACTGACAAAATGAGGGCATCACTGGCTGGATCAGCATTCACTGCCCATCCCTAATGTCCAGAAGGCAGTTAAAAGTCAACCACATTGCTGCGGACCTGGAGTCACATGCAAGCCAGATGATAATGATGGCAATATCCCTCCCTAAAGGGTATTAGTGAATCAGACAGGATTCTCCTAACTATTAGCAATGATTTCATGGTCATCATTAGACTCTCAATTCCAGATTTTTATTGAAATCAAATTTCATCATCTGCCGTGGCAGGATTTCAACCCAGATCTGCAGAACATTACCTGGGTCTCTGGATTAACAGTCTAGCAATAATACTATTAGGCACTTACTTCCCCACAGTTAAGAAAGGTGAAATGGATGATGGTTGTGAGAATGGGACCTCATGTATTTTAGTACAAGAAGGAACACAATGGTCCACTTCCCTACTCTCCCCTGGTTCACCTCTATTAACTGATAGACACCTTTTGTATAAGAGAGATACTGAAACCTGGGGGCAGGTCATCCATGATTTTATAGAATGGCAAGGTAGGCTTGATGGGCCAAATGACCGAATCTTGCTCCTGTTTCTTATATTCTTATAAAGATGTATCTGTAGTTGGAAAGTTTCAAGGGAAGGTCAATTTGAACTGCAGGCTGTAAAGTAACCTCAGGCTTTGGGATTGGGGAACTTTGTTGATCAGCGGATGAAAGGTTCAAATCAGCGCACAATCTCAAGATTAAAGGCAGCCATCGGCTGTGGGCTTCCAGAATACACTCATCATACCAATCTACACATTTGCATCTTGTGTTTCAAATGTATCCTCTCTTTATTTCTTTCACAATACATTTTCATTAAAACAAGGGATGCAATACACAACGCAAATGATCAAGGGGTGTGGATATGTTTTCCACAGTGACAGACTGTGAAATAACTTCCTGGTAAAAACAGTCCATGCTGGATGAAGACCTATGATAGGTAAATAATGATAATTGCCCTCTCTCATGATATTTCTGGAGGCATAGAGGGCATTAAATTGGGAAGGAGAGTTTCAGGTGACCATCCACAACCTCAACTAAAACTAAGCCCATGGCAGGAAGGTCTATAGTCAGCCTTCCTACTTTACTGCCGATTAAGATCTGAAAGAGATCATTAATGACCACTTAAGGACCTTGTCTCACTGTTGCTCGTATTAAACCAGCTGTGTCCATATGAGGATTATGGCAAATAACCTTGGAAGAGTTATTTATTGACTCCTAGATGAGGAGAAGTGTTCTTTCTCCTTGAAAGGCACCGGGTTCTAAGGAACCTGGAATCAGGAACGGTGAGGAGTGATCAAGGAATCAGAAGAAAAACAGTACACTGCAGATTGGAAGGAAAGTCCAGTTAAATTACCTTCTTTTTTAAAAAGTATAAAATTCTCCATTAAACCATTGTTGAAGCTGCCACAACCTTTTTTAAAAGAAAACTTGAAATTTGTTTGCTATAAAAGGGCCATTGAAGATTAGATTGGGTGTGATTTGAAGAATGGGATTAAAGTAGATGGTTCGTGTGAAACAAAACACCACAAACTAAATGAACCAAATAGCTGCTTCTGTTTTGTAACTCTATAACTTTACAAATTATTTCCTTTCAAAACATCTTGTCCAAATATTTGGCTAAGCATATGACTTAATGTTTCCTCCAAAATGTAGATTGTAATGTTTGAATATTCCATGGAACCTCATATTTCTTCTTGTGTTTGGTGGGCCTGCCAGGGTTTAAATGTTTAAACACAGGGATGAATAATAATAAGGAATTTTCACTTGATTATCTTTGGAATTAGAGACTTTTCTGCTGAACCTTCCCTGGGTTGTCAGGTAGGGTAAATGGGTATTGTGTGTGCGATCTGTGGAAACAAATAGGCTTGAAAAGTCAAAAGGTTTGTCCTTGTTCCTTTGTGACTGATGCCTCACTGTACCTTTTGTTGCAGTAAACTACACTATCTTCCTCCAAATCGCCTCCTCTGTCACTCAAATGGGTGCAGATGGCCCAGTTTGGTTGCTTTTTAAAAAAAAATCAATCTAATCATACTTGCAGCATTCTAAGACTTTGCTTAGGCCACACTTACAGTACTGTGTTCAATTCTGGTTACCACATTACAGGAAGGATGTGGAGGCTTTGGAGAGGGTGCAGAAGAGGTTAACTGGGATGATGTTACATTAGAGGGTATGAGCTATAATGAGAGGCTAGAGAAACTCAGGTTGCTTTCTCAGGAGTGGTGGAGGCTGAGAGAAGACTTGATAGGAATCTGTAAAACTATGGGATGCAACAGATAGGGTTGATGGTCAGAATAATTTTCCCAGAAGAGTTGAAATTTCTAATACAATGGGGCATGCTTTTAAGGCAAGAGGGGAAAATTCAAAGGAGATATGAGGGGCAAGTTTATTTTTAAACACAGAGAATGGTAGGAATCTGGGTGCACTGCCAGGTGTAGTGGTGGAGGCAGATATGATGGATGCATTTGAGCAACTTTTAGATAAGCACATGAACATATAAGGAATGGAGGGAAGTGGACCAAGGGCAGACAGAAAGGATTAGTTTCATTTGGCATCATGTTTGGCACAACGTCGTGGGCTGAAGGGCCTGTTCCTATGCTGTACGGTTCTATGTTCTACATCCAGAGGATCACCTGCTTAGGCTCTTTTACCGCATTTGTCATTGCCTCATCTTCAATGATCTATTATTGATCCCTTTCTATTTCTCATTCACCCTCTGCTATATCAACCAAAAAACTATCACCGTCCATGTGCAACAACTACACTTATCTCTTTCCTTTGGTCACCACCATAAACCCTACCTTCAGCCATCATTTCTGAGCAAGACTGTCTGTAATCTCTGAGGCTGAAATCTCGTTTAAGATTCTGACCTGTTACCAAGACTATTCAGTTCTATAATTCATTGTTTAACTCTGATACTTCCTCAAATCATCGACTGCTGGAACCCTCATCCATATTTTTGTTACTGCTAGGCATGACTATGCCAACACCTACCTGGCCAATTGCCTCTCTTTCACCCTGCATAACCTTTGCTCATCTAAAGCTTTGCTATATGTACCTTAAACTCTTTCCAAACGTCAATTATTCATTACCCTGTGTTCACTGACTTTCACCAGGTACCTGTCTGATAATACTTCAGTTTACAATTTGCATCCTTGCCTTCAAGCTTTAGATAAGATTGAGCTCTTACCTGACTATTTGCACTTTCCAATTCCAAAAGCTTTCAAGCCACTTTGCTGCTCCAATTCTGGCCACCTGTGCATCCCTGATTTTGATCAATTCACTATTGACGCTTATGTTCTCAGCGCAACTTTGGAATTTCCAACCTAAACGTACCTCACTCTATGCCTTACACTGCTCCTAAAACCCTGCTTCTTTGATCGACCTCTTGGTCATCTTTCCTGATTTCTCTTTGCGTGGCTTCATATCAAAAATGTTGCATTACAATCATCCTTATTAAGTGTCTTGAATTACTTTTGCTACATTAAATGCGCTATAAAAATATAAATTAGTTTTATTCCATGCTTTTTTTCATGTCTTATAGGCAGTTCTTTATTCTTTCATGGAACATGGTAATCACTGGTAAAGCTTGCCATTGCTAATTGCCCTTGAACTAAGTGACTTGTCTATCTCAGAGGGTACACAGGAATCAACCACTTTGCACTGAATCACATGTTGGCCAGGTAAGGATGGCAGATTTCCTTCCCCAAAGGACATAACTGAGCCAAAAGGTTTTTACAATCAATGATAATTTCATAGTCACCATCATTGAGAATGGCTTGTGATTCCAGATTATACTCATTGAATTTAAATTGCACCAGTTGCCATGGGGCCTCGAGCTTTCTAGTACAGTGCCATCAACACTGTCTCCCCAAGTAGACAAATCAGAAGACCATAGGATCTAATATTGCCCATATCCTCATGGTCATAGAATGTTCTAGTTAATTCAAGAACATTCAATGGCGGCACGGTGGCTCAGTGGTCAGCACTACTGCCTTACAGCGCCATGGGCCTGGGTTTGATTCTAGCCTTGGGTGGCTGTCTGTGTGAGGCTTGCATATTCTCCCCAAGTCCAGGTGGGTTTCCTCTGGATGCTCCAGTTTCCTCCCACAGTCCAAAGATGCGCAGATTAGGTGGAGCGGTCATGCTAAATTGTCCATAGTTTCTGGGGTGGGAAATGCAGGGATAGGATAAAAGGTGTGTCTGGGTAGGATGCTCTTCAGAGCATCGGTGTGGTCTTGAAGAGCAGAATGGCCTGCTTCTAAACTGTAGGGATTGTATGAAAATGTTATAATATTTCCAGATTTTCAGAAAGCTTAGCCATATTGGGATATTCAAAGCCAGGCCGTGTACAAAGCAAATAACCTTTAAAGATAGGTTTCCGGAATACACTCAGGGTATTATTTCACACATTTTCACCCTTTGTCTTATACATTTTTCTAGTTTCATTGAAAAATTTTATCAAGTGCAGGAAAGGATCCAGTAATTCAAGCAAAAACAGAGACTAAAGAATAAAAACGAAATACAATGGATGCTGGGATTCCAAAATACAAAAAGGAAAATGCTGGAGAAACTCAGCTGATCTGACAGCATCTGTGGGAGAGAAATCAAGTTAATGTTTCAAGTCAAATATGAATCTTCAGAACTGAAAAGGAGCTGGAAAGCGAGATATCTTTATACTGTTGACAGAGGAAGAAGAACAACGAGTGGGACTGATGGTGATGAAGCCAACAATTTGCCTTTGCCTCATTGAATCTGATGAAAAGCTTAGGGCTTTTTCCAGCCCTGAGCACATGCACAATTAAAACAGCTTAAATCTTCAATCCAGCTCTGGTGGCCTGGAGGGTGCCTTTCTGAAGTTGTGTAGATTACACGGGGATTGGGAAGTAAGAAGTGAGAATTTGGTATTTGTGAAAATACTAGTGGGGAAAGTTTTGTGTGGTCCCTTTTAAAGATCACGTGCTTTTTTTTTGTACTTAGAGATTTAAAGTTGATGTCTGTGAGCAGCAGTTTGGAAGTTTACGGTTAGACAAAGCCCCAGAGCTAACTGCCATTCACCAGTGCTGACAGCCCTCGGCTTTCTTGGAAAGGCTGTTTTGAACTTAATCTACATTCTAACTTCTTTCAAAAAAAAGTCAACTTCACAGAACTAAAACATAAAAATACACTTTTAACTTTATTTTATAACCAAGTTCCCAAATAATAACTTATAATAAACTTAGATCACAAGTGACTACCGGGAAAGTTACTGATATGTCGCCCTTCCTTGAGTTGAACATACAAATTGAGTGTAGTTTTGTGGGTTTCCTCAATACAGCTTCTTTTCTTTAAAATAAAAATCTTGTAATCCTTTAATTTGACTACTGTCACTTAAGTGTACGTTCCTCCTCTGTTCATGAGACAATCCTTTAATCATAGAAGTGCAGGAAGAAACTATTCATTCCATCAAGAGCGCTCCGGCCCTCTGAAGAGCACCCTAACCAGACCCACTTGTGCAACCCCGCATAGGGTTTTTACCAATGGCTAACCCACTTAATTGGCACATCCTGGACAATATAGATCAATTTTTCACATGGTCAGTCCACCTAACTAAGACTGTGAGAGGAAGCTGGAGCACACAGAGGAAACTCATGCAGACACAGAGAATGTACAAATTCCATGTAGACAGTCACCTAAGGAAAGAATCGAACTGGGGTCCCTGGCCCTGTGAGGCAGCAGTGCTGATTACTGAGCCATCGATCCTGCCATTGGTTGTGAAGATAAGACCTGAGGGCCACGGACAGCTCTGAAAGGTAAGATCCCCCACTACTTGCTCCTCCAGCTAAATCTGTAATAAGTTGTTGCTGGATTTATTCATTGAGGGTAGTCAACATATCAGAGGTTGCAATTGGACCCTCTATTGGACGATGGAACTCAAGTATTCATTCAATTATAAGAATTTCTGACGCTTGGTCAGATACTATGCAAGATACACAGACTCAGGTGCTTTTGTATTGTTCCAACCCAGCTGTTTTGTTAAGGTCCAGTTCAACACAACAACAGAATATCATAAAGGAATTTCTAGTCAAGCTGAACTATTCTCAGTTGCCAAACAGGTTTTGATATTCAAAAGAGATAGATTACAACTTGAATTTTGAAAAATATAATTGAAAATTTAACTCAACTTCAGAAATTTAAGATTAGAAATAACACAATCCTCTCTTGAAATAATATTTAAGGTGACTATACAACAGGCATCGAGGAGATCATTCAGCACCAAAACATCCCATTAAGGAGACCGAAACAAAGGTCTTTTTTTATTCACAATTTTGAAACTACAGTAAAGCTGGTAATTTTGTGGCTCTAAAAATATTTATGCTATTCAAGAACACAGCCTCACCCATGAATATTTTTAGATTTGGGCTATACCATGTACTGTTTACTTGCACTCAATAAGAAATACAGGCATCTCAAAAGCTAAGAAAGCCATTTTGTTCAAATACAGATAGTGTATGAGAATACTATTCGTTTTTACTATGCTTTCGTACTTCATGACATTGAAAAACATTTCAATAAAACTCTTGAGCAAATATTTTAAAGACACTTAGAAATTTCTAACTGCTTAGCCCTTAGCATTCTCCATTCAGCATGGTACTTCTGATTTACTCAGTTGGAAGCCTCCTGGATTTGCACCCCATCAACCACATTCAACATTCTCTCTCTCCACAACTGGTAGAAATATGTATTGCAATAGCACAGCGAAGCTTCTTTGGCAACAACTTCCTATTCCTTGGTCTTCAGCATCTAGAAGGACAAGAACAGGATATGCACAAGAGCACTATCAGCTGGAAGCTAAACACCATCCTGAATTGGATCTATATCACATTCCTTCACTGTTGCTGGGTCAAAATTCTGGAATCCAACCAGTTCAATCTGATGTAATAAGAACTGCTGATGCTAGAGTCAGAGATAACAGAGCGTAGCGCTGGAGGGATGCAGCAAGCCAGGCAGCATCAGAGGAGCAGGAACGTTGATGTTTCAGAATGCTTAAGACTCCCTACAATGTGGAAACAGGCCCTTTGGCTCAACAAGTCCACACCGACTCTCACGGCAACCCACACAGACCCTTCCCCCATAACCTAATTAATCAACACATCCCTGAACACTATGGGCAATTTAGCACGGCCAATCCACCATAACCTGCACATCTTTTGACTGTGGGAGGAAACCAAGACCGCCCGGAAGAAACCCATGCAGACACAGGTAGAATGTGCAAACTCCACACAGACAGTTGCCCGAGGGTGGAGTGGACTCGATGGGCCGAATGGCCTTGCTTCCAATCCTATATCTTATGGTCTTATGGGTGGAATCGAATCCGGGTCCCTGGCACTGTGAGGCAGCATGTCTCAGGTACATCACTGCACGGTTAAGATTATAACCCTTTGGTTCAAATTCTTTCACAACCTCACTTCTCTTCACTTTTGAAATCTCCCACAAACCCTGACCCATACTCAATGCAGTCCCTTCCTATCTCTCATTTTTTCTTTCTTCAAACATTTCTCAAAAACTTACCTCTCTGCCCAACTTACTGAACAGTTTGCTTTACATTTCTTTGTCAACAGAGTATCTGTTTTCTTTTTGATTCAGTCTCTGAAGACTTTTGAACAGTAAAAGCAACATAAAACTGAATGTTTCATTGTTGAAAACCATGGTCTATATCAGTGCAATCAAGTTGATATTACCCAATCAACCCTTGCATTATATAGTACATAACAACATAAATCTAAACATTCTGACATTCATTTTAGATGACGTGTTTGATGACAAATCATTATTTAGTGCCCATCTGGGGCTGGCTAAAATAGAATCAAAACATCTCACAGATATTTTAAGACCAGAAAAATGACATTTTGTATGCTTGAGAAAGAAAATCGTCAAAATAATTTTTCTGTATTTAATACAAGCAAATATTGAAGACTTTTTTGCATTGCAAACCATTTTTATATGAATGCAGATACAAATTTATGAATTATTTACAACAGACCATCTGAGCCATTTTTAGGGCACATCTGAGTTTTTTGGCAAATAAATTCTACGGTAACACTATCAGTAGTGTTTGCTGATGCATGCAACAAGTAGAAATAAACAGGCGAAGAAAGAAAATAGCCCATTAATGAGCTTCCTGAATAATGCATAATTGGGAGATTAAATATTAATATGAAAAGATATGCATTTATACATTGCATCTTCTCATACTAACGGTGTCCCCAGTTGCCTTACAATCAATGAATTGTTTCTGAAGTTCAGTCACATCCGTAATGTAGGCAAACATAGAACCAATTAGTCCACAGGAAGAATACATACCAGCAAATAAACACAAAAAAAGCTGTTGGAACTTCTGGCTACCAACCACTGGTGATTTTTTGGCATGTATATTTTAAATAATGAAATTAGATAATATCATTTGCACTGACAGCTCCTTAGGGGAAATCCACCTTTCTGCTCTTTCAAATGAAAAGTAATGGTTCAGTCAGCCCCTGATAGGCACTCTAAGAAAATGTCAAAAGGTCAACAGAAACTTAGCAAAATTAAATCAAAATGTCAATACAAGGTGTGATGTTAGTCCCCAGTCCCTGTAGGGCTCACTGATCTCCAAACGCATCTATTGTACTGGTGGACTCGCATGTTTCTTCTCCACAGATACTCAGAGAAGTATTCTCAGCAGAGAAACAGATAATCCAGTACCACAACTCCCTCCATAACCTGTTGCTTGGTTGCTGGTGGCCACCATGCCCAAGCCCAGGAGCAGGCACAGGAGAAAGCCTTTGATCTGCCCAGGCCCCGACCGCTTCACATGGGGTGCCCACAATCAGGAGTGCGTGACTGAAGTACAATCAAAAATGTAGAAGGAGTGCTTTCAAGAAACTGAACAGGGGATGTAAATGAAACAATTCAAAATAACCTTGGTATACAGCTTCTTCCAGCCATAAAACTACATGTAATCTGCCTTTCTACACAAAGTGTAAGGGCTTATTGCTGGGGACCATACACCATTGTAGAGGCTCAATAAAAGCAGTTGCCTTTATATATGAAACTGTAATTTGTTGTGTGATAGCAATAGATACAATTAACTATTTAGGTATATTTACAACCATCAGTAGAGAAGTGTGGCACATCTGTCTCCACTGGGAACTCTTGCAAGATGAATAGTTTCTCCACCCAAAGACTGGGTGGCATTATCAGATTGAGTGGATTTAATTCAACTTTAATATTAAACTTGTACAATGTCTCCATCCAAATGTTCTTCCCTTGAGTCAGCAATCACACACTCATGTATACAACTACAATTACCATTGTTCCATTCTCAGCCCCCCATCCCTTAAGTCAACCTCCTCAAGTGTCTGATGTAACAAATTCATGCAATTTGGAGGTTTATTCTTGCAGATACACTTTGGATTTGTAACATTGGTAGGTCTTTTGCTTGAGTGCTACTGATCTTGATTCTGATGTAGATATTGATCGTTATCTGAACCATTGTCAACATGATGTTTCTCATTGGTTTCATCCTAATTGAGCATTAGTGGATGATTGTTCTGTAACGAGACAAGGGTGCTGCAGATCCTCCATGCAACTTATTCAGTGGATGAACAACATACAATCCATGGTAATCCGCTGACTTTGAGAAAGTCCATGCCTTTTGCCCTTGGTCCAAGTTGGGAAGCTATTGTGCACAGTGATATTGAGTAGAGTTACTAACCTGCTGCTCCCAATGGGAATTTATTTTTAAAATATCTTTATCGTTTTTGGCCTCAACTGTGGAGACAACATCTTCAGCAGGATGGAGTGTTGGGTCTTCAGTGTACTCCCTATCAGCAATTCTGAAGGTAATAAACCACACTGGAACACTAATTTAAAAGACTGTACAAAACCATTTTACTTCAAAAAGAATTTACCTGCCTGCCCTGCTTTCAGCTTCCAAGCGATGTCTCAGTTAGCAATACAGTCAAATCCAGAACTGACAGTCAAATGGCTGGAAGGTGCATTAACAAACTATAATCTATTGTCTGACACAACTATATCAGGGATCCCATGTATTGAACCTTTCACGTAAGACAGTGGAAGTTGCTTTTGGAGAGGTGATAAAAACTTTTTCACTTCCGTCCACTGAGGAAAGATTAGTCTTACATTATTGTTGTAGACTAATAAAAATGGAAAGAACTGTGGATGTTGTACATCAGAGGCAAAAATAGAAATTGTTGGAACAGCTCAGCAGGTCTGGCAGCATATGTGGAGAGAAAACTGAGTTTTATGTTTTAGGTCACATGACCCTTCCTCAGAACTGTTCTGAGGAAGGATCATTTAACCTGAAATGTTAACTCTAATTTTCTCTCCACGGATGCTGCCAGACCTGCTGAGCTTTTCCAGCAATTTCTATTTTTGTCTCTAATAAAGGTAAGACTGTCCATCAAATATCACCAGGTCTCTTTTCACATACTGTCATGGTCAGTTAGAGAATGCTGGGGAGGATTTGTGGCTCTTGCTGGTGAGACCTGTGGATAGTGCAAGTTTTACAGTGAACTATGAGGTCACTAATTTTGTTTGAAATATTTTGCTAACACATTGACAGCTGGACCTTGAATGTACTCAGTGATCCCCAATTGTCCATAAGCCCGTGAGATGTAAAAGCAGAAGTAGGCCACTCACTCCATTAAACCTGCTCCATTACTCAATGAGTGCTTGCCCCTGATCTGATAATCCAAATTACTGCCTTATCCCGGTCACATTTGATTCCTCTACTGATCGACTGGCAATCAGTGGTGGACCTTCCATAGGATATCTTTCCACAATGAAGTTGAAACAACTAGTGACTATCACTGGTGGACCTTCCATAGGATATCTTTCCACAATGAAGTTGAAACAATTCGCTTTTCACCTGACACCAGTAATTTCTCACCAATTGTTAACTACTGTTAATGCTCTAAAGAGGGCTTCAAGGCTAACACCAGGCCTTTGGTCTCGCTAAATTTCGACAGAATACTACCAATGGCAACATATTCCTGGTCTTTCTTTGGTTCCTGTTTTTTAGTTTGAGCCTTTTTTGAGTTGCTGATCATTGTATCGCTGTGATCCGAGTGGATGCCATAGTTTCACCAATTAATTCCGCTTTGCCAATGGTAAGGCTGTCACCTGTTGCTCCGGACAGCATATTTGCCATTGTTTGTAGCTTCTCCCTCCATAAATCTGGTCTCACAGACAAACCTCGTAAGGCAAAACCAGAATCTCTGGGCTGAATCTTACCATATTTTGGCAAAGCACAATTTTCATCAAGTTTCATGGAGGGTTCTCTCCTCAAGGCTTAGCAGCTTTTCTCATGCTATTGTCCCAAACTCACCTCATTAACTATTTACCACACCAATAGACAATAGGTGCAGGAGTAGGCCATTCAGCCCTTCGAGCCAGCACCATTATTCATTATGATCATGGCTGATCATCCACACCGCTATGTTTTTCCCCTCATCTGATGTTAGCTTGATTCTTCCATTGCTTTAAACAGTAGTACTCAACACTTACAGCATATCCTGGAATACTCTGGAATCCATGGCACTGGTGCCTTCTTTAAAAGGTCTGCGCACATCTGGTTTTATACCATCAGTGCAGAACTGCACTGTATGATTCGTGATATTTGCCCCAGACATGGCAGATAAAAGGAAATAGATGCCCACTTTGTGGAAAGGGATCTGGAGGTTTTCGTGTATGGATCAGTGGAGAGGAAAAACTGCCTTGTCCCCCATGATCATGAGAGGAGGCCATGACATCCGACTGTGTCTGCCCAGTCAGTGTGGTTCCAGGATTCTAGATGAATGCCCAGCAATGCAGAATGAACGTAATGACCCTCTTTGCTCTTCTTGGGTAAATTCCACCATCTTCTCTCTGTTGCCACAAACCTAGACCTTCTGCTACTGCACACAGCTCGCACCAAGATTCTCACTCTATCATTCTTGTGATTGCAATGACATTTTCCCTCACTCGCCCTTACCTACCAAACTCCCCTACACTACTAATCCTGAACATCATCTGTACCGCCTATGTTGTCTCTAAGACATCTCATCATGTTTCTTTCACCTGAACCAACAGCAACAGTTGAGCTTTTGTCTCACTCTACCCCTGACTTTCTCTCATTTCAGGAGAAAACAGCCTACATTAGTGCAGAAAGAATGATGATAGAACCATGATGGAGTACATAAAGTTTGGCTCTTCATCTGTAACAGGGAGACAGTTCTGTCCCTGACCACCTCAGTGGCTGACTGAATACCTCCAAGCTCTGGGACAGATATGGGAGGTCACGCTTTGCTCAATGTACTAGGGCTCTCTGATGAACTGATGTTTCCCTGGACTTCACTGAGGACCACTCCCTTTACACTTTGAGATGTGGCTACTTGTTTGCAACACATGCATTATGTTTGTTACATAAGTTGCTGGTATGTGCTGCAGAGGTCAGATTGAGGCGAGGTTGGGCAGTCTTTAGACCAAACATCTTCAGCTGCTTCATCAATGACCTTCCTTCCATCATAAGTTCAGAAGCGGGGATGTTTTCTAATGATTGCACAACGTTCAGCATCATTTAAAACTCCTCAGATACTAAAGCAGTGGTGTTCAATTGCGACAAGATCTGGTCAATATCCAGGCTTGGGCTGATAAGCGGCAAGTGACATTTGTGCTACACGAATGCCAGACTATGACCATCACCAATAATAGACAATCTAACCACCACCCCTTGACATTCAATGGAGTTACTATCACTGAATCCCACAATGTCAACTTCCTGAGGACTATCATTGACCAGAAACTCAAGTGGACTCACCACATAAACACTGTGGCTACAAGAACAGGTTGGAAGCTAAGAATACTGCGGTGAGTAACTCACCTTCTGACTCCTCAAAGCCTGTCCACCATCTACAAGGCACAAGTCAGGAGTATGATGGAATGCTCCCCATTTGCTTCACTGAGTGCAGCCCCAACAGCACTCAGGAAGCTTGAGACCATGCAGGACAAAGCAGCCCACTTGATTGGTACTGCATCCACAAGTATCCACTCCCTCCACTACCAATGCTCAATAGGACCAGCATGTACTATCTACAAGATGCACTGCAGAAGTTCACCCAAGGTCCTCAGACAGCACCTTCCAAACCCATGACCCCCCACTAGAAGAACAAGAGCAGCAGACATATGGGACCACCACCACCTTCAAGTTCCCCACCAAACCACTCACGATCCTGACTTGCCAATATGTTGCGGTTCCTTTGCTGTTGCTGGGTCAAAATCCTGGAATTCCCACCCTAATGGTATTGTGGGTCAACCCACAGCAGGTGGGCTGCAGCAGTTCAAGAAGGCAGCTCACCACCACCCTCTCAAGGGCAACTAGGGATGGGCAGGAAATGGCTCATCAGCAACACCCACATTCCACAAATGAATAGAAAGAAAAGTAATGTGTGGTACAGCTGGCAGGCATGACTTGCCCAGCTTTAAGCCCTGTGCTAAACAAATGTAGCTTGGTGGAAACCACGGGATGGCTGCCTGTCCTTACAGATAAAGCGGCCTTGCAGCAGAATTCAAATGAAAGTTTCCAATGCACTCCATTATACAGCAATAAAGTGCAATAGCATGCTATAAATAGATTGGAGATGAACCATGATGGTGCAGACAAGTTAGCATGTGTCAGATGCCAGATTTCATGGACATGATGCACATGACTGCTGCCCACGGAATGAGTTTGAGAGGCTGGTGCCAGGTGTCCAAGATGGAGATCTAGATGAGCAGACAGCAAGGTGAATTTGCCAGGTTCTTGCTTTATCTTTCATGTCGGGAATTCTCAGCATATAATTTCTACCTGACAGTAGAATGGGAAACTGCATATTATTGAAGTAACATTAAGTCGTAATGAGGGTGATATTGAACAATAATCTCCGTTAACAAGCCTCAGGCCATTTATTTGAGAGACCTTTGTCACAATGTCCAGAATTTTGTTGAAAAATGTGACTTGTTGCTTTTGATGTTGAGAAAGACCTCACTCCACTTTTCATGAGATTCTTCCAAATTTCTTGCAATGCAAGTCCTTCATGGCTGTTTCCTTGCCTCCTCTTTCTCATCTAATAGAGAACTCAATGGTTTACAGACAGTCTCCGTGAGGACACTGAGGTCAATGTTATAGCCTGAAAACCTCTCACAGGCTTCTCTTTCTCTACAACTGTGTAGCATGTTTCCATGTCTGAAAATGCCCTGGAGACATTTTATACCAGTATTTGAGCCCCGTGAGGTTGCTCCTGAAAGACAACTGTCTCTATAGCTATTGCTAATGTATCTACAGGCGTGATAGCTGGAAAGGGTGAACATGAAAAGACACAGTAGATAAAGACAAACTATTCCCACAGCTTGGGGACTCTAGAATTAGGAAGCATCATTTAAAAATTAGGGCCTGACTGTTCAGGAGAGATGTTAGGAAGCACTTCCACACACAACAGGTGGTAGATGATTGGAATTATCTTTCACTAAAATTCCAAGATTCTGAATAGCCTACTCTTGTTCCTACATTCCTGTCTAGGGGTCAGAACATTTGTATATGTCAGCACGTCCTTGAATTTTTGGGAAGTGTTTCCGCATCTTGTTTAGAAAGTGCCTTGGGCATTGAGCATCAATGTCAAGTGAGGTAAAAATTTCACCAATTGGTTTATCATGCATAGAAATCTCCACAGGCCACAGACTGAGTTCACAGTGGGAAACCCCGTGAAAGCTTTCATTTTCTGTGGGTCTGCCCTCATCCTAACTTGGTCAGGGATACATCCCGAGAAGTGAATTGATTCTTGGAAAATTTGCACATCCAGTTTACAGTAAGTCATTCATCTGTAGACGTTGAGAACTGTATGGACTATTTGATCATATTCCTTGACCATCTTGCCATGTATTAAAAATTAATTATGGGCAGCGAGTTGGCTCAGTGGTTAGCATTGTTGCTTCACAGCTCCAGGGACCTGGGTTCGATTTTAGCCCCCGGTGACTGTCTGTGGAGTTTGCACATTCTCCCTATGTCTGTGTGAGTTTCCTCCAGGTGCCCCGGTTTCTCCCCACAGTCCAAAGAGGCTAGATGGATTGGCCATACTGAAATTGTCCATAGTGTTCAGGGATGTGTAGGCCAGGTGGATTAGCCATGGTAAATATAGGATTATGCGATATGGTAGAGGGCTGCGGCTGGGTCTGGGTGGGATATTCTTTGCAGGGTCAGTGTGGACTTGAAAACCTGAATGGCTTCTTTCTAGACTGTCGAGATTCTATGAATATTTCACAAAAGTGGCATGCGGCACCTTTTAAACTTTGTAATATATTGGACACAGTCCTCTGGAAAATATCTGGAGCTGAGGTGATCCCAAATGGTGGTCTGTTGAAACAAAATCTCTAAAATGAAGTGATAAGTATAATTAGTAGCCTTGCTTGCTCATCTAAAGTACCTTCCCGAACTCGCTGTTGGCACTGAGTTCTGTAAAAATTCTTTATTTGGATAAGTTGGCTAAAGTCTTCTCCACTTGGTCAATTTGGTCAAAAGGGAAATGTTTCCTTTTCTGAAGAAGGGTCCCAACCTGAACGTCAAGCTTTCCTATTCCTCTGATGCTGCTTGGCCCATTGTGTTCATCCAGCTCCATACCGTGTTATCTCTGGTTCCTTTTCTGATCATTTCCTCAAGTTGCTTCTGGATTAACTGAGAGATGTAGAATCTTCCGAGGTGTGCAGAGACACACTGGCTTTAATGTTATGATGTGCTGAATTTGCCTGTAAGCATTTTGGGTATCCCATCTCAAACGAATTTTTAGTCCTGAGCTATTGGAGTTCTTTTGAATTCTTGATTAATGCTTAGAGCAAGGCAAAATTTCCTGCTCGAGAGGTAGGTGTCCTGATGATGAATGACATATACATTTGACACTTCTCATGTTGTACATATAAATAAAGAATTGCCACTTGGCCCCCTAAACCCACTCTGCCATTTAACAGGATCTTGTTTCAAACTCCATATTTCCATCTACTCCCAATAAACTTTGATTCAATTGCCAAACAAAAATCTATCTACCTGCCACAATGGTGGTGCAGGGGTTAGTACTGCTGCCTCACAGCTCCAGGGACCTGGGTTCCATGCCACCCTCGGGCGACTGCCTGTGTGGAGTTTGCACAGTCTCCCCGTGTCTGCATGGGTTTACTCTGGTTTCCGCCCACAGTCGAAAATATGTGCAGGCTAGGTGGAATGGCCATGCTACATTGCCCATGGTGTTCAGGGATGTGCAGATTAGGTGGGGTCAGGGTGGGATGCTCTGAGGGTCGGTGTGGACTTGTTGGACCACATCGTAGGGATTCTATGATGATGATTTCTACACCTGCACTTTAAAATTATTCACTAACCCCACCTCCACCCTTTCAATTTCAAAGTCACATTATCCTCTAAAAGGAAAAAAAAATCTCTTCCCTGTTAAATTGTAGTGTATCTCTAATGGGAGTTATTCCTCCTACACCACAGATTCACATCTGGAGGCTGTAACTTCTATTCCTTCAGCCATGGTATTTGATCTGAAACTATAGTGATACCCACACTTGTACCAAGCATAAAACGTTACAGGATGCCCACTGACAAAAATGGTTATTTCTGAAGAAGAGTTATATGGACTCGCCTCTCTCTATAGATGCTGCCAGGCCTTCTATGATTCTCCAGCATTCTTTGTGTTTACAGGCATATTTGCCTGAGCAGAAAGATACATCCTTTGTTTAACATAATCTCACCCAAAGACAAGCGGGTAAGTCTTATCTGGAAGTCACTAGAAATAAAATTAGTACTGTCTAGATTCTGTGCTCAGGCTTGTGATGAATTTTAAATCTGATCTCATTTTGAGGTGAGAGCAGTATGTACAAAACAAAGCTGAGAGCATTGTGATTATTTACTGATCCGAGGTGCTTTACAATAAGATGTACTGCTGTGTTCAATGCTTAATTATATGCATATGTCTTATTTTGGGATGCTCCTTTGATCAAGTTAATCATTGGACATTGTGAGTTTGAGGTGTTATTGTATTTCTTTCTAACAATGAATTCAGATAGTCAACTATTCACTACATTCTATCTATCCTGATGAAATAGATTAAAAACAAAACAAACAATGAGAAAATTCATAAAGCCGAAGTACAAAAAGATCTGGGAGTGCTAATCCAGGAGTCTCTAAAGGATAACTTGCAGGTTGAGTCCGTGATTAAGAAAATGAATGTAATGTTGTTATTTATCTCAAGAGGGTTGGAATATAAAAGCAGCGATGTGCTTCTGAGACTTTATAAAGCTCTAGTTAGGCCCCATTTAGAATACTGTGTCCAATTTTGGGCCCCACACTTCAGGAGGACATACTGGCGCTGGAGCGTGTCCAGCAGAGATTCACATGGATGATCCCTGAAATGGTAGGCCTAACATACGATGAACGGTTGAGGGTCCTGGGATTGCGTTCATTAGAGTTTAGAAGGTTGAAGGGAGATCTAATAGAAACTTACAAGATAATGTATGGCTTAGAAAGGGTGGATGCTGGGAAGTTCTTTCCGTTAGGCGGGGAGACTGGGACTCGTGGGCACAGCCTTAGAATTAGAGGGGGTCAATTTAGAATGGAAATGAGGAGACGTTTCTTCAGCCAGAGAGTGGTGGGTCTGTGGAATTCATTGCCACAGAGCGCAGTGGAGGCCGGGACGTTAAATGTCTTCAAGGCAGAGGTTGATAAATTCTTGATCTCGCGGGGAATCAAGGGCTACAGGGAGAGTGCGGGTAAGCGGAGTTGAAACACCCATCAGCCATGATTAAATGGCAGACTGGACTTGATGGGCCAAATGGCATTATTTCCACTCTGATGTCTTATGGTCTTACAATGCCAATAGCTCAGCTACTCTCTATTGTCCACGGGGCTAAGGGCAGTCTGTCAAGGCAAGGAGGAATTACCAAGCATGTAAATCATTCTTTATCTTGCTCTTGGCTGGCTATCAGAATCTCTTTAAATGCAAATTCACACAAAAATGTAAGCAATTTGAACTGAAATAATAGTTTAGCGGCTGAATAGTTTGTTCATGCTGTTTGTATGTATAGGCAGATTATATTTTGGGGAATCTTTCACAGTTAATGAAAAGGAAGACGTTTATTTTCACAATTTCTTCCTCCATAATGGTTTTTGATGCAATAAAAGACTGCAAACTCCACCTTATTCAATATATCATTCAGTTGAATCACTAAGAGCTTTTCCCACTGCCTCTCTGCTTTCATTTTAGAAACAACAGAGCTAACAGTCCTGAGATTCAGCAAATTTATCTTCCCACGTTTCCAGATTGCCTGTTTCCCTGTCTTAACGCAGAGACTGCTTACTTGCTGTCACGGGAATGGTGTAAATAAGTTGTACCATTAGATTATGGGACAAGTCAAGAACGGGGTAATTGTGATACTATACATTTAACAAATAAAAATGAACCTTTCTTTAAAACAAGACGCACGAAGCCTGAAAAGAAATGGCTGCCAAAATCACTTGATTTACCTTGTGGATTCAGTGGTGTTCAGCCAGAAGAAACCAAACTGTGCTTATGTTAAGAATTACAAAAAGTCCTTTGGGATTCAACAAGCCTCGTTGACAATACTGGATCTTCCAAAAGTGTGAAAAATATTATATTCTGGCAAGCAGTCAGGGGGATACTTCGAATAGATTCCAGCTCACTTGACATCTGTCATTTTTGGAACAATCAATCAATGAAGTTGAATAGCAATCAGCTTTGAGTTTTAAACTGTATGAATGTTTGGTTAAAAACAGCCACAATGGTTCAGAGATCTCAGGAGAGTCTTGACAGACAATTCTAGGCCACAGTTCTCAGCTGAACTAACTGTGAACAGCATGTGAGAGCTGAATTTTCTCGGTCACTAGAAATCTCAGAGGAAGGCATCCAAATACCAACTCTGTTTTGCTGAAAAGCAGTCGCTGTGTTGGTAGAACCATTAAGGAAAAGAGAATTTCACTCACAAACACAAACAGAAATTGCTGGTAAAACACAGTAGGTCTGGCAGCATCTGTGGAGAGAAGGGAGTTAATGTCTTTGGTCCAGCGACTCTTCTTCAGAACTGATTGTAGTTAGGAAAAGGTTTTGTACATGCACTAAAGGTAAGGAGAGGGTGAAAGAGTAAAACCAAAAAGTGGATCTCAGGATACGGCAAAAGCAGTTGTCTGAGGAGCGCTGTATGTCATGGAGATACCCATTATCCTGAACTGATTCAAAACGGGAAGGATGGCACTTAAGCTGGAATCCATAGGTGGTGAGTCTGCGCCAGAAGCGGTCACTTCATCTGTCCGTCCTCCTGGGACTGACCTATCCCCTCCCCACCTCCCCACCTACACTCACCTCTACTGGCTCCATCCCTGCCCCTTTAACTTGTCTGTCTCCTCTCCACCTATCTTCTCTTCTATCCATCTACGATCTGCCTCCCCCTCTCTCCCTATTTATTACAGAACCCTCTCCCCCTCCCTCTTTTCTGATGAAGGGTCTCGGCCCGAAACGTCAGCTTTTGTGCTCCTAAGATGCTGCTTGACCTGCTGTGTTCATTCAGCTCCACACTTTGTTATCTCGGATTCTCCAGCGCCTGCAGTTCCCATTATCACTAAGGGATGTGATAGGGCTGTGGGAAGCTGGTTTGGTAAATACCTTGTCATTCCTGGTATTTGGCAACAACAGCAATGACAGTGAGCAAGAAAAAAAGATTAGAACGGAAATCTTGTTGGAGAGTCTGTTCTAATCTTTCGTCTTGTTCACTGTCATTACTTTTGTTGTTGCTCCCGGTGTTTGACAAGGTATTTGCCAAAACGCTTCCACAGCCATATCACATTCCTCTATGACTGCATCTGGCTCAGATTTCCACCACATTCCTATTCAAGTTCCATCCTTCATGTTTTGAATCCACCCAGGAAGACAAGTATCTTCGTGATATACAGTGCTCCACAGACAATTTGCTCTCTCGCCACATCCTGAGATCCAACTATATTTCACTCCACCACCCCCATCACTTCTTTAACACGTCTACCAATCTTTTCCTAGCTATAATCAGTTCTGAAGAAGTGTCACTGGACCTGAAACATTAATTCTTGATTTCTCTCCACAGATGTTGTCAGACCTGCTCGGTTTTTGTTTCTGATTTCCAACATTCACAGTTTTTTTTTGGATTATCTTTAGAGAATTTCAGTTTGCCCCCTAAGATGTTGCACCTGAGTCCACGTGCAAAGGCAAAGTTTGATTATGAATTGATGTTTATTACTGAAACTATGATTATTCAACATCACAGCTGCTGAATAACATTTCAGCTCTTCATCGCAGATAAATGCAAGCTACAGGCCTGCAACACTATTTTTGATGACCAAACTGAATTTAATCTTTATACTTCACCCTTATCTGCATTTAATCTTTGTACACCTTAAGTAAAAATAATTAACTAACTAAAGTAACTTACAGCACTGTTTTGCAATAAACTAACCTTTATCCTGTTTATGAATAAGGCTTTGCTCTTGGTTATTTTCAGAATTAAATCTCTAGAAAAATAAAAAGGGACTATATCCACACACACAATGTGAATTGCAGAGAAAACATTTACTTTATGTGATCATGACAAAGACACACCTGAAATAATTCCAGAGGCTGGGATCCCATCACTAAATCACCCTTTATTTGCATGTGGAGAATCCTTGACACCGATCTAGCTTCCTCAAAGCCAGCTCTGATAGTGAACAGAACCTCTGACACCCCTGTTCTTTTCTGTCAACCAGGGCACCCCGATTGGACCAGGTTAACATCCCCAATCAGGTAACTCATTTTCTATGATGACCACCTGGCTGACCTCATTACAATATTGCTGCATCAAGTTGGTCTTTTCTTGTCTTTATTTTCCTATGTATACACTGGCACAAATTCTCAACAAAGCAGACAAAATGCCCAAAAATAGAAAATCATCTCTGAGATTTTGGGGTCAAGAAGAGTTGGGAAGATGACGTAGCTGCAGAATCGTCATGGTCTCAAATAGGATTAGAAAAAAAAACTCGGGTTGGCCACATTGTTAACTTTATGCATTACCGTGATTTGCCCATGAAAGGTTACTTTTTCTAGCCATATGTAGATCAAATACCTCAGTCTTAAAATGGTAAGTGGTAAATCTTCTTTGAATACGCATAATATAATCAGTTTCATTTTGTCACTCTGAAATTTTAACGGATCTAAAGCCTTACAAATGGCCCAACTGCTAACCTATTAGTTCTAACAAGTAACACATTTTGGACATCAGAAGTATGAAGCAATCTAAAATGGAAAGTTGAGGCAAAATGTTCAGTCATTATCTGATTGAAATGGTAGAGCCACAACAGGCCTACATCTTCTGCTTTTTCTTATATACTGATCCATTATCTTTTTAGTATGCTGTCTTATTCTGGATCAATTTCAATGATAAATTTTGTAATCTTATCAAATTGTTTTCTTTTCATTTTCTCAGTTAAACAAAATGAATATTCCATGTTCGCAAAATATATACAATGAGGCTCAACAATTTGTGGTACGACGTAATGAATGAAATCATTTCCATGGGCAGAATTTAAAATGGAAGATTCACCTCACCTTATTTCTCAGAAAGGAGTCATCTTTTGATTTTTTTCTAGATAAACAAATGGAATCCAGTTCAGTCACATTTATATGAAAGAGATAATAGACCCACATAAAATACAACATGAACTGTAATATGACTGCTGTTAAAATGATGTGGTACAATGTTCAACTCACAAAATAATCACAGACTATGCATTACTGCTTATCATTGCATCCCAACAGACAGAAAAGCAAAAACACTAAAAAAAAGTTAAATTAATGCATACTATGCTGAATGATATATTATGAAATGTTCCATTCGAGACTCATAAAACATTTGAGCTTTGCTCTTTTGGTTATGCTTTCGCAAAGCCTTTCTACGTCACTGCTCTGTGACACAGACAGTGAGCAAGGTGATATATAATAGAACATGTGCAAGAGCATTTTGAGGATATCTTCCCAAATGAAATGGTTAAAGGAGAGTGTGATTATTTACTCTCTGCCTATTGAAATACAGCACAGTTGCTTTGGGTAAAAAGGAAACTACACAGAGACATAGAAAGCAAGTTATTACCATGTCAGATACTAAATACACAGACATAATGATTTCATTTATCATGAATTTGATGTGGAATGATTGCTAAGAATATTGATAGAAATCAAACCTTAGAAAGTTAGGGCAGAACAGCAGTATGAGCAGGAATGAGGGTGGAGCTGGGTATTTGTCATTATTGCCATGAGAGTAGCCATCGGCATTCAGGGAGGAGCCTTCCATAGGTAACAAATTTCCCAATTTGAAGGAGTTCATCATAAGACCACAGGACATTGCCAGTGTGAAGAAGCTGCCAAACTGCCACCAGTGGCAGCAACGGCCTTAACTGGTCCCTGGAGGTGGACAAGTGGCAGCTGGGTGTGAGGGCCACCTTCCATCTTCCCCATCACTAGCATTATGACATCGAAAAAGGCAACGTGCATCCCATCCTATTTCCTACTATTACAGTTTCACCAACCCCATCTCCATTTCCATGTCCCAACCCACTCCTGAGAGCCCAATAAAACCAGAGCAGAAATTTAACACTGAACGGTGAACATTAAGGCTTCTCTACTTCCAGAGTTGATGAGACAGATGGTTTACCAGACCTGGGAAAGGAAAAGAACCAAGGGCAAGGCCAATATCAGGGTAGCCTACAAAGTTAAGCCTGGAAATTTGGGAACTCTTTTCAAATAAAAAATCATTTAGGATGTGGGCTTCAGTGCTAAGGCTTGTGTTTATTACCCATCTCCAGCTGCTACAAGAGGTAGTGGTGGGCCTTCTGTTTAGATGACAATGGAACATGTCACAGAAACATTAAAAACAGGAGCATAATAGCCATGCAGCCCTTCAAGCTGCTCTTCCTTTCAACATGAGCATGGCTATTATCCAACTTAGTACCCTATTCCCACTTCCTCCCTGTACACTTTGATCCCCTTAGTCCTTCGAACTATATCTACCTCCTTCAGAAGGCAAGTTAAGGTCAACGACAATCGTACAGAACTAAAGTCAAATCTAGGGTCAGACTAGGTAGGATAGCAAGTTTCTTTCCCAAAGGAACTGAACAACAAGTTGTGTTTTTATAACTTTTTTGATGGTCACTTTTACTTATTTCAGTTTTATTTATTTCCCAGTTTCTTTCTTAAACTAAAATGTAATTCCCAATTGATAAATGTTTTGCTTGCTGGAGAGGATAGAGCATTGAACAGAGGGAAACAGAGGTACAGCACAGTTAATTGAGTGAGACATAAAACAGTTAGCAGAATAGGGAGAACAAATATTTCAGAGAAACCAGTCATACCATGACAGTAAGTTGTGGCCTAAGGCTTTTCAGCTGACTACTTTAAATGTTCTTTGAATTATAGCCAGGTTCTTCCTATAGGATTGGCTAATAAACTAAATTTCAACACAATCCAACAAAGACACAAAATGGATTATTTCCAAAAATGCACCTGATGTGTACTTAAAGGTCAGAATATTGGAAACTTGTAACATGCTGGAAAATAATGATCTTCTAAAAAGGCTAGTGAAGAAACTTTGCTCATTCATTTTGGTGGTGGGGGGGAGTTTAAAGCTTCTTTATGGCCCACTTTAACTGGTTGATGAACACATTAAATTTCAGATGACCTTATTTTAATGAAATCATTAATTCTTAATGACTTAGGGAAGGGTTTATGCGGGATATGGGCCAAATGCTGGCAAATGGGATTAGATTAATATAGAACAATGTGGTCAGCATGGACGAGTTGGACTGAAGGGTCCGTTTCCATGCTGTACACCTCTATGACTATTATAGATTATCCAGGAATTTACAAAGCCACAAGTTAACGAGTCCACAAATAGTAGAGCATCAAAGAAATTTCAAGGCCCAAATGGTTTTTGTTGAGCCCTGGGTCATTCTTTCACTCAATGGTGACAGCAAATCAGATTGATTATTCCCTCAACAAGTACTTTTATGGCTTAATTTTACTCATGTACTCTTTCATTTTCTCTTTCTCTTCTCTCTCCGTTTCATTTTTTCTTTCTCTTCTCTCTCCATTTCATTGTTTTACTATATTCTGTAATTCTTTCAACATTCCTCAATTACAAATGAATTTATCTTTCTCACATAGAAGTTGTTGCAAAAGCTCAGCAGGTCTGCCAGCTTCTGTGAAGAAAATCAGAGCTAATGGCAGCTGGGATGGTGATAGATGGATGCAGGTAAGAAGTAATAGCGATTGCTCAGTGGGAAGTGTGAAGTGGGTAGATGAGTAGCAAGATGGACAGGTCAGGTCAGGTCAGGTCAGGGAAGCAGGGCATGCGATAAGGGTAGGGGGATGGAGGGAGTTTGAAGCTGGTGAAGTCATTATTAGGACCTTGGGCTGTAAGCTTCCAAAGCAAAATATCAGGTGTTATTCCTCCAGTTTATATTTGGCCTCATTCTGACAGTGGAAGAGGCCAAGAATGGACATGTTGCTGGGAGTGGGAGAGGGAATTACAACATATTGCAACTAGAAGGTTGGGTTGATGGGGCATGCAGAACACAGATGCTTCGCAGTCACCATGTCTGCGTTTGGTCTCTCCGATATTGAGGAGACCACATTGGGATCAATGACTGTAATAAATCAGGTTGGATGAGGTGCAGGTGAAGCTCTGCAGATTTGGAAGGGTTGTATAGGGCCTTGGATGGTGGTGAGCGGGGAGGTGTAGGGGCAGGTATTGCACCTCTTGCAGTTGCACTGGGTGTGGTGGAAGCATTTGTGGAGAGTTTAGAGCTAACAAGGGATTCATGAAGCGAACTGTTTGTGCCGAAAACGGACAGGGGTGGGGAATGAAATATCCTTCTGGTGGTGGGGTCTGATTGTTGGTGAATGATGTGTTGGATTCAGAGGTTGGTAGTGTAGTACATGAGGACAAAGGGGCTCTATCCTTATTGTTGTGGTGTCATATGCAGATACTCTTGACCCTTCTCTCCAAACAGCATCATACACACTTGCTCAGGCCTGCACCACTCCACAGATCCACTTCATCCTTTGGCACATTTGCCATGCTAACAAAAAACCTTTCCATTTTCTTTCAGGCATCAAGGTTCACAAGATGAAACAGCTCAGAGATACCCATGAGCCTGTTCAACCTTCCTCTTTTCCCCTTCCCTCTGTCTCCCTCCCCTCCCTCTGACTGCACATCATGCACTTAGATCCAACCCTGACTTTGTTATTAAGACTGCCAATAAGGATGGTCCTGTTGTCCTGACCCCTACATTGCAGAGGCTGAGCATCAGCTCTCCGATACCTCCTCCGAACTTCCCCTGGACTATGGCCCCACTTGGCACATCAAGCCATTGTATCAACTACAGTAGGCTGTCTCATTTCATCCAGTGATCTCCCGCCCACTGCCTCCAAGGTGATAGCTCCACCAGCCCCACATAGCTCACTTCTACCTCCTTCCAAAAATCTACAAACAGGACTGCCCAGTCAGATCCATTATTTCAGCCTGCTCCCGCCTCACAGAACTCATCTCTTCCTACCTTCCTTACAGCAACACTTGGCCCGCATTTCCCAAAATCTAGTCTACTGCATTCATAGCTAGCAATGTGGTCTCCTCTATATTGGAGAAATGAAGTGTAGACTGGGTGACTGCTTTGTAGAACATCTGTGTTACGCCCGCTAAAAAGACCCTGAGCTTCCAGTCGCCTGTCACTTTAACACACCACCGTGTTTCCCAGCCAACACCTCTGTCTTACGCTTGCTGCAGTGATCCAATAAAGCTCAACACAGGCTGGAAGAACAATACCTCATTTTCCGCTTAGGGACACTGGAGCCCTCCGAACTCAATATCAAGTTCAATAATTTTAAGGCCTAAACTCTCCTGAGTACTAGACCCCGACCCCATACATCAGGCTTTGCTATCACAGTCCGCCATTACACACTAGCTATTGTTAGTCACTAACAGTCTCCATTAACAGCTATTCAACCTCCTAGTCAGATCGTAATCAACTCCTTACTATGCATCAGCTCTTCTCACTTTTTGGGTTCTATCCCCACCTCTTGTTTAGTCCTAACCCACTTCCCAACCCTATCTTCTGCCTATAGACTGGCATTTTCCTAGCTACCATCAGTTTTCAGGAAGGGTCACTGGACCTGAAACTTTAACACTAAATTTTTTTCTTCACAGATGCTGGCAGACCTGCTGAGCTTTTCCAGCAACTTCTGCTTTTGTTCCTGATTTAAAGTATCTGCAGTTCTTTCGGTTTTTATTTAGTATTTAACTCACTGCCACATCTCTTCCAGGCACGTCCACTCAAAGAAGTTCTGCTCCTCTCTCCAATGGTATTTCCATTCCAATCTTTATTCTCACCCACTGACATTAATCTCACTGTCACTCCTGGTGTTTGACCAAGTATTTGGTAAAACTCATTTTCACAGCCATATCACATTCCACAGTGACTACCCCCAGCTCAGACTCACCCACGTGGATTCCAACTGAAGTTTCATCCCTCATGGTTTGAATCCTCCCAGGATCACAGATATCTCCATGTTCAACATTCCACAGACAGCTGCTCTCACCGCATCCTGCGATCCATGCCCAGTGCCACGTGGCATCACATACACGCTCTCGACCTTTCTCTCCAACAGCATCACAACACACTGGCTCGGGGTTGCACAATTCCGCAGTTTCTCTCCAGCCTCTGGCTGATTCTCGAGCTAACAAGAAACTTTTTTGTTTCCTTTTGGGCTTCAAGGCCCACAAAATACAACAACTCATAGATCCCCATGGCCCTCTGGAACCTTCATCTCCTCTCCTCCCCTTCCCTCTGACTCCATCCCTTCTCCCAATTCCACCTCCTGTCAGATATTCACAATCCTTCCTAACCTTCTGCTCTCCAATGCTGAACTTTCTGTACTCAGCAAAGGCCTCAGTTTTTTCCCTTTGCATCTCTAATGAATTTTGGACACGACATGACACCAAACTCCTCTTCTGTCATCTTTGGCTCCATGGCCTTTCTTTTGGATGAGTCCTCTTCCGGCCCCACAGAACCCTTTGCCCAGTTCCAACACATTCCCTCCACCTGAACCATTCCCTCTGACCTTTTAGCTGCACTCAATCTGTTCATTGAGAGTTGTCAACGTGATATTAGTCATCTCAATTTCTATGCCCCACCTCACCCAATCCAACCTGTCTTCTTCCAAACTGACTCCACTCCTTACACTTAGATCTAACCCTGACTTGTTATTAAGCCTACCAATAAGGGTGGCGCTGTTGAAGTCTGGCGTACTGGCCTCTACATTGCAGAGACCGAGCGTCAGTTTTCAATTACCTCCCCTTCTCTTCCCCCGGACCAAGACCCTACCATGATGTGTCAGGCCATTGTATCCACTACAATGTGTTCTCATTTCATCCGGTGATTTCACACCCAATGGTTCCAAGCTGATAGTCTTGTAGCCCCACACAGCTCATTTCTACCTCCTTCCAAAAATCCACAAGCATTACTGTCTGGGTAGACCCATTATTTCAGCCTGCTCCTGCCCCACAAAATTCATCTCTTCCTACCTTGACTCCGTCTTCTCTCCCCAGTCCAATCCCTAGCCACATACATCTATGATTCCTCTGACACTTTACGTGGGTTTCACAACTCTCAGTTTGTACATTCCAGCTGCATTCTCTTTACCATGGGCATGCAATCCCTCTGTGCATCCAGCTCCCACCAGCATAGTCTCAGGGCTCTCCAATGCTTCCAGGAGCAAAGGCCTGAGTAGCCCCCATTCATCCATCTCCCTCATCCATGGCTGAGCTCATCCTCACCCTCAACAACTTCTGTATTAACTCCTCTCATTTTATTCAGGTCAGAGGGGTGGCTGTGGATATCCACATGGGCCACAGCTATGCCTTTTTCTGCATGGCGCACAAGGAACATTCCTTGTTCCAGTCCTATTCCGGCTGCCACCCACAAATCTTTTTCCAATATATCAATGATATTATCAGTCTGCTACCCTCCCTCACCCAGAATTGGAAAAGTTCATCAATTTAGCTTCCAATTTCCACCCTGTCCTCACTTTTACCAGGTCTATCTCGAAATCCTCCCTTCCCTTCCTCAACTCCTCTGTTTCCATCTCTGGGGATTGACTGGCCACTAATATCCATTACAAACCTACCAACTCCCACAGCTATCTGGAATATTTACCCTCATACCCTCCTTCCTGTAAAGACTCAATTCCATTCTCCTAGGTCCTCAGTCTCCATGGTCTATGTTCAGATGAGGTCAACGTCAACAGCAGCCTCTGAAAATGTCCACCTTCTTCAACAGAGGATTCCCCAGCCCCGTTGTTGACAGGACCCTCAACTGGGTCCGATCCACCTCCCACACTTCCGTCCTCACCATTTACAGTCCTTGGGCCATTTAAAGGCTAAAGAATTTCCTTGGTGACCCCTTCTCTTCCCTCCCGCAACAGCAATAGGGGTCCCCTTGTCCTTATCTATCATCTCACCAGCATCCACATCCAGAAGATCATCAGATGATATTTCCAACCCCTTCAAGCCACCACCAGACACATATTCCCCACTCCTCCCTTGTCCACTTTCAGCAGGAACCGGTCCGTTCAGGACACCCAGGTCCACTCTTCCTTCACTCCCCAAAACCCCCATGACACCTTCCCCTGTAACTGCCGAAGGTGTAACACTTGCCGATTTACCTCCTCCCTCCCCAGAATCCAAGGGCCCCTTCTCTTTTACTGAGACAGCTGATTAATGATTTTCTGGGACTATAATGACTGAATATCAAAACTGACTTGACAGGCTGAATAGCCTGCCCCTGTTCCTATTTACAACTTTGGTATTGCTTTGCACTGTGGGTAATAAACCTTAGTTTTTCAAATTTTAAAGAATTCCTGCAGCAACCCAAATGGCTAATCATAATTATGGTTAGTACAGGATAATTAGATGGCAGGTCAGGTTAATTAGCAGCCAACCAAATGGGAGTATATAATGCTTAACATGTTATTGAAAGGTTTCTTGTGTATCTTTCTAGGTTCTAAACAATCTCACATATGAATTACAATGAAATGAGTTCACGACAGAATTTTATCTAGACTGGGAATGGAAATTTTCCTTCCCTGGAAGTATGAGAGAGGTGGCGAGAAAGGGAAGTGAGTTTTGGGTGTTTTCACTGGAAAGAAACACATCCATACCTCACCAAATTAACTGCAGGGCAAGTTAGTCCATTGGGGACTTACTTGCCAGCAGTTAAGGCCATTTAGGAGTCAATTAAATGCTATTTAAGCGTTTTACCTTGCCCTTGCTTCAATTACTCAATTTTCCCAACAGGCAAAACATAGCAAATAGTTTACCTGCTTGGAGTGGCCTCCATTTGCCAAAATCTGGGGTAATTGGAGGCACAGATTGGAATAATGGGTGTGGTCTTTGATATCCATTCACTTTCCTAGCCTTTTACTCACCGATTCGCAATTCCCATGAAATCCACACTGCACCCCTTCTAGTCATTGGGTCCCCTGAAGACTAGGCCTTGACTGATGATCTTCAGGGCCAAGAAGCTGCCAGTCTGTGATTGCTTAGCAGCTTCTGCTGAGGCAGGATTCCACTGAGGCCTGTGCTAGGTCAAGAAGCTTGCCGATCAGCTCCTCACAAGCTGAAAGCTGGTGGATCACAAGCCGTACTTGGTGATGGGAGCTTGGAGTTAGTCTTCACAAAACACGCCTAACCAGGCAGTTAACCTGCAAATCAGTTTCGTGGTGTGGGAGCTCACTCTCACTGCAAATAAATTGTGCAGTTTTTGGCAGCTTAGTGCCATTGTCAAAGGGGTTGTGTAACACCCAGGATATCAATCTGCAGTTGAAATGTAAAAATCAAGTAATATGAAAGCAAAATACTACAGATGCTGGAAATCTGATTAAAAAAATGAAACAACGAAAGTACTTAAACTGAAATATTGACTGTGATTCTGTCTCCACAAATACTTCTTGACCTGACTGTTTCGAGTTGAAGTTCTGTCCAGGTCTTTGAGAAAATGAACATTATCGGACCATTTAAAGACTAAAGAATTTGCTTGGTGACCTGATCAACTTTATACCTTCAAATGAAAACAAATGCATTGAGCAATTAATGGGACGTTCACTTGTGGTTTCCTGCTGAACTGTATATAAAAAGAGATTTCAAGGTATGCCTACACAATAGTCACCGCTCTTTATTTTTGAAGGGTATTCCACATTTCAAAAAAGATGTAATAATGTGCTGCATAAATCCAACTTCCTTCATCTTTGCTTGTTTGTACAGCACATTTAAAGCGGAAGAAGGGCTCAAGGAGCACTTTTGCTTTCTTATTCAGTCCATGGATTGCTTCATGGTTAGATATTATTACTTAACGCTGTGTCAACTCTATTCCCTTTTTACCAATTTCCCAGGATTAATTTGACAGAATATTTAAACTGTAAAAC